>NC_041391.1:444352448-444412346 GCF_002162155.2 Triticum dicoccoides | reverse complement strand
CTTCTTCCTCCTCCCTCTATCTTTTTTTCTATTTTTTACTATTGTATAATGTAGTTTTTTTTACTGTTTTTAGTAAGTGTTTAAAATAGTTAGTAAGTAAATTAATAAACTAGTTGAACTAGTTTGGTTTTAGTAAGAACTAGTTGAATTAATATAAATAATGTATTTTTAGTAAGAAAATTAATATAACTAGTTGAACTAGTTTATTTCTATTTATAGTAAGTTTATTTTTAGTAAGAACTAGTTGAACATGTCACATTTGTTGTTACTTGTTTTAGTTTAAGCAATTAGTGATGTTATATGTATGGTACTATTCGGGATGTATTAGTGATAACTTATAGGGTTTTTGTTTTTGCAGAAATCAAGGAGCCCCTCCATCATCCCCGTCGTCGTCCCCGTCACCGACCCCCTCAGACCTCGAGGTGAGACCAGCCAAATCTCCATGTTAATATTCGTCCTATAAGATATGATGTAGATAAAAACATGTATATCTTGTGTTGCTCAAATAGGCCTATGTAGATAAAAACATGTATCTCTGAGTGGCCCATGTTTTGCTGGAGTGTTGATTAATTTCCGTTTCTGGAAATTTCAGGTGCTCGATATGTCATGTTTTAGCAAAGGTCATGCCGGAATTTTCCGTGAATTGGCATGACTTGTGCTAGAATATGTAGGAAATATCGAGTGGCCTGGATTTTCTAGAAAGATAATTAAACGATATTTCGGGTTGACTTTAAGACTGTCGAGGCCAAAGAATCCCGAATGTTGTCATGGGGGTCGTTTCTCCTTCTTCTCCGGGTGCTAGACCTTTGTTATGCACTAGGGGAAGGAAGAGTAACGACCATCACCGATGGTCGCAAATGTCAAAGAGGAATCAGTGAGGAAGAGTATCCACCATATATGAGAGGACGAAGAATCCCGACTGTTGTCGTGGGGGTAGCTTCTCCTTCGTTCCCATGTGTTAGACAATTTGCTGTAATGCACTCAGGAACGAAAGGAGGAGCTACCATCACCGACGGTCGAATATATACACCACGTGGGCTGAGAGTTTTCAAGAAAAGACTCGACAGACCTATAGTCAACCTGTGATGAATAATAATGATCTAATTTAGTTTTTGTAGTACATATATTTAATTGTACAAGTTTAATTTTGAATTATGAACATACGAAATGTCGTCGGATGAAGAAGGTCCCGGGGAGTGCTCCTGGTGCCGCGACAACCGGGGTTTCTGTGACAGGCCTCACCTGGACGACGACCGGCGCTTCAGCATTAAGCTCGAGGAGGGCTTCGATTGTGAAACAGTATGCTACGACGCTAAGTGTTTTTTCATAATTAAGCTCGACTTCTACTACTTCAACGTGTAATTTTCGTCTTTTAAAATTCGACTAGCTTATCCCATGCCATGCAAGATGCTATGTCTTGGAGAGGATGGGTTTTGAAGATCATGAGAGGAATGAAACAAAGAAAATTAACCTAAGGACCCATCATAGTATGGATTTTGAGGTAAATCTATACAATTCTGAGAGCTTATCCAATTTTGGTTGCCCGGGTTGGGAAGCACTTTGCAAGGTGTATGATTTTCAAGAGGGTATGTTTGTCACCATGGATCTTGGTGATGCTGACATCGACCAAGATAATTTGGACATTTGGGTTCTTGTTGATACGCTTCCAATTCTACCGCTATGTGAGTTCCTCAAACATAGTTATTAAGTATTTTATATTGTTTATTTCAAAATAGTTGACAGCTTATTTCCATCGATAGCTTATTTTCATGCTTCAAAGAGTGTGCGGAAGATGGTAGACAGAACCAACTACACCGATGGCTCTGAGTTAACTTATCAAGAGAAAAAACATCTGGTCGCATATTGTACTGACATTAAGAATTACGAGCCGTTTATTGAACTCCTCCAAATTATGGTGAATATGTGCCACTAGGGCACGTGTTGAACAACGATAACTTCCATGGAGATTTCTTGGTAAGTTTTTTTACTATTACGACATCCATGCATCTTTTGTATACTTCTAAAACTGAACTACATTGCTAACCACGAAGTTATTACTATGTTTTTCAATAGAAAATCCCGATGGATTGTGTGCCTCATTTGATGTATCAGAATGGCCGCCTGGATGTTTTGAACATACAGCCAGGTCGTTCTATGAATCACACATGTGCATACCGGGTTTCTAAAAACGGTGAACACATGATAATCAAAGAATGGAAGAAATGTATGGACATTCGTAAGGAGGTTCTTGGAAGCAACATTGCACGAAAGGCAAGAATTGGAGACAGGATAATCTCCATTCTCCATAATGGAGAGTCAGGGGCTATCTTGTTTTATGCTATTTTACCCAAGAAAACATAGTAGGTCCTAAGAGAATGTAGTAGGTTATGAGGTACAATATGTTTATAGAGTTGATGATGATGAGTAGTTGTGATTATGTCTAATGACCAACTTGTATGTGATGTCTCCTTGATGAAAACGATGATCATGAGGAGGTGTTATATGACAATGATGTATTGTGATGATATGATGATGATGATGATGATATTTATTATATCACTGGGTGAAAGAATCGTGGATTAGTTTCAAGTGGATGTCCATCCACTTGAAACAAGTCCACGGTTCTTTCTCCCACTGATATAATAACTCATTATGATGTAAAATCATTCTCTAAATTGTTGCGGTATGAAAACTTGTATAAAGGTGTATGAATACAACATGAAATAAAAAAGAAATACGAAATAATAGTAGTAGTGCATGCTAGTAGAAGCGCTACTACTAATTACCAGTAGCGCTCATTTTAGAAAGTGATGCTACTAAGTCGATGTAGCAGTAGCGCGGTCCAGCCCATGCTACTGCTAACCTTTAGCTGTAGCGCCTTACTAGTAGCGTTGTACCCCGCGCTACTGATAGGCTTCAAAGACGCGCTACTGCTAGGGTTTTCCCCAGTAGTGATAGATTGGTATATTTACGATTTATAAGAAGGAAACTCACCTCGTAAGCCATTGTTTGTCTACAACAAAAAACATAATTCTCATCCTAAAAGATATGAAAGAAAATAATAACTAGACCGAATAATGACACGGGGTAACCAAAAACCACTAATACACTAACCATGAAAAGTTGTAGGCTCTGTCCATCATTGTTACAATCCTATTACCTAATTTGAAGGACAGTGAAACTAGTCGATGTGCTGTAAAGGAAGGTAACAAATTTATGTGTGATCAAAGGAAGTTCTCTTGTGAAACATACCATCAAAGACTCAAAGTAAACATCTGACCTTCACAACTATTGCAAATAATATATATGGCATCACCACCATAGCATCAGTTCCTTACAAAGACAACAGACTGGACAGGTTTCTCAAATCATAACATCTTCATATAGAAAAACAGTTCTAGCTTTCCTTAAACTTGTTGCATGCATATTCATCACATCTGTTCTGCATCCATCAAAGACCAGCTAACCAGTAAGAGTAATGTGAAGCAGTCCTCATCTTATTATGATAGCTTGACGCATGCTTGGATATATCTAAGTTGCTTTCCATGTACTTATCATCATTTTGATATACGATTTTGCTGGTTCTTTATAGGCCTCATTTGATGGTTGACTTTCAGGCATGTTTAGCGATTCATTCTTCAAAACACTCAATGGATTCTTTCTAGGACGGCCACTCTTACATCCTTCCTGCTAGATTTCTTCTCGAGTTGATAACAATCTGCTTTCTCCTCATTAAAATCTTTTGTGGCTGTCTCTTTTCTGGAGAGCTCTTCTCTGACACTTCCTTTTTCTCTTTAGACATCACCCGCAAGAACTTTTCAGCTAGGTACTTGTTGCAAACATAGACAATATCTACAACACATCTAGGAACCCTGAAATGTTTTTATGGAAAAAGTGCTTGGTAGAATGAGGGAATATTGTTGCTGGGTCCAAGTATAACTCCAAGCATCAATATTAGAAGTAAAAAAAGGCAAACTTAATACTTGATGATTGATTACCTAAGATTCCTAACAGCTGGAGAACTCATCTTTGTCATATGATGTACATAAGGCACCACAAACATTAAGCTGGCATATTAAATACATAATAAACACAAAAATCCCCGAACTGAACCTGTTATATATTATCAGAACATAGGTAAACGCTCAAGGCGAAGCACACCTTCAGATGAAAAATTCAGTAATTTAAGATATGTGGATTGACTATTAAGATTACCTTGGTTGACATCACGGTTGAAGGCTTAAAAGACCATCCATTACTTTGTTTAAATCAGGTCTACCAGCAACGGAAATGTCGATCGTTTTACATTCTATGCTAAAGTGAAACATTCAAAGGATGAAGAATATTGGAAAAATGGAAATAAGTTGTAATTGTTTGATTACTAAACCATACGAACTCATTTTAATCAACCCTTCCTCCAATCTGCTAACAGACACGGTACAAAACATATTCTTGTGCAAATTCAATTCAGACACTACTGGAAAGAAAAACCACAACAAAACATGCATTAAACTGTGAGTATGAAGAATTGTAAGCAACCATTCTACACCTCTTCTCCCAACATGCTGGCATTAAAAATAAAATTCATTAGTGGGTATGATGAATGGGTGTTGAAACTGAAAAAATAAAGTACTTCTGAATCTAGTGCACTTGGTTGCAACCCACACAAACCGCTCATATCCTTCTGAATGTGGTGGCATGGTTGCCTATGGCATACCACCATAGCCGATTGTAGCAGGAGCTGTGAATGAGCGGTAAAGGCACCAATACAAAAGGAGCAGGAGCCTGTTAAATAGACAAATCTCAAGGAAGTCCTCCTGGATGCCGATGTGCAGGGAGGTAGCGACAATGTGTGGCGTGAGTAGCGGGGGTCTCCATTGCTTCGGGCATGGTGGTCCATCAGTCTTGGGAAAGCCGCAAGGTGGAAAGAGGGTGGGATGGAAGGGTGAGGTGCCGGCGGCGGCAAGAGAAAGAGGCCATGACAGGTGAGCACAAGAGGCTGGGGGTAGGGGACAATGCATCACAAACTGAGCGGGTCGATGTTGTGCAAGCACCAAGGTGACCACCGGACAGCCACCAGCATCAGTGATGCGCCGCCAAACCCTTGAATAGCCATAAGCAGGGGCAAGCAGCTCGATGGAACCTTTGATCCCCTCCGTGACAACCTATACCACAATACCGCCTAACTGTGCAAGGTCGCACAACAGATTCATGACCGATTAATCCAAACCGGTGGCTTACCGAGCCGAGCCGTAAAAAAATTGTGTGACACAGGGAACCACCGGGCAGAAGAAGCAAAATTAAACCTGCAACCTCCCAGATCGCTGTATTTCATGGGAGCTTAGAAACTGTACTGATGTAAGTTTGCCGCCGTCCTCACTGGCACTTCCAGAGAATATTTTTTTTGACGAAAAGACTGCATGATGCAGCATTTCATTGAAATTAGGATAGAGTTATTACATGGGCATTTGGATATGCCCAGGATACAAAGCTAGTATCCAGCGACCGACAGATGAAAGCACCAAGACTAGCCTACCAAAGATGAAGTGTATTAATCTGGTTCCCGTGGCCTGTGAATCATCCGTGCTACCTTGTGCTTGCCTTCCAAAGTCCAATCGACAAGATCATTCTTGATCCGATCAACCACTTGCTCCTCTATCGAGTTCTTTTGCTCAAATATGCACTTCCAGAGAATATGCATATATGTTTTTATTAGAATAACATAGATGGTGGTATTGTCTTGGGCGAGTGCGTGAGCTGCTCCAAATGCAGACAGATATGGTGCTACCTACAGAATCGTCTCTGCTGTCCAACGGGTCTAGCAAAAAACCGGCCAGGCAAGCACCAGATTGAATAATTCAGAGAATACATCAGCTAATACTTTAGTGCTGGGTAAGATCAAGAGATTTAAATTCAGTCAAAATTAATTCAACAGGCCATGCGAGCTGGGATGCTCCTCCTGTAGCGGCTGCGCAACTCGTACTCATTTCTCCGCTGCCTGCTTGTCGTCTCTGTCCGGCTAAATATTCTAAAGGAAGAAATAAGAATTATAGAGAAAAAAGCGAGAATTCATGGAGCAGAGGACACTAGCCGGCAAAACAACAAGTACTACCTCAGATGGATCTACCACTCTACTCCGGGCAGCCTTGGTGCAAGATGAGTCCCATGTGACACCCCCGATTCAATCGTACACTAATCATGCACTCAAATGTGTACGATCAAGATCAGGGACTCGCGGGAAGATATCACAACACAACTCTAAAAATAAAATAAGTCCTACAAGCATCATAATACAAGCCAGGGGCCTCGAGGGCTCGAATACAAGTGCTCGATCATAGACGAGTCAGCGGAAGCAACAATATCTGAGTACAGACATAAGTTAAACATGTTGCCATAAGATGGCTAGCACAAACTGGGATAAAGATCAAAATAGGCGCAGGCCTCCTGCCTGGGATCCTCCTAACTACTCCTGGTTGTCGTCAGCGGCCTGCACGTAGTAGTAGCCACCTCCAGTGTAGTAGGAGTCATCGTCGACGGTAGCGTCTGGATCCTGGGCTCCAACGTCTGGTTGCGGCATCCAGAAGAAGAGGAAAAGGGGGGGAAAGAGGGAGCAAAGCAACCGTGAGTACTCATCCAAAGTACTCGCAAGCAAGGATCTACTCTACATATGCATGGGTATATGTGTAAAGAGGCAATATCGGTGGACTGAACTGCAGAATGCCAGAATAAGAGGGGGATAGCTAGTCCTATCAAAGACTACGCTTCTGGCAGCCTCTGTCTTGCAGCATATAGAAGAGGGTCGATTGAAGTCCTCCAAGTAGCATCGCATAGCATAATCCTACCCAACGATCCTCCCCTCGTCGCCCTGTGGGAAAGCGATCACTGGGTTGTCTCTGGATCTTGTTTGGGTGTGTTTTATTAAGTATCCGGTTCTAGTTGTCATAAGGTCAAGGTACAACTCTGGGTCGTCCTTTTACCGAGGGACACAACTATTTGAATAGATCAACTTCCCTGCAGGGGTGCACCACATAACCCAACACGCTCGATCCCCTTTGGCCGGACACACTTTCCGGGTCATGCCCGGCCTCAGAAGATCAACATGTCGCAGCCCCACATAGGCACAACAGAGAGGTCAGCACGCTGGTCTAAATCCTATGTGCATAGGGGTCTGGGCCCATTGCTCATTGCACACCTGCACGTTGTGTACGCGGCCAAAAGCAGACCTGGCCCCCTTAATACAAGAGCAGGCTTACGGTCCAATCCGGCGCGCGCCGCTCAGTCGCTGACGTCACGAAGGCTTCGGCTGATACCACGACGCCGAGTGCCCATAACTATTCCCGCGTAGTTGGTTAGGCGTATAGGCCAGTGGCCAGACTCAGATCAAATACCAAGATCTCATTAAGCGTGTTATTATGAAGTAAATGCGGACGCCGACCAGGGCCAGGCCCACCTCTCTCCTAGGTGGTCTTAACCTGCCTTGTCGCTCCGCCACAAAGCAACAGTCGGGGGCCGTCGGGAACCCACACCCACCTCTACCGGTATGGAGCCACCTGTCCTTCCAGCCCCCACATCGGAATCACTTGCGGGTACTCAACGAGCTGACCCGACTCTAGTCACCATCTGTATAGTATATGTATGTATAGTACATACCCGTGATCACCTCCCGAGTGATCACGGCCCGATTGTATAGCATGGCAGACTGACAAGAATGTAGGGCCACTAATGGTAAACTAGCATCCTATACTAACAATTTAGGATTGCAGGTAAGGTATCAACAAATGTGGCAACAATGACAGGCTATGCAATAGAATAGGATTAATCGAAACAGTAACATGCTACACTACTCTAAAGCAAGCAGTAGAGGGAAGAATAGGCGATATCTGGTGATCAGGGGGGGCTTGCCTGGTTGCTCTGGCAAGAAGGAGGGGTCGTCAACTCCGTAGTCAAACGGGGTAGCAGCAACATCGGTTTCGTAGTCTACCGGAGAGAAGAGGGGAAAGAAACAGTAAATACAATGCAAACATAAGCATGACGATGCATGACATGACAATGAGCGGTGTAAGATGTGCCCTAACACGGTAGTAGGTGATACCGGCGAAAGGGGGAAACATCCAGGAAAGTATCCCCGGTGTTTTGCGTTTTTAGAAAGATGAACCGGAGGGGAAAAGTTGTGTGTTCACTATGTTAGGGATGTGTGGCGGACGAACAGGCTGTGTATTCGAATTTGTCTCGTCGTTCTGAGCTACTTTCATGTACAAAGTATTTTCATCCGAGCTGCGGTTTATTTTATATTAATTTTCAAAGTTTTTAATCATTTTTAGAATTTATTTAATTATTTAAATCTAACATTATCCAGAACAGTGAAAGGTGAATTCAGCATGACATCACCATGATGTCAGCAGGTCAAACCCAGCTCACCAAAGTCCTATGGGTCCAGTGGGACCCACCTGTCATAGACTAAGGCTAACTAAACATGTTTAATTAGTTTAGTTAATTGATTAGGTTAATTAAACACAATTAATTTAGTTAATTAATTTAGTTAATTAATTAATTAATTAATTAAATTTTATTTTTATTACAATTTATTTATTAATTGTGCGTATAGGCCAGATGGCGGTAGGCGATGGTTCCTCGGGCGCGAGCACCGCCGGCGAGGTGGGGCTCCGACGCAGCAAGGTGTCGGGCGCGATGGGGAATGACGTCGATGGGGGTTTCATCCCCGATCCAGATCTGGATCAGGGGAGAGGGGAGGGAGGACGTGGATTGAGTGGGGGCGTGGCTGCGATGGGCTAGGGTTTCCCGTCGGTGGGGGTGTTATGGGGACTGAGGGGCCGGTTGGGCCGGTCAGCTGGGCCTTGGCCTAGTTGGCCAAGGGGAAGGGGGTCTTTTGTTTATTTTGTTTCCTTTTGTTTGTTTTTGTTTTGTTTTCGATTTTACTTTGTGTTGCACTTTAACAATAATCCACGTTTGTAAAATGTGTGGCTGGTCTCAATATTTAGTATGCAATATACCTCACTACCATAAAAAGTTTGGGAGTGGTTTGAAGTCTTTTGTACTTTAATTAAAAAGGTAATGACTTAAATGGGGATGTTTTGGTACTGTTTTCATATCTAGGGGCATTTTAAACATCTCTAAAAATGTTGGTTAAGGCAAGATAATTATCTAGTGAATATTTTCAACCCATTGAACATTTTAGTTTTGACATTTGAAAACTTTTACCGTTTGACTTTATTTTGAATTTTGACTTTGAATAGGTTTCGTACTAACATAGAAATAGCAACAGTAATCGAAGTGACGTGGCATCATTAGCAGACAATTACTGTAGGTTAATTATCCGGGCGTCACAATTCTCCTCCACTACAAGAAATCTCGTCCCGAGATTTAAGAGGTAGTGAAAGGGGGGAAGGTTTGGTAACAAATCTAGCGGGTCTTCTCATTCTGGCTTGCTCTTCTCGAAGAGGCCGGTCCATAGCATTGATGTCTTCATTCCTATGGATCAATGCATCATGATGAAGTTGTCGTCCTTCCTTCGAAAATGTTGTCGTACTTACGAATAGGTAAGGGGATGCTCTACAACGATAGAATGGTATAAGGGGAAGTCATATGGGGTTATCCCAGGAATGAACATATGAGTATCTCTTGAGTTGAACGAATGAAACATATAGAGAGCCAAGTAAGTGAAAGTGCGTTATATCGACTAGAGGGGGGTGAATAGGCGATTTTTATGAATTCTTCACTGAGGAATTTGCCGGTGAGGAAATTCCTTAGCGAAGAACTACTAGCAGCGGAATAAGTACTCAGAAGTAAGCATAACAGGATACAGACTTGGTCATCATGATGAAATGAAGACAAACACAGAGTACATAAAGCGTAAACACATGATAACACAAGATGAAGACAAACAGACTGAAGAAATTGAACTGAGGAAATTGAGAAAGTCTTCAGTCAAAGTCTTCAAACACAGTTATGAACAATCACTCAACACAGTAATGAGGAAATGAAAGAGTTGAGGAAATAGAACCAATAAGGTTGGTGAAGACAATGATTTGTTCGACCAGTTCCAACTACTATCTCAGTTGTACGTCTGGTTGGAGCGACTCAGTATTTAAACTCGAGGACACGCAGTCCCGGACACCCAGTCGCTGAGCACGCAGCTCAGGACACCAAGTCCTCACCGTATTCTCCTTGAACTAAGATCACACAGATCTCGTCCAATCACTCGTGGTAAGTCTTCAGGCGACTTCCAAACCTTCACAGACTTGGTCACTCGGCGATCCACAATTCCTCTTGGATGCTCTAGACCATGACGCCTAACCGTCTGGAAGAAGCACAGTCTTCAAAGGTAACAAGCGTCGTATCCACGCAGGATCAATCTCTTCAGTGATGCTCAATCACTTTGGGGTTTGTAGGTGTTTGGGTTTGGGATTTTCCTCACTCGATGATTTTCACTCAAAGTCCTCAGAGGATGGGTTGCTCTCAAATGACAAGTGTCAGTTTCTCTGGGAGCAGCCAACCAGCTAGTGGTTGTAGGGGGCAGCTATTTATAGCCTAGGGAGCATCCCGACATGATAAGACATAAATGCCCTTGTCTGATATGACCGTTGGGTGGATAAGATATTTTGGGACAGCTGGCGCGCAGCACAGCAACGGTCGGAAATTTGACTCTCAAATTCCTTAGGGCTATCATGTTCCTCACTGTGTAGGCAATCCGCACTGGCGAATTCCTAACTCCTCAGTCAGAACAAATTCCTCAGCAACCAGAAGAACTTCGTCTCTGTCACTAAAGAAATTGACTGAACTGTATGAGATTTCCAAAGGCTTCACTCAAAGGGTTTGGTAGGTTTAGGATTTTGAGTTGAGCATCACTTGGAAATTTTTCCTTAGTATTTCCTTGACCCCCTTTAACAGTACGGTGTTTCCTATGACTCAAGAAAGAGAAAAACAAAACTATGAAAACGAAAGTCTTCAAGCTTCATATTCCTCGCATGAATATCAAGTCTTCATGGATACACCGATTTCTTCACTTTCAAAGTCTCCATGAAAGTCCTCAGAAATACCGAAATCTTCAGTCGAAGATATTCATTTTTAAGGGTCGACTTTTCCTGTAAATATCAAACTCCTCATATACTTATAGACCTGTGTACACTCACAAACATGTTAGTCCCTTAACCTATAAGTCTTCAATACACCAAAATCACTAAGGGGCACTAGATGCACTTATAGTAAGAAGGTACCATAAGAAGTTTCAAGTGGATAGACAACTGTTCGTTGCTTGAAACAGAGTGTGAAAGGGGTTCAAGGCAACGGGAATAAGTATTGTGTCCAATACCATAATTGATGATCACACGGATGGTGGCTCATGAATTACATATGAAGCCAAGCATGAGGAATAACTTTGGAAACAGGGGGTGTATAGGAGAGTCAGGCTTCGATCCTGGGACATGTGGGTTATGGGCCCACCATGTGGGTTAAAAGTAGGAGGAGCAGTGACATCTTACATGGTCATGATAGCAATGGCATGTCAGAGGGTAGCCTGTTGATTATCTCGGCAACAACGTCGGTACCAAGGGCGAGGGATGAAGAAAACCATTTTCCTGCTCGTTGAACAAGGTGGACCAATAGGCAAAATTCTCGTCCATCGGTGGTTACCAGAATGTTTCCAACAATAGTAACAGGATCTTACAGACAGAATGGTACAACAAGGTGCCTACCTAAGCAGGGAATTATCTCTGCTCAGTTAAGTCAGATTCAGGAAAGGTTAAACAAAATAATGGAAAGGAAAACACGATTATCAGATTAAACATAACAATGGAAAGGAAAATTGTGATTACACACAATTAGTAGGAGTATATCCTTCCCATGTACAAGCAGAACATGGCATACAGGGTAGGAGAGCAAGTGCCCAACCATTAAGATAAGAGGCAAGGATTAATCAAGATGTTACCCATACAACGGTGTTTGGATAACTGACCAAGAAACATTTAGCCTCGCGCCTCCAATGTTATTGTTGATGAGCGGGGTATCATAGTCATGCTTCGAGGTAGCAATGATATGGTGTTTCAATCAAGGGCCAGATTTTCGATACACAAATGATCCATCAGGAGCAACTTATATAATAAGTCTCACAATTCCCTCCAGGAAGAATGGTTATCCTTGCAAAAGAAATTATAATGATAGGTCCTCCAGCCAGGGGGTGCTACGCATGACATCATATTACTGGGTCATCAAAGGACCAACATCATAACTCCTGGAAAGTTGTCCCAACCATCATAACTGACGAGATTCAGATCCGATTGGTGTCAAGATACCTCAGACTCAGGATGTCCGAGAAGAAAAGGTGCAACACAAATCGATGAAATGAAATTGCAAGATTCTCGGGAAATGAACTATGGGAGCGGGTTCCTGAAGCAATAGTTCATCATTAAACCAAGGAGGGGATGAGAAGGTGGTTGATGGGCTCAGCAACAATTCATCGAGAATTCCAAACGATGGATTTCCACAATAATGTGAACAAGAAGATGACACTTGTCAATTCAAATGATATAATGTTGTATGCTCTAGGAAAACATACACCATCAATCATTAGTTGAAAGGTTTGCCCGAAATATGACCTTAGGCTACAAGATCAATGTTAGAGTGATGATTCAATAACCAACAATCTAAGAACGAAATGTCGATCGTTAACTTCAAAGCAATAGGGTTGCTAGAAGTACAGAACTCAAGCAGCATCATTAGCATATTGGTATCCTGGTTAAAAACAACACGGGGACCAAGGAAGAATGGTGATGGTAAGAAGTATCATCATACCGAGAATTTCTAAGAGGTGGAACACAACACTAGCTGGAGAGCAAGTTGTATTCATAATGTGGACAAGTTCGCGATGAAAGGAAGTCAAGGGAGTTGTCGATGATAATAAAAATCATCAAGGGCAAGGAGGGTATTTGTCATCATGAACACAGTTGGCATCTCGGAAGAAGTCAAAGTTTTGAAGGTGATCCGACACATTTGCCGGGAGGTTTTAAGAGGATGAAATCAAACAACAACGGAAACAAGCAAGGGAATGACAAAGTGGCAAGTTATAGGATCAATATATAAGATGCAAGCTCGGAACCAAAGTTGCCTTTCAAGACAAGCAACATGATGTTGAAAGCTCGACGTAAGTCGTGCTCACACACTGAAGAATTCATGCACCAGAGAAGGACGAGATAGCACAGTTAAAGGTAGCAAGACCATGATGCAATCGATAGTCTAGGAATGACCAGATTGAGTTCAGAATTTCCTAGTAAAAATACTAGGGGTATTTGATTTGTAGTGCGGAATAATTTCACCAGTCGGTGTCCTCGGTTGACAACAACCCAGAACCCATAGAGTGATTGCGACAAGGAAAGACATTACTTCAACAAAGTTAGTAAGATGTGGTGCAATGGCAAGACATCTCCGAGATACCAGGGGGTAATACTCGAAGGTAGAACATGGTAGAAGTAGAACCGGGTCATTGACCTATGACAGTAGACACTTCAACCTTTCCAAAAATAGACAAGGCACTGGAATGAATTACCATCAGATATATTAGATCAGGACAGCATGGTCAGAACCATAACTGTAAGGAATCAATTTCAAGAATACCAAAAGAATCATACAGATGGATAATCATTTGCAAGAAGCTTCCAAGATGGTCTACATCATTTTCATGGGCATGAACACAAAGTTCAAGGTTGACTCCCACTTCTTTAATGCATATCATTACATTAACCTCTTGCTTTGATAAAACTGTAGTGTTGGAATTTTATCTGGTAGAACACCGAAAGAGTATGACTTGTGAAAACTTTCGGGTTCTCACAGATTAGGGGAAGGCATAGGTTCAACCCATCGGGCATCTTAGTAACATATACCACAAGTTTCAAAAGTAAATACACAAGCTCGAAAGCAGAGCATGGTTGGCTAAGCAGAGGATACAATTTACCAAAGGCATTGTGTATCAGGGGAAGAACTCACAAGGTGATTGAATATGAAGGACACTGTCAGGTAAAAATCCAACAATGGATCGGGCGATTCGCAACGAAGCTGATGTGTGTATCGGTACTCACTCAGAGGATGAAAGAATGCAAAGGCATCAGATTCAAGAATCACCTGATTAGTCTGATGCTTAAATAGAAAGAAGTTATGGTTTCCAAAATGAAGGATCAGAAGCAGACGCTCTGATCAAGGATGGATAAATTGAAAACACTTAGTTGGACAATCAATAAAGGTTTGAATTGTCGAGAACCAACTCATGTCCAGAATGACGTCTAAGTCGGAAAGATGATTTTTTTAGAAAAATAACCTGTTATCGAGGACTACTAGCCATATGGCATTAACCATAATGCAAGCAGGCAAGAATTTCAAGAATAATAGGCTGCAGAGGATTTCCGAAAGATCAAAAAGTATTCCGAAGAATTTTGTATGACATACGAACAATTGAGAAGAATGGCCCCTCGATAAATGTGAGGAGAAAACCGTAAGGATTTTCATGCGAAATAAAACTGCAAGACAGTAAACTCAAAGGATTCTTGGGACAACAGAGAATAGTTCGAGGCATCTTGTAACAACAAGAGCGACGAGAAATTATCATGAGAATGACAAGTGCATGCAGATATCCATAGGGATATATCGATGGAAATGAATTGCAAAGGCGATGAGCACAAGGGTCTCGGGAAAATATCGAGGGATATCCTCAGAATCTTCTGACGAAGCAGGTGATCTTCCAGACTGAGGGCTCTTCGGGAGAAATAGTTGCGAGAACCTCGAGTTAGAGTTAGCAAAATCATTTAACCCGAATAGAAGAGAGATCAGAGTCCCAGAGCATAGACGAGGAGTAAAAGAACCTAATACCACCCAATGGCGACGTGGGCCCGTAAGCCACACAGCCATATCAGTAAAAGTTTTACAATTGACTAGACTCGACTTCGGCCAAGGAGTGTGGAAGGGGGATTCCTACAGGCTGTCAACTCTGATACCAACTTGTGACACCCCCGATTCAATCGTACACTAATCATGCACGCAAATGTGTATGATCAAGATCAGGGACTCACGAGAAGATATTACAACACAACTCTAAAAATAAAATAAGTCATACAAGCATCATAATACAAGCTAGGGGCCTCGAGGGATCGAATACAAGTGGTCGATCATAGACGAGTCAGCGGAAGCAACAATATCTGAGTACAGACATAAATTAAACATGTTGCCATAAGATGGCTAGCACAAACTGGGATACATATCGAAAGAGGCGCAGGCCTCCTGCCTGGGATCCTCCTAACTACTCCTGGTCGTCGTCAGCGGCCTGCACGTAGTAGTAGGCACCTCCAGTGTAGTAGGAGTCATCGTCGACGGTAGCGTCTGGATCCTGGCCTCCAACGTCTGGTTGCGGCATCCGAGAAGAAGAGGAAAAAGGGGGAAAAGAGGGAGCAAAGCAACTGTGAGTACTCATCCAAAGTACTCGCAAGCAAGGATCTACTCTACATATGCATGGGTATATGTGTAAAGAGGCAATATCGATGGACTGAACTGCAGAATGCCAGAATAAGAGGGGGATAGCTAGTCCTATCAAAGACTACGTGTCGGTGTCAAAACCGGCGGATCTTGGGTAGGGGGTCCCGAACTGTGCGTCTAGGCGGATGGTAACAGGAGACAAGGGACACGATGTTTTACCCAGGTTCGGGCCCTCTTGATGGAGGTAAAACCCTACGTCCTGCTTGATTAATATTGATGATGTGTCTTACAAGAGTAGATCTACCACGAGATCAAGGAGGCTAAACCCTAGAAGCTAGCCTATGGTATGATTGTTGTTCGTCCTATGGACTAAAGCCATCCGGTTTATATAGACACCGGAGAGGGCTAGGGTTACACAGAGTCGGTTACAATGGTAGGAAATCTACATATCCGTATCGCCAAGCTTGCCTTCCACGCCAAGGAAAGTCCCATCCGGACACGGGACGAAGTCTTCAATCTTGTATCTTCATAGTCTTGGAGTCCGGCCGATGATGATAGTTCGGCTATCCAGACACCCCCTAGTCCGGAACTCCCTCAGTAGCCCCTGAACCAGGCTTCAATGACGATGAGTGCGGCGCGCATGTTGTCTTCGGCATTGCAAGGCGGGTTCTTCCTCCGAATAATTTATAGAAGATTGTGAACATCAGGATAGTGTCCGGCTCTGCAAAAATAAATTCCACGTACCACCGTAGAGAGAATAATATTACACAAGTTCAATCTGCTGACGTATTTTGTGGCGTGACGTCACACCATTACCAAGCCTTTACTCGAATTATTTTTATTGTTCCACCTCCGCGCGTTTAGTGAGGCAGTTTCCTTGGCACGTCTTGTCGAAGCAGAGATCGTGTTCCCCTTATTCTGGGATTCCCATCAATACGGACGTGGGTAACCCAACCGCGCCCGTTGCCACGCCCCCTCCATCGAAGGCGGGTTCCAAACGGTCACGGGGACGGCTCTTGGTATTCTCCCTCTTTATAATGAGACCAAGGCCCGTTCTTTTCCTTCAATCCTCTATCGAATCCGCCCCTCGCCCCGAGTTCCAACACCCAGGGCTCCATATTCGGGTACCTTCGACCTTGGACAATGTCCGGCCCTGACCTACGAGGCCGGTGGATGCCCTCCTCCGTCACGGAAGAGGACGTGCTAAAGCTAAGAGACGCCAGGTACTTAACCTACGAGATTTCGCATAGGCTGCCTGCCCGAGGGCAAGTTATTCCTACTCCCGAGCTTGGCAAGAGCGTCGTGTTCGTGTCTCACCTCCGTCGGGGTTTAGGCTTCCCGACGGATCCCTTCGTGAGGGGGCTCATGTTTTACTATGGGCTGGAATTCCATGACTTGGCTCCGGAGTCTATCCTCCACATCTCATCATTCATTGTCGTCTGCGAAGCCTTCCTCCGCACTACCCCTCACTTCGGCTTGTGGCTCAAAACCTTCAACGTGGAGCCGAAGATGATTGAGGGGCGTCAGGAAGAGTGCGGAGGGGCGGTTATAAGTAAGAGGGCCGATGCTCCATGGCCCGAGGGCTCTTTTCAGGAGGAGCTCGGCTTGTGGCAACAGGAGTGGTTCTATATCACCGCTCCCAGGGGCAGCAGGTAGAGGCTGCCGCCCGTCTTCCGCTCGGGCCCTCCACAGCGGCTGATGTCATGGGTCAACAAGGGGCGTGACTGGGGGCCGTCCAAGGACGTTCCCCTGTTGCAGGACCGGATTCGAGGCCTCCAAGAAAGGGAGATCAATCTGGCCATAGTGGTACAGGTTATGTTGATCCGGCGCCTACTGCCCTGCAAACGTCGCCCCCTCCGCCTGTGGGAATTTAATCCGGAGGGGCCACGAGCTCTTCAACACTTCATGGGTTTGACACCCGCGGAGATGTACAAACTATTCTTCAGATCGCAAGAGATGCATCCGGAATTGACCGAGGATGCTGGCCTAAGCTGCAATCACCCGGATACTCAAGTAAGTAGCCCTGTGTCCGGACACATCGTCCATTTATTTACTATGGGTTTGCCTTTTAACCAGCTATCCCTTGGACAGGAGTGGATAGCGCAAGCAAAACTGATACGGTGTCTGGCCCCCCTCCCTGAGACCACGCAGGATCCCGTGTTAATCAAAATGTTAGAGGTTGCACCTTCGGAGGAGGGCGAAGAAGGGCACAGGGGATCTACCACCTCAGCCACGGAGGCTTTCAGTAAGGGAGGAATCGAGAGTCCCTCCTTCCAGGGGGAGAAGAGGACCGCTTCCGAAGACCCGGAGGCCAAGGCCTCAAAGCGGGGAAAGAAATCTGTACTGGAAGGTCCTGTGCCGGGAAGATCCCCGGCCCTACTGTCTCCTCAGAGGAATCAGCCATCTAGCGAGCCGTAAGTGAAGAGGGAGATTTTGTAATAGTGGACATCCATGTTTAATTTCTAAGGGTAACTGAAGTTTTCACCTTGTAGTTCGGATCTCAGCCCTTCTCGGCACAGCTCATCGTCGGGAGACCTTCGTCCGGAGATGATGGAGAGCGAAATGCCTCCATCTGCCGCCCTGTCGTGCAAGGCGGGCGACCCTGAGGTGTCGTCACGGAGGGTCTCCCCGAGTCCGGCGGGGCCGGAGAGTTCGTCACCCATTGGAGTACGGCCGGTGGAGCTGCAGGATTTGCTTAGGAGGGCGTCCATCTCAGAAGATCACCGCACATTAATGAGTATGGTGATTGAGAGGATCTCATCCACCGAAAGCGGGTTGTGTGAGGCCGTCGGAAGTTTGCTGACGGGATTTGAGGTACGCAAAAAATGACATACCTTTTGACAGTTTTGCACATGAAGTGCGCCCTGTATAGATAGTAGCCCCTGAGACTTGGTATGCTGTCGAAAGCGACAGCGTGCCGAGGATCATAATCTCAATTATAGATTGTCACCTTTCCTATGCAGGTGGCGGAAAATTCGGTGGCCAGCCGGACTGATGGATTTGCCGAGCTGAAGAGGCAACTCGACGTTGCGGATGCGGACATCTCGCTGGTCAATAAACGACTTGATGAGTCACAAGGTATGTGGTTGCTCTGCGGTCGCCTAGTAAGGGAGCTGACGCCCATTCCTTACAATTTGTATGCCTGATGCAGATGGTGCTGCTGCTGTGGAAGGCCTTCGAGCAGAACTTGCTCGGGCCAAGGAGCAAGCCAGAAAAAGCGAGGCGGCTGCCTTGAAGGCAGCGGAAGAGCTAGAAGCTGAGAAGGCTGCTCACTGCCGAAGCAGGGAGGAGATGGCCGGAATGGCCACGAAATTGAAAGTTGCTACCGACCGCCTAGAGGTTCTTGAAAGAGAACACCGAGCGGAGCAAGAGGACCTGAAGAAGGCTGACGCCGAAGCCAAGGATGCCCGTAGTGCGATGCGGGCTATGAAGGAGGAACTGCGTCAGGTCGGAGACATTGTGGCGGGAAAGCCCTTTATGCTGCATAGGAAGTTCACGGATCCGAAGTATGCTCAGCTGGGCCGATTGTACGGTACGGAGGATCCTTATCTGGACTCGGCGGCGAGTGCGGCGGACGCAGTCGTGCACTTTTGAAGCCAGAAGGTCACAAAATGGAAGAGCTTTTCTGGTCTCAATTCCATAGTCTGGAGCGTCCACTTCCGTTGAGTGATCGGCTGGTTGAGTGGGCTGAGCTGAATAGATTGTCCGGACTTGCCATGACGGATGTGGTCGCTCATCTGTGGCCGAAAAGGCCCAAGCCGAAGAGTTATTTTGGCTTGTTGCAGCAATTCCTTGGGGCGGTGCCGCGCATTGGGGCGATGAAGCGGTCGGCATGCATAGAAGGTGCACGGATGGCTCTCGCTCGTGGTAAGACATACTGGGCGGAGATGGATGCCACCGCTGTTGCATCCCGGGGTTCGGACAAAAGCCGATTCCCCACCGAGCACTATTTTGAGGAAGTCCTGCAGGGCGCTCGTTTAATAGAGTCGCAGTGCTTGAAAGATGTTATGTTTGAATGACATGTATGATTTCTGAGATCATGTTTATAATGTAATAGCTTTTTATACTTATGTGTTCAAGTATTGAACTATCTCCTGTGCGGCCGTATGTGTATGTATAATCTGAAAGATGGCAGTCTTTGGCTTCAGCCCCCACGCACATGGTGCGGGGGTGTTTGCAAAAAGAAAAGTGCTTTTTCACACTTAATCCAACGTCTTGGTCCTTTTAAGGAGGTGATAGCGTAGCAAACTAGGCAACCGGACTATAATGCTTTATCACTTTCACTTAGCCATAGGAGCTCGAATGTGGGGCTACTATATAGCCCCTGGTGGCACCGCTCTTCCCGAACTCGGGGCGCGTATGTGCCTGACCGGGAAGCGGTCCTTCGTCAAAGCGGAGGAATTCTAAACATTCCAATGGTCGATCGAGTGGTTGACCAGTCTCTTGCTATATCATGACAGTCAGTTTTCGGCTTTCTCTACTGAGGTGCTCGCCCGGCCGAACCGGGACACAATCGCAGTAGTTCTCCTGGTGCCGTGTTAGCCGATGATGCGGAACGTAAGGCAGCAAAACACAGGAGCCGGGCAAACCCAACATTTGACCAAAGACATGATTCGGAGCTGATGCATATAAGGCCTAACTCGAGACGCTGAACACTCCCTGAGGTGTTTGGTCTTTATGATACTGGGCAGAACAATGCCCTAAGCCCCTTGTGTCCAGGTACAGGCGGGAACTTCTGACGCGGCCGATGCCAAAACGCCAGCCTCCTCCTCGGCTATGGTGGGAAAGCGGGAGATGTGTATCAACAAGAGACAGTAAGAAAGGTTTACGCAGGGTCTTAATCTAAAAAGAATCCTTGCAACAGGTCCCTGCTACACGTCTGCGCCTGTGTCTTCGTTGTGCTGTATCCTGGACGGGTGTAGCACGTGCTTCATCTGTAAAAGAGAAGGACTTAGTTTCCAAGAAATATCGTGCAGAAGTTGTATTAAAATAGAATAAAATGAAGAAAGTGGAGCTTTATTGGCTCTCATCATTTATACACGCGGCCCCTTATAAAGGGGGTATGCGGCTGGGAAGCCCCTTGTTTAGTTACGCCGGACTCGCCTAACCATGTCTGAGGTCTGAATGACCTGTTTTTAGGGGCTTTGACCTGCAAGGTCTGATTAGTGTGTGGCTGTCAAAGCAGTCTCATGTTCTCCGTGGTCGAGGAACACTCAGAGTTACTTTTTAATGAAATTATGCCACGTTGACCGGGCATTCTTAAGCGTAAAAAAACGCGTAATGCGGTATTGCATTAGGGCTGGCGATAGCTGCGCGCCCCAGTAGTGCTTAAGGGCTACTGTTTGAATGGGGCGATGGAGAGTGAGCTTTTCGCGACGGAGGTTGTCGGATGAACCGAACACAACCTCTAGTGGTACAGAGCCTGTATAATTGGCTTAAAGGCCTGGCGTCACTCCTTTGAAGGAAGTGCTGCTACGGCGAATTTTGGTAGGGTCTATCCCCATTCTGCGGGCGGTGTCCTGGTATTGCAGGTGCCGCGCTGTCTTTTCGTGTTATCACATGAAGTGAGTTCACTGTTTTGACTTCTAGTGGGAAAGTCTTCTGTTTTCCGGAGTGCTGCTTTTGGGTTTCGTCACTTTCGCTTGGTGTGTCGAGCCCCTTGTGTTCGGCATTAAGTCGGTCGGACTGTTTGAAGACCCAACAATCTCTATGGGTATGGTTTGCAGGCTTCCCGGAGGTACCATGTATTTGACATAGTCTATCCAGAATCTTGTTTAGGTTGGATAGCCCGTCACTGTTGTCCTTGAGGGGCAGTGTTTTGTTGTTCGGCCGAGAGCTTTTGAATTCGGCGTTGACCACCATACTATTCGGGCCATTTTCCTTATTCCGGCGCTGATCTTTTCTGCGTCGTGATTTCCCATTTCCATCCCTAACTTCGGATGTACTCGGGTCGCTAGTGCTGCATCTAGCCAGCCAGCTGTCTTCCCCCGCGCAAAAGCGGGTCATGAGGCTTGTTAGTGTGGCCATTGTTCTTGGTTTTTCCTGGCCGAGGTGTCTGGCAAGCCATTCGTCTCGGACGTTGTGTTTAAAGGCTGCTAAGGCTTCAGCGTCCGGACAGTCGACTATTTGGTTCTTTTTAGTGAGGAACCTGTTCCAGAATTTGCGTGCTGACTCTCCGGGCTGTTGAGTTATGTGACTTAAATCGTCTGCATTCGGAGGGCGGACATAGGTCCCCTGAAAATTTGCACGAAACACATCCTCAAGCTCTTCCCAACTTCCAATGGTATTTTCTGGGAGGCTTTTAAGCCAATGCCGAGCTGGCCCTTTGAGCTTGAGGGGTAGGTATTTTATGGCATGGAGATCGTCTCCTCTGGCCATATGTATGTGTAGGATGTAATCCTCAATCCAGACTCCGGGGTCTGTTGTTCCGTCATATGCTTCTATGTTTACGGGTTTGAATCCCGCTGGAAATCCATAATCCAGTACCTCGTCGGTGAAACATAGTGGGTGTGCGGCGCCCCTGTATTTGGGTGTGCCGTTGTCTTCAAATGCTCGGTGGGTTATGTTGCTTCCTGGAGTCTTCTTTTTTGGCCCATAAATAGATCTGACTGGGTCGTCCTTTTTTCGAGGATCTTTATGCTGATCGTGTGCCGGCTTGTGTGTGGCGCCCCTTGTTGCTCTTGGCCTGTCATCTGGTCGTCTATCCGGCCAGGCGGCTTCTTTCTTTTTTGACTGCGGGGGCTCTAAGGCCTCCTCGTCAAATTCGGGCAACAGCTTGCGCTTCGGGTAGCTCTTTGTTTGGTGACTAGCGCCATGTTTATCTGCGCTGTTGAGTACTTTGCTCCATTTCATTCTGAGTGCGTCCTCCGCTGTTTTGAGCTTCCGCTTTTGCTTCTTCAAACTTCTTGCAGTGGCGACGAGCCTTTTATGAAGATTTGTATGCTCTGGTGATGTGAGATCATCTTCGCCGGGGATGGGTTGCTTGTCCAGTTCATGTCCGGCTGGCTGCTTGTTGACATGTGCGTCGTCCACTGCTTCGCCCTGCTCTAGGGCCGGGTTCGTATGGGTGCCATTTTTATCGAGGCCGGTCTTCGGGCGGCGCTTGCGTCGCCATTTTGGTTGTTTGTTGGGGGAGTTGTCCTTCGCCACGTCCCATTTTTCCTCATTATCGCTTCCTTTTGGTGTATCCACCATGTATACGTTGTGAGTTGGGGTGGCTTTCCCGTGCCCGGTAGGCGCTGGTTCTTGGTCGTCTCCGGCATCGTCGTCCATACCGTCGATGTCTTCGGAGTCATAGTTTAGCATGTCGGTTAGATCGTCGACAGTGGCTATTAATTGGGTGATGGGTGGGCTTTGAATTTCTTCATCGTCCGCATCCCAACTGTCCTGGCCGCAGTCCGGCCAGGGCTCTCCTGATAACGAGAGATACTTTAGCGAACTCAAGATGTCGCCGAAAGGTGAGCGTTGATGTCCGCTGTGGTGAACTCCATGATCGGCGCCCAATTGGATTCGATCGGAGGGGGCGCGGGAGGTTCGGAGTCAGGCAAGGAGTCCGGCGCCTCGGAGTCGCGGGCTTCATGAGAGACAAGGTCATTGTTCGGCTCTATCGCCGTAGAGGTTGCAGCTCCCGAGGCGGTGTCTAGCCATCCGTCCTCGACCTGCATCGCCGGCTCCAGATTGAAGATCGGAGCGGGTTCGAGTGCGGCCTCCAGGGTACTGTCCGGCTGCAGAGCTAAATCATGCTCGCCGTGACAGTGCGGCACGCTCGGCTGTGGCTCGAATCCATCGAGGATCAAGTCCCCGCGGATGTCGGCCGTGAAGTTCAAACTTCCAAATCTGACCTGACAGCCAGGGGCGTAGCTTTCGATCTACTCCAGATGGCCAAGCGAATTGGCCCGTAGTGCAAAGCCGTCGAATACGAAGATCTGTCCGGGGAGAAAGGTCTCACCCTGGACTGCGTTGTTGATGATGGTCGAAGTAGCCATCGAGCCTATCGGTGACGACACAGAGGAACTCTCAATGAAAGCACCAATGTCGGTGTCAAAACCGGCGGATCTCGGGTAGGGGGTCCCGAACTGTGCGTCTAGGCGGATGGTAACAGGAGACAAGGGACACGATGTTTTACCCAGGTTTGGGCCCTCTTGATGGAGGTAAAACCCTACGTCCTGCTTGATTAATATTGATGATGTGTGTTACAAGAGTAGATCTACCACGAGATCAAGGAGGCTAAACCCTAGAAGCTAGCCTATGGTATGATTGTTGTTCGTCCTATGGACTAAAGCCATCCGGTTTATATAGACACCGGAGAGGGCTAGGGTTACACAGAGTCGGTTACAATGGTCGGAAATCTACATATCCGTATCGCCAAGCTTGCCTTCCACGCCAAGGAAAGTCCCATCCGGACACGGGACGAAGTCTTCAATCTTGTATCTTCATAGTCTTGGAGTCTGGCCGATGATGATAGTTCGGCTATCCGGACACCCCCTAGTCCGGAACTCCCTCACTACGCTTCTGGCAGCCTCCGTCTTGCAGCATATAGAAGAGAGTAGATTGAAGTCCTCCAAGTAGCATTGCATAGCATAATACTACCCGGCGATCCTCCCCTCGTCGCCCTGTGGAAAGCGATCACCGGGTTGTCTCTGGATCTTGTCTGGGTGTGTTTTATTAAGTATCCGGTTCTAGTTGTCATAAGGTCAAGGTACAACTCCGGGTCGTCCTTTTACCGAGGGACATGACTATTTGAATAGATCAACTTCCCTGCAGGGGTGCACCACATAACCCAACACGCTCGATCCCCTTTGGCCGGACACACTTTCCGGGTCATGCCCGGCCTCGGAAGATCAACACGTCGCAGCCCCACATAGGCACAACAGAGAGGTCAGCACACCGGTCTAAATCCTATGTGCGCAGGGGTCTGGGCCCATCGCTCATTGCACACTTGCACGTTGCGTACGCGGCCGAAAGCAGACCTAGCCCCCTTAATACAAGAGCAGGTTTACAGTCCAATCTGGCGCACACTGCTCAGTCGCTGACGTCACGAAGGCTTCGGCTGATACCACGACGCCGAGTGCCCATAACTATTCCTGCATAGTTGGTTAGTGTGTATAGGCCAGTGGCCAGACTCAGATCAAATACCAAGATCTCATTAAGCGTGTTATTATGAAGTAAATGCGGACGCCGACCAGGGCCAGGCCCACCTCTCTCCTAGGTGGTCTTAACCTGCCTTGTCGCTCTGCCACAAAGCAACAGTCGGGGGCCGTCGGGAACCCAAGCCCACCTCTATCGGGATGGAGCCACCTGTCCTTCCAGCCCCCACATCGGAATCACTTGCGGGTACTCAACGAGCTGACCCGGCTTTAGTCACCATCTGTATAGCATATGTATGTATAGTATATACCCGTGATCACCTCCCGAGTGATCACGGCCCGATAGTATAGCTTGGCATATTGACAAGAATGTAGGGCCACAAATGGTAAACTAGCATCCTATACTAACAATTTAGGATTGCAGGTAAGGTATCAACAGATGTAGCAACAATGACATGCTATGCAATAGAATAGGATTAATCGAAACAGTAACATGCTACACTACTCTAATGCAAGCAGTAAAGGGAAGAATAGGCGATATGTGGTGATCAAGGGGGGAGGCTTGCCTGGTTGCTCTAGCAAGAAGGAGGGGTCGTCAACACCGTAGTCGAACGGGGCAGCAGCAACGTCGGTCTTGTAGTCTACCGGAGAGAAGAGGGGGAAGAAACAGTAAATACAATGCAAACATAAGCATGGCGATGCATGACATGACAATGAGTAGTGTTAGATGTGCCCTAACACGGTAGTAGGTGATACCGGCGAAAGGGGGAAACATCCGGGAAAGTATCCCCGGTGTTTCGCGTTTTCAGAGAGATGAACCTGAGGGGAAAAGTTGCGTGTTCACTATGCTAGAGATGTGTGGCGGATGAACAATATGTGTATTCATATTCGTCTCATCGTTCTGAGCAACTTTCATGTACAAAGTATTTTCATCCGAGCTATAGTTTATTTTATATTAATTTTCAAAGTTTTTAATCATTTTTAGAATTTATTTAATTATTTAAGTCAAAGATTATCCAGAACAATGAAAGGTGATGTTAGCATGACATCACCATGATGTCAGCAGGTCAAACCCATCTGACCGAAGTCAGACCTGGCCTGTGGGTCCAGTGGGACCCACCTGTCATAGACTAAGGCTAACTAAACATGTTTAATTAGTTTAGTTAATTGATTAGGTTAATTAAACACAATTAATTAAGTTGATTAATTTAGTTAACTAATTAATTAAATTAAATTTTATTTTTATTACAATTTATTTATTCATTTTAATCTCCTTTTTTTAAAACGTTCCAGGGGCGCGGGCCCCATTTGGCAGTGGCCCAGAGGCCATAGCGGGTCAGGCCAACGGGCGCCGCCCGAACGGGCGAGGGGAAAGCGGGCGGCGGGCGTACTGGTGCGGGTGCTCACACCCGACGCCATGAGAGGCGAGGACAAGCGCGCCTGGGGCCTCGGTGGCCGGCGACGACGGGAGCAGCGGTAGGGGAGGCACCGGGCGGCAAGGCGTCGCGGGAGGTGACGGAAAGGCGCGAGCGGGAGTGGGTCGAGGCGGAGGCGGGGCACGTGTCCACCACCGCGAGCGCGCGCAGGCGCGTGGTGACTGGGAGGGACGGAGATAGAGGAGGGGCGCTCACGGTGGCCGTAGGGGAGTGGCAGTGGGGCACGGGGAGGAGGACGGGGACGATGGCGGAGACGGGGAGGCAGTCCGGCGAGGTGGCCTCCGGTGACGGTGTTGAGTGGTGGGGGCGGGATCCACGGCGGCAATGGCGACGTCGGCAGTGGCGTGGGCGGTGTTGAGCCCCAATCTAGATCTGGGGGCGATGGCGGTAGGCGGTGGTTCCTCGGGTGCGAGCACCGCCGGCGAGGTGGGGCTCCGACGCGGCAAGGTGTCGGGCGCGATGGGGAACGACATCGACGGGGGGTTTCATCCCCGATCCAGATCTGGATCGGGGGAGAGGGGAGGGGGACATGGGTCTAGTGGGGGGTGTGGGTGCGATGGTCTAGGGTTTCCCGTCGGTGGGGGTGTTATGGGGACTGAGGGGCCGATTGGGCCGGCCGGCTGGGCCTTGGCCTAGTTGGCCAAGGGGAAGGGGGTCTTTTGTTTATTTTGTTTCCTTTTGTTTGTTTTGTTTTGTTTTCGATTTTACTTTGTGTTGCACTTTAACAATAATCCACGTTTGTAAAATGTGTGGCTAGTCTCAATATTTAGTATGCAATATACCTCACTACCATAAAGAGTTTGGGAGTGGTTTGAAGTCGTTTGTACTTTAATTAAAAAGGAAATGACTTAAATGGGGATGTTTTGGTACTGTTTTCATATCTAGAGCCATTTGAAACATCTCTAAAAATGTTGGTTAAGGCATGATAATTATCTAGTGAATATTTTCAACCCATTGAACATTTTAGTTTTGACATTTGAAAACTTTTACCATTTGACTTTATTTTAAATTTTGACTTTGAATCGGTTTCAAACTAACGTGGAAATAGCAACAGTAATCGAAGTGACGTGGCATCATTAGCAGAGAATTACTATAGGTTAATTATTCGGGCGTCACATCCCACAAGCACCACCGCTTCCTCCACTTGTCCTCCTCCCATTGAGATTCTGGTCGCACCAAGTCAGCCATAGATCCGATATCCATGGCGTCCTCCCTTTCAACTCCATGTTCCTCCTTCCATCGTCCACCCCTTGTCGGCATGGCGTCGGAGGAGAGGAAACGGAACGGCGGCGTCGCCATCTCCTCCATCGTCTGGCCAGAGAGGGTCACAGTGTCTCCTCCTCTAGCAGTTTTGACCACGGCCAGGGAGGAGAGGAGGAAATGGATTTGGCCAACATCGGGTCGGGTTGCGGCCGTGGAGGAGCAAGAGAAAGGGTTGATGGTGGGCTGGATGCTTTGATGTGACCTGAGGCGGAGAGGGCAGTGTAGGAGAGAGAGGAGGAGGGGGATCGATCGAGGAGAGAAAAATGGAAGGATCGTTAGAGAGATGGGGGCAGAAAGCAGGACGTGCAGATGATAGAGAAAGAACGTGAAGAAACGAGCAGATTTATTTATTTTTTGAGAAAACCTCCAACGATAGAACCCTGCTTTCTATGAAAACGCCTAAGAGAAAAAACTTAGGGATGGAAAAGGTTCAAACCTTCGTTGGACGGTTCTCGAAACACATCCCGGAACTGATCGAGTCGAAGGCAAGCTGCTCCGTATCTATCCCTGCTTGCCAGGCTGCCATCGTGACAGCCTAGTGCTTGCGCACTATTGTCCTCATATAGACAGTGTGGTCCAGCTTTCTCTATAAGAGGAAATAAGCATCAAACGATGTACATCATGAAAATGTAAATGAGGTAAAGGGAGGGGGCAGATCCCAACAAGCATGTGGGCTCGTGATTGCATCCGCCCGAGCGAAGTTTCATAAGTTTGCTTTTCCGCTTTGTGCTTTGCTATGCTATATGCTAGTTGCTAGGTGTAGGCTATTGTTATGGTGCTGCTAGAAGGAGGGTGCAAGAGGGCTGGCCGGGGGCCTTTTGCCCACGGCCGAGCAAGAGGGAAGGGATTTCCTTCTTAATTCTTGCTTGATTAGATTGATACATCTCCTCTCTTTATATAGAGAGGTTTACTTGACTCCCAAGGAAGGCTTACTTGACCCCTAAGCAAGCGACCCTTATCTCTAATTAACCCTAAGACTAACGGGCTATACCGCCAACCCAAGCCCATTACATACTCTAACACTACACCCCACCTGGACATGCAGCTTGTCCTTGAGATGCAGCCTAACCAACTTATAACCATGACTCGACGCACACAAACCTAACACCTAAAAGCAAGCCTTTTCAATCTCGGCTTGTTTTATGACTCTCAACCTGAAATGGACTGGGACGCTTTATTTTGAACCCCTCAACAAAAAGTGGACACCATCCGCACGTCGGACGTGCACGTGTATAGTCACCTAGATCCCATGGACACCACCTGGACCAAAGGAGTGCATGTGTATGGCCACCTGGAAGTGGTCGTAACAGCGGCCAGCAGAGGCGCCCTCGTGGCGGCCGGCGGCGAAAAGCAGTGGTGCTACACGGTGCGCTCCTGTCGGTGACACCCTGCCTTCTCCTCGTCGGACGGTTGTTGGTCCGCACCGCACAGGGAAGAGTGGTGGGCTTGCGATGGAGAATGATGAGGAGGGTTGCGCCCCCCCCCCCCAGACCGCCGATGTCGCAGACTTTAAGGTCGCTGCCCGCGGGGAAAACAACATGCCCGCCGCCCGTGGGGGAAACCGCATGCCCAAGATCCCCAATGCAGCGGACGAGATCGAGGTCCTTTGCGCAGCGAAGGGAAACCTGGAGGAGCGGCAGCTGCAAACCACGCATCTCCCACACACGCCGACGTGCTAGGAGGCCGTGCGCAGCAGCCTGCAGCCTCACCGTCGCCAACACGTGGTGGGTAGCGATCCAAGACGTAAGCGCTGACGGTGACGGCGGGGATTTGATCTGCTGGATGTGGGCGTCCTGGGATGGCGGCGACGCTGATGGGAACAAGGTCGTCGCACTCCCGTCGTAGGGCATCCCGTACTGGGTGGCCGAGCTGACCAGCGGTGGCCGCTGCAGCTGCAGCGGCTGCTGCGGTGTCGCGCCGGGCAGCGGCAGCGGCTGTTGTGGCGGAGCGCAGGGCGCGACGGAGGCCGCCAAGAGTGGTGGCTACCACTGCAGCCAAGGTTGGGCGATGATGGCGATAGATGGCTGCTGCTGCAGCGGCCCAGCGAGCGCGACGAAGGCCGCCTGGTGCGGCGGCTGCCACGGCAGCCACATCGGCGTGGGGGAGGCGATGGACGACGCAGCCTGGTGCGGCCCGTAGGACCCGGCCAAGAACAAACGGATCTCCTGGACCTCCTGGGTTAGGTCCCGCAGCACCCCAGACACGTCCTCCCAGGTGAGGGCGGCGGGGGCGGGCGCGACAGAGGATCCCATCGCGGGCAGGAGCGGGGGCGACGGTCGTGGTGGTCACTGGAGGCGACAGGGTGA
This sequence comes from Triticum dicoccoides, assembly GCF_002162155.2. NCBI lineage: Eukaryota > Viridiplantae > Streptophyta > Magnoliopsida > Poales > Poaceae > Triticum > Triticum dicoccoides. The sequence goes on along the minus strand of NC_041391.1, from coordinate 444,382,784 downwards.
CTGGCAGCGGAAGAGACGGGCTTGGCGGCGGTGAAGACATGATCGAACCGAAGCTAGCTGATACCAAATTGTTATGGTGCTGCTAGAAGGAGGGTGCGAGAGGGCCGGCCGGGGGCCTTTTACCCACGGGCGGGCAAGAGGGAAGGGATTTCCTTCTTAATTCTTGCTTGATTAGATTGATACATCTCCTCTCTTTATATAGAGAGGTTTACTTGACTCCCAAGCAAGACTTACTTGACCCCTAAGCAAGTGACCCTTATCTCTAATTAACCCTAAGACTAACAGGCTATACCGCCAGCCCAGGCCCATTATGTACTCTAACAGCTTGGTTGGCCATATATTTATATTTACACATGTATATAGGATTCTTTTATCTCGCCAAAAAAAAGTATATAGGATTCTTCTATGGTGGTTCTGTATGTATAATTCTTTGCATCAAGGTATCTGTACCGTGATAATTTGATGAAATAAAGAGATTCTGTATGTATTTTATATGTGTTCGATCCGCAAGTTGTAGTACTGCGATCAACTATACTGTAGTACAAGTTAAATTTCCCTAAAAACTATACAAGTTTTTTTTCCAAGGGTACGCCAAAGGCGTACCATAGCTTTATAGACGGGAGAAAGATATGTACAAGAGTTTTACATCATCACTGGCAGGCCACCTACATGGCCCTACCACAGCCTCCTAACACAACCCAAAGCCAACTACTCACAAAATGTAGCTATTCCTGTCGTTGCAGCCCTAGTCCACATCTCTAGTTCTTTCCAGATCAGGTCCACTGTGCCTCCTGTGTTCCGCAAGTCCGTTCTGTCAAATACCCTTCCATTGCGCTGCTTCCATAACTTCCGGCATACCGATATGACAACTAAGTCAAAACCCTTCCGATGCAATTTTGGCATCCGTTTCCTCACTACCGGCCACCATCTCCCAATACTATCTTGAGCCGAGGGACATAAGGTCATGTCAATCCCCATTCTGTCGAAGCACATGTACCAAACTTGTCGGGCAGAAACACATTGCAGCAAAATGTGGTCCATCATATCTGTTGGGTTACGTAGTAATTTCAAAAAAAATCCTACGTACACGCAAGATCATGGTGATGGCATAGCAACGAGAGGAGAGAGTGTTGTCCATGTACCCTCGTACACCGTAAGCGGAAGCATTATGACAACGCGGTTGATGTAGTCGTACGTCTTCACGATCCGACCGATCCAAGCACCGAACGTACGGCACCTCCGAGTTCAGCACACGTTCAGCTCGATGACGATCCCCGGGCTCCGATCCAACAAAGCTTCGGGGATGAGTTCCGTCAGCATGACGGCGTGGTGACGATGATGATGCTCTACCGGCGCAGGGCTTCGCCTAAACTCCGCGACGATATGACCGAGGTGGAATATGGTGGAGGGGGGCACCGCACACGGCTAAGGAACGATCCGTAGATCAACTTGTGTCCCATGGGGTGCCCCCCTGCCCCCGTATATAAAGGAGCAAGGGGAGGGCCGGCCAAGGAGGAGGAGGCGCGCTCAAGGGGGGATTCCTACTCCCACCGGGAGTAGGACTCCTCCTTTCCTAGTAGGAGTAGGAGAGAAGGAAGGGGAAGAGAGAAGGGAAGGAAGGAGGGGGTGCGGCCCCTCCCCCTAGTCCAATTCGGACTAGGCCTTGGGGGGGCGCGCGGCCTGCCCTAGGCAGCCCCTCTCTCTTTCCCGTATGGCCCAATAAGGCCCAATACTTCTCCCCGGCGAATTCCCGTAACTCTCCGGTACTCCGATAAATACCCGAATCACTCGGAACCTTTCCGAACTCCGAATATAGTCGTCCAATATATCGATCTTTACATCTCGACCATTTCGAGACTCCTCGTCATGTCCCCGATCTCATCCGGGACTCCAAACTCCTTCGGTACATCAAAACTCATAAACTCATAATATAACTGTCATCGAAACCTTAAGCGTGCGGACCCTACGGGTTCGAGAACTATGTAGACATGACCTAGAACTATTCTTGGTCAATAACCAATAGCGGAACCTGGATGCCCATATTGGCTCCTACATATTCTACGAAGATCTTTATCGGTCAAACCGCATAACAACATACGTTGTTCCCTTTTTCATCGGTATGTTACTTGCCCGAGATTCGATCGTCGGTATCCAATACCTAGTTCAATCTCATTATCGGCAAGTCTCTTTACTCGTTACGTAATGCATCATTCCATAACTAACTCATTAGCTACATTGCTTGCAAGGCTTATAGTGATGTGCATTACCGAGAGGGCCCAGAGATACCTCTCCGACAATCGGAGTGACAAAACCTAATCTCGAAATACGCCAACCCAACATGTACCTTTAGAGACACCTGTAGTACTCCTTTATAATCACCTAGTTATGTTGTGACGTTTGGTAGCACCCAAAGTGTTCCTCCGGTAAACGGGAGTTGCATAATCTCATAGTTACAGGAACATGTATAAGTCATGAAGAAAGCAATAGCAACATACTAAATGATCAAGTGCTAGGCTAACGGAATGGGTCATGTCAATCACATCATTCTCCTAATGATGTGATCCCATTAATCAAATGACAACACATGTCTATGGTTAGGAAACATAACCATCTTTGATTAATGAGCTAGTCAAGTAGAGGCATACTAGTCACTATATGTTTGTCTATGTATTCACACATGTATCATGTTTCCGGTTAATACAATTCTAGCATGAATAATAAACATTTATCATGAAATAAGGAAATAAATAATAACTTTATTATTGCCTCTAGGGCATATTTCCTTCAGTATCCCACTTGCACTAGAGTCAATAATCTAGTTCACATCGCTATGTGATTTAACACCAATATTCACATCTGCATGTGATTAATACCCATAGTTCACATCATCATGTGATCAACACCCAAAGGGTTTACTAGAGTCAATAATCTAGTTCACATCGCTATGTGATTAACACCCAAAAGAGTACTAAGGTATGATCATGTTTTGCTCGTGAGAGAAGCTTAGTCAACGGGTCTGTCATATTCAGAGCGTATGTAATTCGCAAATATTCTATGTCCACAATGCTCTGCACGGAGCTACTCTAGATAATTGCTCCCACTTTCAATATGTATCCAGATTGAGACTTAGAGTCATCTGGATTGGTGTAAAAGCTTGCATCGTTGTAACTTTTATGACGGGCTCTTTTATCACCTCCATAATCGAGAAACATCTCCTTAGTCCTCACTAAGGATATTCTTGACCCATGTCCAGTGATCTACTTATTAGATCAAAATTGTATTCCTTTACCAAACACAGAGCAAGGTATACAATAGGTCTGGTTCACAGCATAGCATACTTTATAGAACCTATGACTGAGGCATAGGGAATGACTTTTCATTCTCTTTCTATTTTCTGCAATGGTCGGGTCTTGAGTCTTACTCAACTTCACACCTTGTAACACAGGCAAGAACTCCTTCTTTGACTGTTCCATTTTGAACTATTTCAAAAATTTATCAAGGTATGTACTCATTGAAAAATCTTATCAAGCATCTTGATCTATCTATATAGATCTTGATGCTCAATGTGTAAGCAGCTTCACCGAGGTCTTGCTTTGAAAAAATCTTATTCAAGTATCCTTTCATGCTATCCAGAATTTCCATATCATTTCCAATTAACAATATGTCATCCACATATAATATTAGAAATGCTACAGAGCTCCCACTCACTTTATTGTAAATACAGGCTTTTTCAAAAGTCTGTATAAAACCATATGCTTTGATCAACTCATCAAAGCATATATTCCAACTCCGAGATGCTTGCACCAGTCCATTGATGGATTGCTGGAGCTTGCACACTTTGTTAGCATCTTTAGGATTGACAAAAACTTTCTGGTTGCATCATATACAATTCTTCTTTAATAAATCCATTAAGGAATGCAGTTTTGACATCCATTTGCCAGATTTCATAAAATGTGGCAATTGCTAACATGATTCAGACAGACTTAAGCTTCGATACGAGTGAGAAAATCTCATCGTATTCAACACCTTGAACTTGTTGAAAACATTTCGCAACAAGTCGAGCTTAGTAGATAGTAACACTACTATCAATGTCCGTCTTCCTCTTGAAGATCCATTTATTTAACATGGCTTGTTGATCATCGAGCAAGTCAATCAAAGTCCATACTTTGTTCTCATACATGGATCATATCTCAGATTTTATGGCCTCAAGCCATTTCGTGGAATCTGGGCTCATCATCGCTTCCTCATAGTTCGTAGGTTCATCATGGTCTAGTAACATGACTTCCAGAACAGGATTACCGTACCACTCTGGTGCGGATCTTACTCTAGAAGACCTACGAGGTTCTGTAGTAACTTAATCTGAAGTTTCATGATCATCATCATTAACTTCCTCACTAATTGGTGTAGTAGTCACAGGAACAGATTTCTGTGATGAACTACTTTCCAATAAGGGAGCAGGTACAGTTACCTCATCAAGTTCTACTTTCCTCCCACTCACTACTTTCGAGAGAAACTCCTTCTCTAGAAAGGATCCATTCTTAGCAACGAATCTTGCTTTCGGATCTGTGATAGAAGGTGTACCCAATAGTTACCTTTGGGTATTCTATGAAGACGCACTTCTCCGATTTGGGTTTGAGCTTATCAGGTTGAAACTTTTTTCATATAAGCATCGCAACTCCAAACTTTAAGAAACGACAGCTTAGGTTTACTGCTAAACCATAGTTCATACGGTGTCGTCTCAATGGATTTAGATGGTGCCCTTTTAAACGTGAATGCAGCTGTCTCTAATGCACAACCCCAAAAACGATAGTGGTAAAACTGATAAGAGACATCATAGATCGCACCATATCCAATAAAGTGTGGTTACGACGTTCGGACACACCATAACGTTGTGGTGTTCCAGGTGGCGTGAGCTGTGAAACTATTCCACATTGTTTTAACTGAAGACCAAACTCGTAACTCAAATATTCATCTCCGCGATCAGATCGTAGAAACTTTATTTTCTTGTTACGATGATTTTTCCACTTCACTCTGAAATTCTTTGAACCTTTCAATTATTTCAGACTTATGTTTCATCAAGTAGATATACCCATATCTACTCAAATCATTTTGTGAAGGTCAGAAAATAACGATACTTGCCACGAGCATCAACACTCATTGGATCGCATACATCAGTATGTATTATTTCCAATAAGTCAGTAGCTTGTTCCATTGTTCCGGAGAACGGAGTTTTTAGTCATCTTGCCCAAAAGGCACGGTTCGCAAGCATCAAATGATTCATAACCAAGTGATTCCGAAAATCCATCTTTATGGAGTTTCTTCATGCGCTTTACACCGATATGACCCAAATGGCAGTGCCACAAATAAGTTGCACTATCATTATCAACTTTGCATCTTTTGGCATCAATATTATGAATATGTATATCACTACGACCGAGATCCAACAAACCATTTTCATTGGGTGTATGACCATCAAAGGTTTTATTCATTTAAACAGAACAACAATTATTCTCTGATTTTAAATGAATAACCATATTGCAATAAACATGATCAAATCATATTCATGCCCAACGCAAACACCAAATAACATTTATTTAGGTTCAACACTAATCTCGAAAGTATAGGGAGTGTGCGATGATGATCATATCAATCTTGGAACCACTTCCAACATACATCGTCACTTCACCCTCAACTAGTTTATGTTTATTCTGTAACTCCTGTTTCGAGTTACTAATCTTAGCAACCGAACAAGTATCAAATACTCAGGGGTTACTATAAACACTAGTAAGGTACATATCAATAACATGTATATCAAATATACCCTTGTTCACTTTGCCATCCTTCTTATCCACCAAATATTCAAGGCATTTCCGCTTCTAGTGACCATTTCCTTTGCAGTGTAAGCACTCAGTTTCAGGCTTTGGTTCAGCTTTGGGCTTCTTCATGGGAGTGACAACTTGCTTGTCATTCTACTTGAAGTTCCCCTTTCTTTCCCTTTGCCCTTTTTCTTGAAACTAGTGATCTTGTCAACCATCAACACTTGATGCTCTTTCTTGATTTCTAACTTCGTTGATTTCAACATCACGAAGCGCTCGGGAATCGTTTTCGTCATCCCTTGTATACTATAGTTCATCACAAAGTTCTACTAACTTGGTGATGGTGACTAGAGAATTCTGTCAATCACTATCTTATCTGGAAGATTATCTCCCACTTGATTCAAGCGATTGAAGTACCCAGACAATCTGAGCACATGCTCACTAGTTGAGCGATTCTCCTCCATCTTTTAGCTATAGAACTTGTTGGAGACTTCATATCTCTCAACTCGGGTATTTGCTGGAAATATTAACTTCAACTCTTGGAACATCTCATATGGTCCATGACATTCAAAACGTCTTTGAAGTCCCGATTCTAAGCCATTAAGCATGGTGCACTAAACTATCAAGTAGTCATCATATTGAGCTAGCCAAACATTCATAACGTCTGCATCTGCCCCTACAATAGGTCTGTCACCTAGCGGTGCATTAAGGACATAATTCTTCTGTGCAGCAATGAGGATAAACCTCAGATCACGGATCCAATCCGCATCATTGCTACTAACATCTTTCAACACAATTTTCTCTAGGAACATATCGAAATAAACATATGAAAGCAACAACGCAAGCTATTGATCTACAACATAATTTGCAAAATACCACCAGGACTAAGTTCATGATAAATTTAAGTTTAATTAATCATATTACTTAAGAACTCCCACTTAGACAGACATCTCTCTAGTCATCTAAGTGATCACGTGATCCAAATCAACTAGACCATGTCCGATCATCACGTGAGATGGAGTAGTTTCAATGGTGAACATCATTATGTTGATCATATCTACTATATGATTCACGCTCGACCTTTCGGTCTCCCTGTTCCGAGGCCATATCTGTATATTCTAGGCTTGTCAAGTATGACCTGAGTATTCCGCGTGTGCAACTGTTTTGCACCCGTTGTATTTGAACGTAGAGCCTATCACACCCGATCATCACGTGGTGTCTCAGCACGAAGAACTTTCGCAATGGTGCATACTCAGGGAGAACACTTCTTGATTATTAGTGAGAGATTATCTTAAAATGCTACCGTCAATCAAAGCAAGATAAGATGCATAAAGGATAAACATCACATGCAATCAATATAAGTGATATGATATGGCCATCATCATCTTGTGCTTGTGATCTCCATCTTCAAAGCACCGTCGTGATCACCATCGTCACTGGCGCGACACCTTGATCTCCATCGTAGCATCATTGTCGTTACGCCATCTATTGCTTCTACGACTATCGCTACCGTTTAGAGATAAAGTAAAGCAATTACAGGGCGTTTGCATTTCATACAATAAAGCGACAACCATATGGCTCCTGCCAGTTGCCGATAACTTCGGTTACAAAACATGATCATCTCATACAATAAAATATAGCATCACGTCTTGACCATATCACATCACAACATGCCCTGCAAAAACAAGTTAGACGTCCTCTACTTTGTTGTTGCAAATTTTACGTGGCTGCTACGGGCTTTAGCAAGAACCGTTCTTACCTACACATAAAAACCACAATGATAGTTCGTCAAGTTGGTGTTGTTTTAACCTTCGCAAGGACCGGGCGTAGCCACACTCGATTCAGCTAAAGTGAGAGAGACAGACACCCGCCAGCCACCTTTAAGCACGAGTGCTCGCAACGGTGAAATCAGTCTCGCGTAAGCGTACGCGTAATGTCGGTCCGGGCCGCTTCATCTCACAATACCGCCGAACCAAAGTATGACATGCTGGTAAGCAGTATGACTTGTATTGCCCATAACTCACTTGTGTTCTACTCGTGCATATAACATCAACGCATAAAACCTAGGCTCGGATGCCACTGTTGGGTTACGTAGTAATTTCAAAAAAATTCCTACGTACACGCAAGATCATGGTGATGGCATAGCAACGAGAGGAGAGAGTGTTGTCCACGTAACCTCGTAGACCGTAAGCGGAAGCGTTATGACAACGCGGTTGATGTAGTCGTACGTCTTCACGATCCGACCGATCCAAGCATCGAATGTACGGCACCTCCGAGTTCAGCACACGTTCAGCTCGATGACGATCCCCGGGCTCCGATCCAGCAAAGCTTCGGGGATGAGTTCCGTCAGCACGACGGCGTGGTGACGGTGATGATGCTCTACCGGCGCAGGGCTTCGCCTAAACTCCGTGACGATATGACCGAGGTGGAATATGGTGGAGGGGGGCACCGCACACGGCTAAGGAACGATCCGTAGATCAACTTGTGTCCCATGGGGTGCCCCCCTGCCCCCGTATATAAAGGAGCAAGGGGAGGGCCGGCCAAGGAGGAGGAGGCGCGCCCAAGGGGGGAGTCCTACTCCCACCGGGAGTAGGACTCCTCCTTTCCTAGTAGGAGTAGGAGAGAAGGAAGGGGAAGAGAGAAGGGAAGGAAGGAGGGGGTGCGGCCCCTCCCCCTAGTTCAATTCGGACTAGGCCTTGGGGGGTGCGCGGCCTGCCCTAGGCAGCCCCTCTCTCTTTCCCGTATGGCCCAATAAGGCCCAATACTTCTCCCCGGCGAATTCCCGTAACTCTCCGGTACTCCGATAAATACCCGAATCACTCGGAACCTTTCCGAACTCCGAATATAGTCGTCCAATATATCGATCTTTACGTCTCAACCATTTCGAGACTCCTCCTCATGTCCCCGATCTCATCCGGGACTCCGAACTCCTTCGGTACATCAAAACTCATAAACTCATAATATAACTGTCATCGAAACCTTAAGCGTGCGGACCCTACGGGTTCGAGAACTATGTAGACATGACCTAGAACTATTCTTGGTCAATAACCAATAGCGGAACCTAGATGCCCATATTGGCTCCTACATATTCTACGAAGATCTTTATCGGTCAAACCGCATAACTACATACGTTGTTCCCTTTGTCATCGGTATGTTACTTGCCCGAGATTCGATCGTCGGTATCCAATACCTAGTTCAATCTCATTATCGGCAAGTCTCTTTACTCGTTACGTAATGCATCATTCCGTAACTAACTCATTAGCTACATTGCTTGCAAGGCTTATAGTGATGTGCATTACCAAGAGGGCCCAGAGATACCTCTCCGACAATCGCAGTGACAAAACCTAATCTCGAAATACGCCAACCCAACATGTACCTTTGGAGACACCTGTAGTACTCCTTTATAATCACCCAGTTACGTTGTGACGTTTGGTAGCACCCAAAGTGTTCCTCCGGTAAATGGGAGTTGCATAATCTCATAGTTACAGGAACATGTATAAGTCATGAAGAAAGCAATAGCAACATACTAAACGATCAAGTGCTAGGCTAACGGAATGGGTCATGTCAATCACATCATTCTCTTAATGATGTGATCCCATTAATCAAATGATAACACATGTCTATGGTTAGGAAACATAACCATCTTTGATTAATGAGCTAGTCAAGTAGAGGCATACTAGTGACTATATGTTTGTCTATGTATTCACACATGTATCATGTTTCCGGTTAATACAATTCTAGCATGAATAATAAACATTTATCATGAAATAAGGAAATAAATAATAACTTTATTATTGCCTCTAGGGCATATTTCCTTCAGTATCTTCCTCCTGATCACAAAGGAAACAAGGTGATCTCTCGTCCTGTAGACCATGTCTCCATCTCCTGTCCGAGGTCCAGAGCCTATACTGGATGGCTAGCCACATGAAGAGCTTGCAGACTAGCGGTGCCCAACACTTCCAGATTGCAGCGTAATGTTGGAATCTAATCCCTCCAATACACATCATCTTGTAAGCCAAGGAAGCCGTGTATTTTCCATCCCTATTCCAATCCCAAATTGGTTTGTCCTCCATGTCTGGCACCAATTGTACCTCCATCAAAATCTCCCACAACCGGATGAATTGTGTCAAACCCTCCGTGTCAAGTTCACCTCCAATATCTTCCATCCAAGCATACATCCATAATGCATCTCTCACACATCTTCTGTTGGCAGTTTGGGTCCTAACCTGAATATAGACCAGTGGGGCCAGCTCCTTAACTGTTGCACCATTGATCCAACGATCCGTCCAGAAAAGCACCTTTGTGCCCGCACCAAGTTGCCACTTCACCAAACTGTCAAAAGCCGCACGAACTTGCTTATCAGGTTTCCAGTTCACCCCCTACCATGGTCTCGACTCATCGGTTCTCGAAAGCCATGCCCACCTAAGCCTGAGAGATATCCCGTGCTTGTGTAGATCAATGACACCAAGCCCTCCCAGCTCCTTTGGACGACACACTCTGTTCCAAGATACCAAACATCTACCTCCATGAACCTCTTTAGATCCTGCCCCAAAAAATGCCCGGCATCCTTTGTCAATTTTCTCCAGTGCCCACTTCGGTGCCTCAGCCACGATCAGATGATGCGTCGCCCTCGCTCTCATAACCTGGTTGACCAATATCAATCTCCCTGGCCGTGTCACCAAGCCTCTTTGCCATCCAGGAAGGATATGCAGCGCTGCATCCACCATTGGATGCCACTCCGAGCGCTTCAACTGCTTAATGCTCAACTGCAAGCCAAGATACTTGCAAGGAAAAGACTCCATCTTCCATGGCAAAGCGTCCCTTACCAGCTGCTTGTCCTCTGGCTCGACCCTTATCATGATCACTGCCGACTTCGCAAAGTTAATCTTCAAACCCGAAGCTTCTCCAAAAATGCCAAAGACCTCACGAACAAAGTGCAGGTCCGGGATGGTTGGCTTTATAAATAGGATCACGTCATCAGCGTATAACGAAAGCCTCTGCAGTGGGCTACACCCATTCATTGAGCTTGACGCCTCGTTGTCATGTGCCTTGATCACAATATCAGTAAGGACATCCATTGCTATAACAAAGAGCAAAGGTGAGATAGAATCCCCTTGCCGAAGACCTTTAGCGTGCATGAACTTAGCTCCGGTGGATCCATTCACAATCACTCTGGAACTAGCCGAAGTGAGTAAAGTGGCAGCCCAATCAATCCATCTGTCCGAAAATCCTTTTGCTCACAACACCTCGAAAAGGAATGGCCATGAGAGCGAGTCAAAAGCCCTCGAAATGTCCAGCTTCAGCATCACCCCTTTGGCCTTTCTCTTGTGCAGCCTGCGTGCCATTTGCCTTACTAGCAGAAAGTTATCATGAATATTCCTGCCTTTGATAAACACTGATTGATTAATATGCACCAAGTCTCCCATCCTCGGCCTCAACCTCATTGCCATAAGCTTGGAGGCAATCTTTGGCATACTATGCACTAAGCTTATCTGCTGAAAGTCATTAACTCCACATGCCTCTGGTGACTTCGGGATTAGCGTTATGAGTGCTTGGTTAAGTCTCCCGAACCCAACTCCATTACCAATGAACAGTTTATGCAAGGCCGCAATCAGATCACCCTTGACAATCTTCTAGGCTTTTTGAAAAAATAGTCTGATGAACCTGTCTGGGCCCGACGCCTTATCCAATGGCATCTCTTTTATGACCGCACAAACTTCTGCCTCCGAGAAAACTAAGTCTTGCTCAGAAAGGTCCACCGCTACCATATCCAGAGCTGCCAAGTCCATTGTGTGCTCCCTAGCTACGTCCCTGCCAAGGAGAGCTTTATAAGCATTAAGGAAGGCCTCCTCTTTGCCGGCCTGATCCGTAATGACTTGACCATCCACATGTATAGCTGGGATGTAGTTCTTCATTCTCCTCCCATTGGCCACCAAATGGAATAGCTTGGAGTTGGCACCCCCTTCATGTAGCCAAGTAATCCAAGATCTCTGGCGGGAAATTGTTCTCTCCAGTGATGCAAGACCAAGCACCAGATGCTTGAGCATACCCCTCAACCCACGTTCCTCAGTGGTCAAAAGACGTATATCTTGAGCGTAGTCAAACTGCAGGATCATGAGATTTGCAACAGCGATCTGAAGCTTAATATTGCCCACTCTTTTTTGACCCCAAATCGCTAGACTCTTGGCTGTGTTCCTGAGCAGCGTGTCCAATCGATGGAAAGGGTCCGTGATCTCCGGGTCGCAAACCCAAGCTTCCTTCACAACCTCCAAAAAACCATCAAGCTTGACCCAAAACTTCTCAAATTTAAATCTTTTCTTGTAGTGCATATGCTCTTCGAGAGATAGGAATAAGGGACGGTGGTCCTAAGTTGATGTTGACAATGCCTGCAACAAGCATTCTGGATGGTCCAGCTCCCAATCAATTGAGACAAAAGCACTGTCAATCTTGATCAACGTCGGAATCTCCCTTTCACTGCTCCACGTAAATCTACGCCCATGCAGGAAGAGTTCCTTGAGCGCATTATCCTCCACAAACCTTTTAAATCTACTCATCATTCTCCGATCCAAAAGGGCATTGTTTTTGTCAGCCGCATGTAAAATCATGTTGAAGTCTCCCCAAACCAGCCAAGGGCCAGGACAGAGCTGCCTCCTCGCCGCTAATTCATCCAAGAACATGATCTTTTGGGCATCCTCTTGCGGGCCATACACCATGGTAAGCCACCACGACGGTCCCTCCAAAGAAGAGACATATCCAGTTGTGAAGTTAGTATCATTGACAAAGTTTGTCAATTGCACCTTTGTGGAATCCCATGCCACAAAAATCCCTCCCCGAGTATCCGACGTCGGCAAGTAGTAAAAGCCATCATAGGCTGGCCCTATACATTGCATTATTACAAATTGATCCACCGTCTCTAGCTTAGTTTCTAGGATACAAATGATAACTACTCGAAAAGATTCTACAAATTCTCTAAGGGCCTTCTTCCGGGCGGGGCTATTTAGTCCCCTCACATTCCAACACACCAGCTCCTAGTTGTTGTACGACATGGAAAATATGTGCTCCATGTCCGTACCCACCTCCCTGCTAGAGACCTAGACGGCCACCAGCTCACGGCTCTCCAGATCGGCTCCCAAGTTTAGTGAAATTGCCTTGCCAAAGATGGCTGCAATCGCCCTCAACTATTGCTCTTGCAGAGGTGAACCAAACACCTCTCTCAGTTGACCTAGCGCGTCCTCGGAGACCGCCAGATCATCACAATCGAACCCGAGCATCTTGAGTAGGACCGATTCCGCTGCTGAAGCCTTGGATTTGCATGGACCGCCCACACCAAGCGACCTAGTCGTGTGTCGCGATGTAAACGGGTCCTGCCCAGGCTGAACTCCCCGCAATCCCTCAAATTCCTTAAGCAGAGGAGGTGCTAGCTTCTTCAACAAACCCGCGCAAAATGTCTTGATGTTGACAAGTGCCATTTGCTCCTTAGAAGAAAGCCTCGTATCTGCGCAATCCATCTGACTAGCACTCGAATGCACGTTGCATGGTGCATTGCATGGCATGGACATAGTCACGTCGAGGGGTACGTGCATGTGCATATCAACATCCATGCCAGCTGCACGGTCCATAAGGCGCGGCCCCACCAAACAGTCCATCCCCTCGCGGCCAGCCTCTCCCAGCCTCCTGTCGCAATCTCCAGCTGGGTCCTCGATTCCCACCTCCGCAGGCGTGGTAGTGGGAGGCAGCAGTTCTTCCACCGGGTCCCACCCTGGTGCTGTCTCCTGATCCAGAGATCCCATCGTTCTTTGCGCCTCACGAGCTGGCCCACTCTGGGGCTCCACATGACCGGTCTCCGCAACTGCCAGGTCGCCCAAACTCTGTCCCACTGGGCCCGCGGCAGCAGTGGTAGCTGCCACCTCAGCCTGCACCGTCACCGCATTGGCTGGCTCGCTCTCCAGGGGTGTGGACCGAACAGAATCCTTGGCGATCCCCATGCCCTATCCCAGCGCTGCCCCATTGGATATCTCTTGTCTACCCAAAGCAGCCACCTCGGGATCCACCGAACCTGCCACGACAGCTTCTGTCGCCACGCCCTGCACACCAATGGGAGGAGGGGGAAACTGGTCTGGTCTATGGGAAGGTGATCGTGGGCCCTCTGCAACCACCAAATCTTGACCCAAAGTGGCGACCACATGATTCTCTGTGGCCGAGCACCCCGGATCCACAGGCTCCCGCTGACGGCCTTGCACAGGCTCCACCGCCGCCACCGGCCTCCCCAGTGCCGGAGGCCGGACCGTCGGCGCTGCAGTAATCCCCAACCTCGACGACACGGCCACCCGGGCGCCTGCCATGATTGGCGGAATGCACCAATCCGAGGGCCCCACGCGCCCCATCAACGCCTGTCGATACAAGCCACCGGCAACACCTCCCGCCGGCGCACCGCCTCTGACATCCCAAACTCCACGCGTCCAAGGTAGCACACGTCATTCCCCACTTCCTGAGAAACTATCCGAGTCTTCTGGCAGACCGCTTTTGGCGCTCACATCTGAGCTTGGCGGCCACAACCACCCCTCCGGACCGGCGTGCTCTTTGACCCTGCCAATATGGATGAGCGTCTTGTACTCGAGCAGCTGACGGGAAGTTGGCCGGCGAGCCGCCGGGTTGAGCTCCGCCTCTAGCTCCGGCACCCACAGTCTCCTCGCCACCGGCACCTCATCGGGGTCAACGCACCAAGCCTATAGCTTGAACAGGGAGAGGTCCTCGCGGCTGGCTGTCTCCGGTGCCAAGCTCCCCACCAGGCAGCCCGAACCCAAGAGCTCTGCAGCCCTGTCCCTCGTCCAGACATGGGAAGGCACTCCCTCAATCATCAAATCCACTTGAGAACGCATCACTTTTGACACTGCTTGTGCTTGCCGCAACCAAGGCCTAAAAAACAACTTGAAGAAGCCATGCTCAATGAAGTCCGCCGCAAGGGCCTGGTTCCTGAGCTCCGGCGTCGCAAAGACCACAACAAAATCCTCCGGGAAGAACTTATGAACGGAAAACTTGTGTCTATGAACATCCAATTGGGCCGCGATAGCCTCCGCTGCCTCCACAGACGAAACCGCCGGCCTGGAACCGCCAATGTATGCGACCACAACTGTTTTGAGTCTTCGCTCCATGTCATCCATCTCATGGGTCCGCGAGATGATGCAGACGTCCATGGCCGCTGGAGCCGCGGCCGCCGTATGCAGCGCCAGCCAGGCTCCCGCAGGTACGGTGTCGGCTGGGACTGACGAGGGCCTCCCTTGGTGAGAGACCTGCCGAGTCGCCGGCGACAGCCTGCGTGCAAGCCCTGCTGGCGGCTGCTGCAGACCAGTCCGCGCCACCTTGGCCATGGCCTCACGTCGGAGTTCCTCTTCTGACCGCGGGCTCCGAAAACTATACAAGTTAAATACTCTAAAAAAAAGCTATGCAGGTTAAATACTTGGGTGTGGTACTTCTTTGCTTGTTCAGGAAATATACTGGAAATGGTGAAGATTAATTTGGCGTGGGTTCCAGTGTAGATTAATTTAGTTGTCCGGGCTGATCCATTTCAGACTTTCAACTGCATGGCATCGCAGACAGGCTGAGCAAGTTGTTCAGCTAGCGACCTCTCTCTCTCTTTTTTTTTTCCATTTTTTTTTAGAAACAGCGACCCCTCATAAAGGAAGAAAAAGTTGTCTAACTAGTGAACGTGGACCTATCCGGACAGGGTCGCACGGCACGGCCCAGTCGGAGCCGACGTCACCCCACACTTAACCCTAGAGCAACCCCTCAAAAGAAACAAAACAAAACTTAACCCTAGAACAACCCCTCAAAAAAACAAAAAAACAAAACTTAACCCTAGAACATCTTCCAGGCGCCTCCCTGCTCGCCCTCTCGCTCTCGCGTACTCGGCAAACCAGGGACGGCGACCGCTCTTCACCGCTGCCCCCCTTCTCCTCTCGGGCATCGGCAGATCTGCGCGGGCCACTATCCTCTCCTTCCCCACAGTCCTTCCTAGCCATGGTGAGCCCCCTGTCCTCTCTTTCGTCTAGGTGACCTCCTTCCATGTATACCATCGCCGCAGAATTTGTGCGGCCACTGAGGTCAGGTGAAGTTCCCTTCGAAACCTAGGTTGGTTGGTTGTAGTCTTGTAGATTGGAGGAGTTGGTAGAATCTAAACTCTTGTCTCCTTTTGTTTTTTTCCGCTAATGCACTGCCTGCTGCCGGCTAGTTAGGGTACATCTTCCATGTTTCCAGCTTCTATTATTTCTAAGCATATAATATATAGTTAAAAAAAGCGCTAGGCGTTAATTGTACGTTTTGCCACAGCATTGCGCTTTTCTGACCAAAACCCACCCTTATGCACAAATTAAGCGCAATTAAGCACCTTGCGCTTTTCTGACCAAAACCCACCCTAGAGCCTTAGGCATGCCTTTCTTAACTATGAGCATATAGAAAAGTAGGTTATGTATAGCCTTTTAGGTTTTAAGCTGAGAAAAGGGACTATGGGAGGATGTGTCGAGCCGAGCCGAGCCATGGCCTATCCGAAGACGTTGATGATCACCTAGCGCTATTGATTATGTTTCTGCTAAGGTTTGAGTCCGTCCTCGGGTCGGATTCAGATCCTTTTATCCCTTTTGTAATTCCATAGATATGGATGTCTCGACTGCCGAATCCGAATCCTTAGAACAACTCGATTTCGCTGATTCATTGCCCATTTTTCATATAGTCTTTTCTTTCTTTGTAGTTAAGCAATAATGTTTGGTACAAGAAAAGGCGTAGATAATGTGCATTGATTTTGAGTTCGAATCGAAGCAACTAGTTTCCACGTTTCTCCTGTAACCTACTGTTTAGGGGTGGTTGTGTCTGGATCAGCATGTTCAGTGTGTATATATTTTCTTTGGTGATTGGTGGCGACCACGGAAAAATCACTTTCTTCCCCGAGTTCTTGGAACTCAACCCATATCTTCCACAATCGACCGACCCCCGTCACGCCACAACACATCACTCTCGACAACATCATGCATATATTGGCCGCCCGCCTAACATACCTTTTGGATTATATACAACAGGGCTTGTGAAACAAAGTATACTCACCATTCTTTCAAAAATGGCTAATCTCATGTCGGATACGTGCCAGTGCAACATAGCTTAGGAAAGGAGCCTTTGGACTTAAATATAAAGATGGCTGCGGAACAAAGTATTTTGTGTGTTTTGTTTCCCCCCTATATGTGTTTCACATGAAATACTTATGTTGTAGTCTTATGGGCAAGGAGACAATCAAGGCATATTATCGAGCAAAATCAATTTCGGCAAGAAAAAGAAATATCTGATATTTAGGCCCAGTATTAAAGATAGAGTGCTGCTTATTTACTTATTATCCATTTCGCCATCAGTTATGCTTAAACACTTCCTACAAAATGCACATGAAAAGCTTTCCTGCAATTTAGAAGAGCATAGTTATTGGCTTGCACAATATGAGAATTTATCTTTCAAGCAGAACATGTAGTTACCGCCAGGAAGTAATGCCTGCTATCTGAATCATTATTCAATTTTGTCTGTTTCCCCTTTCTTATGAGTTGCCATCATCAATGTGATGTGTAGTCGATCTTAAAGGCATCGTTTGGTGCTGTGAGGAAGCCTGAGGCTGTAGGCAGCTGGCGGCGCATCAACCGTCTCCCGTGAGGAATCAACAGTGTGGATGAAGGAGAGGAGGCAGCATGGGGAAGAAAGGGCGAAGGAGAGAACGCTGTGTTGTGGTACCTGTCTGGTTGCTGGCGTACTGCTGCTTGCCTGCTCGTGGAGTTAGGGCTAGCGGAAATGGGGACGGGGTGGAGTCGGCTGCATGGAAGAGAATCTTGGGGGAGCCCTAACTTCGTGTCGTGTGCATATGTGTCGTTCTGGTGCTTTAATGGACTGGGCAGTCTACACTGACTCCTTTTTATTCTCTTTATATTTTCTTTCACGAATGTGTGCCTTCTTCAATCTTCTGCATTGTTAGACTGCCACCTAGCCTGCGCTTAAGCGGGGTAGGTGATAAGCGCTAAGCGGCCATCCAGCAGCTGCCTCAAGGATCTAGCATGTTGTTGGACCTTGATATGAAATTTTTACTCTTTCTCAAACAGAACGAAAGCTATTTGGCGATTGCATGACTAAGTATGTTATCAATACTATTGCTTGTTGCAAGACATCGTGTTGGGTTGCGTTTACTTCACTCTACAACTATTATTACTACCTGACAAGAAGTTTTGTGGATACGATAATTGCATAATATCTTCAACTTAAGAACTATCATGGTATCAATCAAACCGTGTAAACAGAGGAACCATACCTCACATGCAATCAATGGGTACTCTAGACAATCTTCACTTTTGTAGTACTGGCTCTGTTAGTACAAGAGTTGCGTCTATTTTAGAAACCTATTCAACACTCAGATACGGACAAGTTTATTAACTCTTTATCCCACTTATTTAGCAGCCATTAATATACATTGTTATTCACTGTGGTATTTAACAAAGATTAAGTTCATCCATTGGTAATCTTGGAGCAATTTGTGTGCGTTGATATCTTAATCTGTTTTTGTGCATGTTGTAGGCTGGGAGGCACACCATTATTCTGATGCAACCATCCCAAAACAGGAGCTCCAGGACGTTCATGGATTATAATTCAATTAACCATGCATTGGATGGTACGTGTAGTTTCTTTAAGAAACCTGTGCTGCAACGTTCAATTAGCTAGCCCAGTTAATATTATTAGCACGATCATAGTGATCACCATGTGAACTGGAGATTTTGTGTACTTGCTCTTATGTTTTGCATTTGCAACCTCGTTCGTTTTTTCCTCATTAACAAGCCTTTCCCCTCAGTTTTGACTGCTAAAAATGACTAGTTTTGAAATTTAATAATGATCAGCCTGTGCCTATCCTATCCTATTATTAGTTGCAGGCACGGTCAATATTTAAGGCTCTATCTGTCTATGCATTAAACTTGTGAGTGCTCGAGTTTTAGGAAACCAAAGATGAACTGGGTAGCTCCTCAGTGGCAGTGTATCAAATTAGAAGTATTCTATTGAGAAGGACCAATGCTTCATGTTCCCTGCTCTATGCTCAACTGCTCTCTGATGGTTACGTCATATGCCGTAATAGAAAACAAATTCTTTTTTCCTCAAGAATTGCTTGTTGTTTAATTTTGTTTTGTAAATTCGTTAACTGTTTGCTACCACTCCATGGAAATGGCAGGAATCTGTGGTCTCTATGAAAGGAAAATCAGGGATATCAACCCAATGATCCCGAAGATAACCTATGACATCACTGATCTGTACAACTTCATCGACGGCCTAGCTGACATCAGTGCGCTAGTGTGAGTACAATATAACTTTTAAGATCATCAATCGTTATTAGATCGCTGCGGGGCAAAGTTGATTCACATGTTCCTGTCCAGAGTTTAAACATATATCTATGTTTTCTGTTTGCAGCTATGATCACGAAATCCATGCGTTTCTGCCATATGACCGGCAGTGGATAAAGCAGAAGCTGTTTCAGCACCTTAAGAAGCTGGCTCAAAGATAGTGACTGGTGCGTGGTGTTTGGTTCAGTGTGTCGTCACCGGCAGGCATGTGTGATAATTTGTGTCCGATTAGTCCACCAGAAAGGTTTTTCTTGTACAATGATGAGAATTTCACATGGCATGCTTATATTCTGGGTGTGAAACTCATAGCTTGATGGTGGTTTGCCTCCGGCGCCCTATATATATGAGATGAACATATATTTGTTGTTTTACAAGTGTCTGTGCGTCAACGAATGCTTCAGGTACCAATCTTGGCAATGTGTCAGCTGCAACCTCATAGTAGGTCGTTATCCTGCAAGGCTTTAAGTTCAGCCATTCAAGAAGAACGTCAAAGTCGTACTCCCTCGTTCAAGATGAACCTGTTGATACTTGCATTCCAATTGAATAATACTGTACTCCCTCGTTTTTAAAAAGGTCTATAATTTTTGGATAGAGTCAAATGATTAATACTTTGTAGAAAATAATCAACAACTACAATCTTGAACAAATATAATATGAAAAATATATTTTATATTGTACTCCGTATCTATTAATTTGGTATCATAGGTCTTGATAGCTTTTGCTACAGACTTGAACAAACTTTATACCGTTTGACTAAATAAGAAATTTGTAGGCCTTTAAAAAAAATTGTAGACCTTTTCAGTGTAACGTACTACCTCTGTCCGGGTTTATTGGTCCCCATTGTATTCCGTGTTAAATTTTGACCATAAATTAAACTAACAAAATGTTCATGCATGTCACCAAACATTATATTTTTGAAAACTATGTTCAAATATGAATCCAATGAGATAATTTTTCTTGACATGCATTAATATTTTGTTAGTTAAATCTTTAGTCAAAATTTGGCACAAACTACAAAGAGGACCTATAAACCAGGACGGAGGTAGTATGTGTGTTGTTACGGGATGATAGAAATAATTGAAGTTGTATCGGATTAGTAGTAGTATATGACAATCAATGCGCTTACAACAGACGAAGAGAAACTCAAACAAGCAGGCAACATTGCACACTTGCGTAGCTGCAGGGCCATGCGAGCACCGATGCAAGATTTGTAGCGACAAACAGCATGGCCAGATTTTGAAATTTGAAATTTAGGATGACGAAGATTAGGAGGGGCAGCTGGGGGATGCATTTCGGGGAGGAGCCGCGGCAGGAAAACAAGAGTAATCGGCGGATTGACTGGCTTGTTTGTGTCGCGGTAAAACTATATGTATTGTCATGTACGTACTTGTAAAATACTTCCTCATTTGAAACATGAGTGGGCTACATAAGTTCTCATTCAAAACATGCGAGGTGGTCGGTTGCTGGTTTGATCGAGCTATGTAAGTGTAGTCATGTATGAGATTGAGGGAGATTGGGGTGAAGTGGGGAGTGAACTCTTCTCTTCCAAACGAGAGGGGCCTGCTGGGTTCTACTTTAGTACAAAGTTGAGTCATCTATTTTAAAACGGAGGGAGTAAATAGAAGACAAAAAATGAGATGGAGCGAGAGTGAACTCACCACTAATCGCGTTTAGACGTGCTAACAAGCCGTGAAAGCTCTTGGGACAAACTCGGGGGTATTTGCTCCGAGAAAGATTAATAAATCTGTTTCTTGGCACAATCTGGCGATTCAGATTTTACAATGACAAAACATGTTACTCCCTCTGTTCACAATCGTGCTTAATTTTGCTTGTCTGAAACGACTTATAAAAGTGAACGGAGGGAGTATATGAAATACAAGTGCAAGACCCGATTTATGAGAGCAGAAAATTCATGGCACTAGCACCAGGGGTTCACGCACTCATCAACTTCATCTGAGCTTATGCTCTACAGACCTTAAATAACAACTAAAATTCGCCCGATAATAGGGATCTTTATCACATCAGTTCCTCTGAATAAGCTGTGACGTCGTTGGTGCTACTGCTAGATTTCATACCAGAATCAGTGCCATGACCAGCTAGCTACCTGCCAGCCAGGCGACCGACGCCCCTGACCCCGGCCTCGACTGTTGCTGATGGAACAAAGCCACGAGATCTCATCATTTTGAAATATTTGCTTGCATCCTCCGAGAAACCCCCTACCAGAAGGCCTCTTATAATCCTCTCAAACTGATCAGCCTTCAGCAGTCTCTTCTTCTCTTCCAAGATCTTGAGGGATTTGCGGGCTTTCTCTTCCTGGCGTGATTTCGCATACATATCAGCAAGGTAAACATGGATCTCTAGGGGCTCTTCTCCCGCCTTTCTTATCTTTTGTACAAGTTGTTCAGCCTCTTGCACCAACTGCAACATGGACAGCCAATCCAGCAGGACCAGATTTGTCTTAACTCCAGGTTTAACCCCCTCCTTCTCTAAACTCAGCAGCAACTTCAAAGCCTGGTCCAGCTGGTTCTTCTTCATGAGTGCAGTAATCATACCAGCCAGGCAACGGTCATCTGGTTCATGCCCATTCTTCCTCATCTGTTCAAACGCTTCATATGCATAATCAGGGTTGCCAGCCCGTCCATATGCTTCTATAAGCAATGTGAAGCACTCCAATGGGGGCTCGATTCCAGCGAATGACATTTTTGTTTTTATCGATTGAGCTCCATCTACTAAGTTACGCTCAGCATATGCCCGCATCACATCCATGTATATTTCCCTGTTGGGTTTCATGGAAAGCTCATCCATATTCCTTACCAATTTCTCTGCTTGTTTCGGATCTCCAGCGTTAATACAGGCACTAATCATTGATGTAAAGAGTTTTGTATCTGGTTGGAGGCCCTCCTTTTGGATAAAGTCAAACGCCCGCGTGGCTTGTTCAAGATTGCCAGATTTGCTGTACATGTGGACTAAGGTGATGGATGTGAGGATATCAGGTGCAATATCCTTCTCTTTCATTTTACCAAGTATCCTTTCTACATCTTGCACGTGAGTTGCTTTAGAGTGAAGATCAATTAACTTGGAGTAATCTCGGATAGTTGCAGCAAATGAATCTTCATCCAAAAGAATTTCAGCAACCTATAAATTGAAACAAAGTGCAAATGTGAGGTATTAGTGCTAAGAATTTCAGCAACCAATAAATTGAAACAAAGTGCACATGGGAAATTATACAAGAGTATTAGTGTTTGCTGAATTAGTGCAGCCCGTGCAGGCATTTGAAACAAAATGTTAACTGGCCAGCTATGCAAAGTAACTAACATCATTACGGCCCTTCAGTAGTTTGATGTAACCATGTACTTGAATGCATAACTCAAGCAATTCTATGCCAAAAATAGAGAAAACAAGGGTAAATTAAGTGAGAGGTTGGACTCAGTTTATTTCTGACTGAACTCGATCAGTCATATACATTGTCCATCGCAAACTGAAGTTTCATTTCCATGTAAACTCAGACAATTTTAACCAACTTACAGAAGGCTGAAATAGTAGCAGGTTACTATACTAGACAAAAGCCAGTCAAGAATAACCTTTCACATCATGGGCCACATGTAATAGCGTTCAAAGTTATTATCAAAGCAACTGAGGCTGAAGTTCATCTAAATACCAAAGTTACACAAACCACGAATGCATCATTTGGAGAGCATGGTATCAATCCTTTCTGATATCCATTATTAACATATGTAAAAGCACTTGCGCTTGCCACGTCAAAATCATCATGCCAGGAAATAAATATCCGTAGCAGTACTTCTAAAACACGTAGCAGTATGTTATGATAAAAGTTAGTGGTTGCATAATTCAGACCATAGAACGTTAACAGCGAGTTATATTTGGGAACAGAAGGAGAGTTGTGTTGATGGACCCTACTGTTGACTACTAGACTATTGTTTTCTGGGCTAAACCGCCGCATAAAAGCTCGGAGTGGAGGTAGTTACGGAGGTCGGCGCCGACCTGGTCCCGGCGCATGGCCTCGCGCACGGAGGCGCTGACCTTCACTCCTAAAGTCACTTACATGGGCTAAACCGCCACATAAAAGCTCGGAGTTTTAAATAGTGAATTGAGGTAAAATCAGATTCCCAAAGTTTACCATGATACAGATATCCTTCCTGTCTAAAGCGAGATCAATTCCAAACAGTACATTTCGTCCTAATTATTATTAGTTTGCACATATGGGTCTCCAAGCCATGCCAGAACAACCTGATTATGCCCTTTCCTATCACGATACGGAAGAGCGATAGCAAAATATCAGTTCTATACTACAACAATTCTGGGGCTTGTATGTCCCAGACTCCCAGTCCACAAACTAGCCACTCAAAACGCAAACATCAGAGGCATAAAAACACTACGTGAACCAAGGAGCAGAACAATTTGTCTCCAAATCACAAAGGCGTAGTCAGATGAAACGATCGGAGATCAACCTAGGGAATCCGATGTGTATTATGAAGGCAGATTAGGCATGAAGACATTGTCACCTCAGTGCTATTTTCTGTTTGACGAACGAACTAGTTATGCATGCAGTAAGGCCATTTTGGCACAACAACTACTGAAGCTACGAACACACTATAGAAGAATGAAACATAGTACTACCTGCAGCAAAACTACTGAACTAACACTAGAGCATAAAGCAACACTAGATTTCATTAAAGTGGAAAAGCTGACCTTGAGATACAACTCAACATTGCGGGCCTTAACCCGCTCGAGGAGTGCCATCCAGTCAACGCGCTTTGGTCGGAGCTCCTCCTTCCACTCCTCCATGGCAGGAACTGGGTTGCCTTTCCTCGGCTCAGTCGCCAGCAGTTGCTCCTCGGCCTTCTTTGCCTTCCCATCTACAGCCTTGGCCTCCTCCGGCACAAAGTGTGCCTCAGCTTCAGCTGCCCGCTCAGCCACCTCAGCCCACTTTGGGTCTGACAAGTCCAACCCAGAGATCTTGAACTTAACCTCCCCCTTCCTCTGCGGCAACGCGGTTAGCCTCGCCGGCGGGGGTGCCGCAGGGCTATCAGCCGCATCAGCCTGTTGGCGCATAACCTCCAGGCCGCGGTAGAATTCGACCTCCTCGAGCTTCTCGCGGGCCCACTTGAAGCGCAGCTCGCGGAGCATAGCGCCGCGGATGCCTACGTCGACGGCGAACCGCGTCATCTCCTTGACATCGTCGGAGTGGAGGTAGTTACGGAGGTCGGCGCGGACCTGGTCCCGGCGCATGGCCTCGCGCACGGAGGCGCTGACCTCCCACACCGCCGCCCAGAGGTCGTCGCTGAGCTCGACGGTGTCTGGCCCCGGATCGGCTCCGGAGAGGCGGTTGAGGACGGCCTCCGCGATAAGACGAAGCATTTCGTCGAGCACGGGGCGGGTGTGGGTGGGGAAGGCGGCCGCAAGTGTCGGACGGAGCGCGGTGACCAAGCGGGCGAGAAACTCATCGAGGACAGGGTCGGGGGCCGGCTGAGCATGTTCCAAATCAGTGCTCGGGTCCGGGCTCTCTTCGGATTGGAGGATGCGGGAGGCAAAAGGGGGCGGAGCTTGAGGAGGAAGTGCGGAGTCGGCGTGAAGGTGCCGTTGGAGGAGGGGCGGGGCGACCCTGGTGGCGGCCAGGGAGGTGGGGAGACGACGGGCAAGCTTGGAGAGGGAGAGGAGGGCTCTCATGGCGGCCGCCGTCGCGATAGCTGGGAAGAAGGCCTCACCGAGAACCGAGACCAGAGAAAAACCCTACGAAGCGTTTGAGAGAGGGCGAGAAGAGGGCTGCTTACGCTCAATCCGCGCCGTCTAGCTCTCCAATCTGACGGTCATCCGAGCTTGCTGCCCTTGAGTTGCGATCACGACCTTCCTCCGGCCAAATTCACTGTTTTGACCCCTCCTGCATAATTTAGCACGATCTGACCTCAACTGTAAAGATAATTTGAATCTGATCCTTTTTTACCGTCACCCGATCCGGCAGTAGGGTGTAACAAACTACCGCTACGGGTCCTGGCGGTATAGTTCGGGTCAACGTAAACGGCGTTGTGAGTCGTTGTTGATGTGGATAAGTAGCTACTCACAGCCCTTGGCGGTAGGTTGTTATATCCTACCGTCGCAGGCCATGGCGGTAGGATGGTGAGTGTGCTAAGTGAGTGAGTTAGGCTTGGGTGGGGCCCACCAGCCACCCATTCGCCCCCAAATCCTCTTCTTGGCCGAGCTCACCCCTTCTTCCTCCTCTCACCCCTATCCAAGCCTCCAACAAATACATCCCCATTGCTTAGCTTTGTGAGGCATTTAAGCATTGTCGTCAACTGTTGTCTATAGATGGCACTTTCTTGACCAACAAATACAAGGGCACACTAATGGTGGCAATGGCTCACTTGTCCAATGATAACGCGATGCTGGTGGCATTTGCTTTAGTGTCTTTCGAGCACGACGACAACTGGGAGTGGTTCATGGGACATGTGAGGACCAAGGTGATTGGGAATAGGGAGGTATGCATCATATCTGACTGGCACATGGCATTCTCAAGGCCATAGACGTCGTTATTCCCGCCCTCCCAAAGCTTCACCACCGATGGTGCATGAGGCATTTTGTGGCTAACTTTTACAGGCATGCAAAAGCAAGGAGTTTTGCAAAGACCTTACCCATGTTTGTGTGGCATTCACCACCGATGCATTCAAAAGTCGCTAGATAAACTCTTGAAGGCATTGAAAAGAACAAAGGGGGAAGAGATTTCATGAAAAGGAATTTGGGGGAGAAGCACAAGTGGTCACGCACTTACAATGAAGAAGGTCAGAGATATGGCAACATGAAGAGCAACATAGTTGAATGCTTCAATGTGCTTAAGGTGTTCATTCTTTGCCGGTGACCGCAATATTGAAAGATACCTTCTTGAAGCTCAACGAGTATTTTCTTAGGCATTCTTGAACCACTCCCAAATGGATAGGTGAAAAAAAAGAGTATCCCAACAAGGTTGATGATTGGCTGAGGTTTCAAGCAAGAAAGTCTTCGCATCAACAAATCATTAGATTCAACGATAAAGAAATGATCTACCAAGTCGACGAGCCAGGTGGCACAACACGAGACTGTGTGACTTACAGTGGTGTTGTGTATGAGGTGCACCTCAAGAACCGGTGGTGTGCTTGTGAGAGGCCTCATAAGTATCACCGACTGTGTTCGCATTTGATGATGGCAACCAAGGTGAGAAACTTGCCCGTTTCCGATGGGAGGACCATGCGGTAGCAGGAATTCACATTGGAAGCCACGAGGTTGACATGGACGCCTCGATTCCACCCTTTCTTCAACCAGTCACAGTGGCCTGAGTATGGCGAACCACATAACGTGCCTGATTCTGAACTCATGGTACCTACAAAGGGAAGAAGAAGAAAGAAGAGGTCCGGGGGTGGCATGGAAGATCTAGCTGGATATACCGACATGAAAAAAATTGGTAGCCGTCATTTCATGGAGCCTCCTGGCACCAACAATTGTGGTAAATGCGATGACCCAGGACACAATAATAGGCATGTAACAAAAGGAGAAAGATGGGCGATGCCAACACTAGCATGAGTCAGTCAATGAGTCCAAATGATGTGATTATTTTTAAGTATTTTTGTGCCTACTCTGTAGGCTTCATGGAATTTTACCAAGTTCGCGCGCTTCTTTTTATCGTTTTCCTTAGATAAAGCTCTTTGGGCCAAATATTATTACAGAAGAAATCTCATAAAATGGTAGTGGAATCACACAATTAAAGTGATAATCATCTACCGTAAGAGAAAGAAGTAGTCGTCGTAGGAGGCTTAGAGCAAAAGAAGGCGTTACATACGACTGCACCCGCCCGTATGAGTGGTTGTATGGAGTGCCATCACCGCCGCCAGATCACTATATTCGCCTTGTGAAGACGGATAATGGATCAGACGCCTAGACACACCAGGAACTCGTCTAGAAGCGGGAACCCTAGCCACCGGAGTGATCCGGATAGAGGAACCGACAAGAGGAGGCCGCCACCTCCACCATCCTCATCAAGAGGGCTCCAACATCATCCCCACTGTCGTCATCATCATCATCTACCTTCTCCCCTGTTGTGATATCAACAACCCTAGAGGAATAACTTGTGTATTACATCTGTGATTCATTCGATTTCTATCTTCGGTTGTGTGATGTTCATTGCCTTCATGTGTGAGTAGTTCCCTTATGTGACACCCCCGATTCAATCGTACACTAATCATGCACGCAAATGTGTACGATCAAGATCAGGGACTCACGGGAAGATATCACAACACAACTCTACAAATAAAATAAGTCATACAAGCATCATAATACAAGCCAGGGGCCTCGAGGGCTCGAATACAAGTGCTCGATCATAGACGAGTCAGCGGAAGCAACAATATCTGAGTACAGACATAAGTTAAACAAGTTTGCTTTAAGAAGGCTAGCACAAACTGGGATACAGATCGAAAGAGGCGCAGGCCTCCTGCCTGGGATCCTCCTAACTACTCTTGGTCGTCGTCGTCAGCCTGCACGTAGTAGTAGGCACCTCCAATGTAGTAGTCGTCGTCGACGCTGGCTCCTGGCTCCTGGACTCCAGCATCTGGTTGCGACAACCAGAAAGAAAGGAAAGGGGAAAAAGGGGGGAGAAAGCAACCGTGAGTACTCATCCAAAGTACTCGCAAGCAAGGAACTACACTACATATGCATGGGTATATGTGTAAGGAGGCCATATCAGTGGACTGAACTGCAGAATGCCAGAATAAGAGGGGGATAGCTAATCCTGTCGAAGACTACGCTTCTGGCAGCCTCCGTCTTGCAGCATGTAGAAGAGAGTAGATTGAAGTCCTCCAAGTAGCATCTCCAAGTAGCATATCCAGGTAGCATCTCCAAGCGCATCTCCAGTCGCATCGCATAGCATAATCCTACCCGGCGATCCTCTCCTCGTCGCCCTGTAGAAAAGTGATCACCGGGTTGTCTGTGGAACTTGGAAGGGTGTGTTTTATTAAGTATCCGGTTCTAGTTGTCATAAGGTCAAGGTACAACTCCAAGTCGTCCTGTTACCGAAGATCACGGCTATTCGAATAGATTAACTTCCCTGCAGGGGTGCACCACATTCCCCAACACGCTCGATCCCATTTGGCCGGACACACTTTCCTGGGTCATGCCCGGCCTCGGAAGATCAACACGTCGCAGCCCCACCTAGGCAAAATAGAGAGGCCAGCACGCCGGTCTAAACCTAAGCGCACAGGGGTCTGGGCCCATCGCCCATAGCACACCTGCACGTTGCGAGGGCGGCCGGAAGCAGAACTAGCCCCCTTAATACAAGAGCAGGCTTACGTTCCAATTCGGCGCGCGCCGCTCCGTCGCTGACGTCTGAAGTGCTTCGGCTGATACCACGACGTCGGGATACCCATAACTACTCCCACGTAGATGGTTAGTGCGTATAGGCTCGTAGCCGACTCAGATCAAATACCAAGATCTCGTTAAGCGTGTTAAGTATCCGCGAACGCCGAACAGGGCCAGGCCCACCTGTCTCCTAGGTGGTCTCAACCTGCCCTGTCGCTCCGCCACAAAGTAACAGTCGAGGGCCGTCGGGAACCCAGGCCCACCTCTACCGGGATGGAGCCACCTGTCCTTTCAGCCCCCTCATCAGAATCACTTGCGGGTACTCAATGAGCTGACCCGACTTTAGTCACCATCTGTATAGTATGTATGAATGTATAGTATATACCCGTGATCACCTCCCAAGTGATCACGACCCGATAGTATAGCAAGGCAGACTAACAAGAATGTAGGGCCAATGATGATAAACTAGCATCCTATACTAAGCATTTAGGATTGCAGGTAAGGTATCAACAGATGTAGCGACAATGTCAGGCTATGCATCAGAATAGGATTAACGAAAGCAGTAACATGCTACACTACTCTAATGCAAGCAGTATAGAGGAGAATAGGCGATATCTGGTGATCAAGGGGGGGCTTGCCTGGTTGCTCTGGCAAGAGAGAGGGGTCGTCAACTCCGTAGTCGAACTGGTCAGCAGCAGCGTCGGTCTCGTAGTCTACCGGAGAGAAGAGGGGGAAGAAATAATGAATACAAAGCAAACAAAGCACCACAAAATATATCAAGGCAATACGCGGTGTTCGGTGTGCCCTAACGCGGTAGTAGGTGATACCGGTGAAGGGGGGAAAACATCCGGGAAAGTATTCCCGGGGTTCCGTGTTTTCGGGCAGAGGAACGGAGGGGGAAAGTTGCGAGTTTGATATGTTAGGGGTGTGTGGTGGACGAACGGGCTGCGTATCCGGAATCGTCTCGTCGTTCTGAGCAACTTTCATGTTGAAAATATTTTAATCCGAGTTACGGATTAAAAGATATGATTTTCTAAAGATTTTATTAATTTCTGGAATTTATTTAATTATTTAATTAATTCGGAAAATGGATTTATGACGTCAGCATGACGTCAGGCTGACATCAGTAGTCAACAGGGGTTGACTGGGTCTAACTGACGCGTGGGTCCAGTGGGACCCACCTGTCATACTCTGTTAGGTTAATTAGGGTTTAGTTAAACTAATCACTGTTTAATTAAGCTAACAGGTTAATTAGATTAATTAATTAAGGTTAATTAACTTAATTAAATTAATTAATTAATTAATTAATTAAATTTGTTTTTATTTTAATTATTGTTTTATTTATTTTTATATACTTTTTTTAACGTTCTGGGGGCGGGCCCCCCTAGTCAGTGGCCCGGGGGCCTTAGCGGGCACAGGGCGGTGCGGGTGCGGGTGTGGGTGCAGGTGCGGGCGTGAGCCCGACTGGGCACTGGGCACCCGTGCCCGAGGCCACCGCAGCGAGGGCGCGAGGCCCAGCTGCGTCGGCGGCCTCGCTCGACAGCGGCAGGGGGCGGGGAGCAGGGGAGGCCCCGGACGGCGACGGCCCTGGCGGGCGCGGCCAGGAGCCGCGGGAAGGAGGCGGTGGTGGCCGGGCGGGCATCAGCCGTAGGTGGCACGAGCGGCGACGGGAGCGACGGAGCGCGCGGATAACGCGCGGGTGCGCGCGTGCTCACCGCGAGCACGAGCACCTGGCGGCGCGTGCACGACTGCAGGACGGCGCGCGGCGCGGCCCCGAGCGG
>NC_041391.1:444332042-444351621 GCF_002162155.2 Triticum dicoccoides | reverse complement strand
TTTTGGTTTTTAATTTCCCCCCCCTTTGTATTTTTACTTTACTGTTTTCATTTAGTTCCTAATTATCCTAGTATTAACAAAATACCAAAGTGGCACCTAAATTGATGTTACAACTTATGTCACAACCACAAAAGGTTTCAACCCAAAATAATTTAGTTTATAAATTTTCAAAACATAAAAGGCATTTAATTAATGGTTTTAGCTAATGATTTAATTAGTTTAGTACATTTAAACATTTTGTAAAGCATTGGTTTCTCCACCAATATGCCTTATGAATTAATAGTCATGTTAAGAACATTTTAGTTTTGACTTTTGAAAACTTTAACTGTTTGACTTGATTTTAACTTTGAATGTTTTGGACCGGTTTTTGATCTAGCGCGAGATTAGCAATAGTATCCAAGGTGACGTGGCGACATTAACGCGGGATTACTGTAGTCTAATTACCCGGGCGTAACACCTTAGTTCTTGGGGACATGGATGAACCCTAGTGTGTGATAGATTGACCGGTATTAGATTTGATATCTTCTTTGCATGTTCATGTTAATAATCTTCTTGACGTTGTGTGAAGTGGACCATCCAACGTATGCTAATTTTGGACGGAAGGTTATTACTGTTGGCGAACCGTGTGGTTGGCGAGGTGGGTGAGTGACAGACCCCATTTCCCTTCGTAGTGGATCGTTGCAACAGGGGTAAAACAGAGATCACCTTGGCTACGTTCACGGGGACATCTTTCCCCTTAATTATCATTTGGTAACCGTAGTGGGGAAGAACGGTGGTGGCATATGTGATATGGAGCTGCCGCGTGTATGCACGCATCTGAACCGGCTCTGCCCACATAGAGAAACATGTAAAGTGGCTTAGGAATTCGAAGTAGCATTGTGTTTAAGCACCACTATAGATGCACACTAGAGGGGATTCCGGAATCCACGGGAACATTTTAATCCTATCTATATCGAGACCTTTAAATAACTACTCTAGTTGTTTGCTTTTACTTATTTACCTTTGCACCTTCAACATTATCTTTCCATCACATTACTACTACTTTGGTGAACTAGCAACTCACAGGCACTCTATTCACATCATTTGAGTGACAAAAAGATTGATTCATGTGCTCCCTGTGGGATTGATACTCTTACTTCAAATAAGCTACAACTAAACCATGTGCACTTGCAGGACATGAAGCTTTTTCTGGCACTGTTATCGGGGGGCTGAGCGCTTTCGATCTTTGTCTTACTTTTGGTTTAAATTTTGTGAACTAAGTTGTTCATAGATCCAGAGCTGCCATTGCTGAGTTTGGACATCACTACCAACTATTAGCCATGCGCCTTATGGGACCACCCATGCGAGAAATGTTCACATTGTTGGGTCTTAACCCTGTCGGTGTTGCTTACGAGGTGAACCCAAGCGTCCTCTAATTACTGCGCAGTAAGCAATTTAAAGGTGAGGAAGGTGAAGATCCTTATCAACATTTACAATTTTTAGAAGATGATTGTGGGACATTTAAATTAAACGCTTTTAACCCTGATGATATGAAGTTGGAATTGTTTTCTCAAACTATGGCTAATAAGGCAGAGGAATGGTTAGTGTCTCACCCTGCAGTTACCTTTTATACTTGGAACAAATTAGCAGAAACCTTCTTGTCAGACTTCTACCCAGAAATGAAATCCTATGAAGCAAGGAGGAGAATTCTGAATTTCCGACAAAGGCCCGAAGAAAGTCTGGTAAAAGCATATCAAAGGTATACAATTTTACTAAATGATTGCCCTCATCATAAACTCCCAGAATGGCTAGTTTTAAACCTTTTTTATGGAGGATTGCAATATGGTTCAAAAGAAGAACTAGAGTTAGCTTCCACAGGTTCCTTTATTACAAGTAAAATCCCTGAAGCACAGGAGTTATTAGAAGGTAAACTTGCTAATGACAAAGCTTGGGGGAGTGATGAATAGGAAGAAGAGGGTAAAGTAGAATTAAATTTTGATTGTATTAAAGCCTGTTTAAAGTCGGGGAGAGTTGATCATATTAGTAAAGAGTTGTATCTTGACCCAGATGTTATTTTGAGGTTTATTCAAAGTTATGAAGAACATATGGAATTCCCAAGAAAGAAATGGGCAAACTAAATTGATGAGGACCCCAAGGAAGAGGTCATGATTGAGACCTTGGAGGTGGAAACATCAGTTGTCCCCAAAGAAGATGACTCTGAACCTAAACCAATATTGCCTTACCTAGTAAGGAAGGCGTAGTTTGAATATTTGAACAAAGCCCACCTTGAAGAGGGGGATAGGAATATATGCAATATTCAGGTAAAACCCCAGAAAAGGAAGACGCAAGAAAGGCCAATTGAAACAATGGAGGAAGACATAACTTATTTTGTGAAAGGTTGTATTAAAGCAGCCAACACCGGTAAACCTGTAGTGCCTTGTTCCTTTGGCAGCACATCTTATTTTGGTATTATCAATGTGATACCTTGCACTCTCTACAGTAAGCTTCATGATGAAATATATGCTTGTGATTTGCAACCCACTGATATGGATGTAAAACTAGCCGATGACACCTTAAGGAGATCATACGGGGTGGCACCTGATGTTTATGTCATATTAGGAACTTTCACTTATCATTTTATAACAAATTTATATCATTTTTTGGGACTAACTTATTGACATAGTGCCCAATGCCAGTTGCTGTTTTTTGCTTGTTTTTTACTTCACAGAAAATCAATAACAAATGGAGTCCAAACGCAGTGAAACTTTTCCATGATTTTTTCTGGACCAGAAGACACACGATGGGCCAAGAAAGTACCTGAGGGGGGCTCCGAGAGGAGCACAACCCACCAGGGTGCGCCTGGGGGGCCAAGCGCGCCCAAGTGGATTGTGCCCACCTTAGTGGCCTCCCGCACCGCCTCTTTGCTCTATAAATACCCCAATATTCCAGAAACCCTAGGGGAGCCGACAAAAATCAATTCCAGCCGCCACAAGTTCCAGAACCATCAGATCCAATCTAGACACCAACACGGAGGGGTTCGTCATCCTCATTGGCGCCTCTCCGATGATGCGTGAGTAGTTCATTGTAG
Organism: Triticum dicoccoides; assembly: GCF_002162155.2. NCBI lineage: Eukaryota > Viridiplantae > Streptophyta > Magnoliopsida > Poales > Poaceae > Triticum > Triticum dicoccoides. The sequence goes on along the minus strand of NC_041391.1, from coordinate 444,348,554 downwards.
ACCTACGGGTCCGTAGTTAGTAGCTAGATGACTTCCTCTCTCTCGTTTGATTCTCAATACAATGGCATGTTGGAGATCTATTTGATGTAACTCTTTTTGCGGTGTGTTTGTTGGGACCCGATGAACTTTGAGTTTATGATCAGATCTATGTTTTTATCCATGAAAGTTATTTGAGTCTTTTGATCTCTTATATGCATGATTACTTATAGCCTCGTATTTATTCTTCGAATCTTTGGTTTAGTCAAGCCAACTAGATCGTTTTTTCTTGCCATGGGAAGAGGTGCTTTGTGATGGGTTCGATCTTACGGTGCTTGATCCTAGTGACAAAAGGGGAACCGACATGTATGTATCATTGCTATTAAGGATAACAAGATGGGGTCTATTTCTACATAAATAGATCTTGTCTACATCATGTCATCATTCTTATTGCATTACTCCGTTTCTCCATGAACTTAATACACTATATGCAAGCTGGATAGTGATAACCCACAAGTGTAGGGGATCACAACAGCTTTCGAGGGTAGAGTATTCAACCCAAATTTATTGATTCGACACAAGGGAAGCCAATGAATATTCTCAAGTATTAGCAGTTGAGTTGTAAATTCAACCACACCTGGATAACTTAGTATCTGCAGCAAAGTATTTAGTAGCAAAGTAGTATGATAGTAATGGTAACAGTGGCAAAAGTAAAGATAGCAGTTTTGTAGTAATTGTAACAGTAGCAATGGAAAAGTAAATAAGCGAAGCACAATATGTGAAAAGCTCGTAGGCATTGGATCAGTGATGGATAATTATGTCGGATGCGATTCCTCATGTAATAGCTATAACATAGGGTGACACAGAACTAGCTCTAGTAATGTAGGCATATATTTCGAATATAGTCATACGTGCTTATGGAAAAGAACTTGCATGACATCTTTTGTCCTACCCTCCCGTGGCAGCGGGGTCCTAGTGGAAACTAAGGGATATTAAGGCCTCCTTTTAATAGAGTACCGGACCAAAGCATTAACACATAGTGAATACATGAACTCCTCAAACTACGGTCATCACCGAGAAGTATCCCGATTATTGTCACTTTGGGCTTGTCGGATCATAACACATAATAGGTGACTATAGACTTGCAAGATATGATCAAGAACTCACATATATTCATGAAAACATAATAGGTTCAGATCTAAAATCATGGCACTCGGGCCCTAGTGACAAGCATTAAGCATAGCAAAGTCATAGCAACATCAATGTCAGAACATAGTGGGTACTAGGGATCAAACCCTAACAAAACTAACTTGATTACATGGTAAATCTCATCCAACCCATCACCGTCCAGCAAGCCTACAATGGAATTACTCACGCACGGCAGTGAGCATCATGAAATTGGTGATGGAGGATGGTTGATGATGACGACGACAACGAATCCCCCTCTCCGGAGCCCCGAACAAACTCCAGAACAGCCCTCCCGAGAGAGATTAGGGCTTGGCGGCGGCTCTGTATCATAAAACTCGATGAAACTTTCTCTCTGATTTTTTCTCCGTGAAACGGAATATATGGAGTTGGAGTTGAGGTCGGTGGAGCATCAGGGGGCCCACGAGACAGGGGGGCGCGCCCAGGGGGAGAGGGCGCGCCCCCACCCTCGTGGACAGGGTGTGGGCCCCCTGGCCTTGATTCTTTCGCCAATATTTTTTATATTTTTCAAAAGTTATCTCCGTGGATTTTCATGTCATTCCGAGAACTTCTGTTTTCTGCACAATAAACAACACCATGGCAGTTCTGCTGAAAACAGTGTCAGTCTGGGTTAGTTTCATTCAAATCATGCAAATTAGAGTCCAAAACAAGGGCAAAAGTGTTTGGAAAAGTAGATACGTTGGAGACGTATCAACTCCCCCAAGCTTAAACCTTTGCTTGTCCTCAAGCAATTCAGTTGATAAACTGAAAGTGATAAAGAAAAACTTTTAGAAACTCTGTTTGCTCTTGTTGTTGTAAATATGTAAAGCCAGCATTCAAGTTTTCAGCAAAGATTGTGAACTAACCATATTCACAATAACACTTAGGTCTCATGTTTACTCATATCAATGGCATAATCAACTAGCGAGCAATAATAATAAAACTCGGATGACAACACTTTCTCAAAACAATCATAATATGATATAACACGATGGTATCTCGCTAGCCCTTTCTGAGACCACAAAACATAAATGCAGAGCACCTTTAAAGATAAAGGACTGACTAAACATTGTAATTCATGGTAAAAGAGATCCAGTCAAGTCATACCCAATATAAACTAATAGTAATGCATGCAAATGACTGTGTGCTCTCCAGCGGGTGCTTTTTAATAAGAAGGGTGATGACTCAACATAAAAGTAAATAGATAGGCCCTTCGCAGAGGGAAGCAGGGACTTGTAGAGGTGCCAGAGCTCGATTTTAAAATAGGGACTTGTAGAGGGATTTTGAGCGGCATACTTTCACTGTCAATGCAACAACTATGAGATGGCGATATCTTCCATGCTACATACATTATAGGCGGTTCCCAAACAGAATGGTAAAATTTTATACTCCCCCCCCACCAACAAGCATCAATCCATGGCTTGCTCGAAACAACGAGTGCCTCCAACTAACAACAACCCTGGGGGAGTTTTGTTTAATTATTTTGATTTGCTTTGATCTTTTTGATCATGGGACTGGGCATCCTAGTTACCAGCCATTTTCTCGTGAATGAGGAGCGGAGTCCACTCCTCTTGAGAATAACCCACCTAGCATGGAAGATACAGACAACCCTAGTTGAAACATGAGCTGCTCGAGCATACAAAACAGAATTTCATTTAAAGGTTTGGAGTTTGGCACATACAAATTTACTTGGAACGGCAGTTAGATACCTCATATAGGAAGGTATGGTGGACTCATATGGAATAACTTTGGGGTTTATGGAGTTTGGATGCACAAGCAGTATTCCCTCTTAATACAGGTGAAGGCTAGCAAAAGACTGGGAAGTGACCAACTGAGAGAGCGACAACAGTCATGAACATGCATTAAAATTAATTTACACCAAGTACAAGCATGAGTAGGATATAATCCACCATGAACATAAATATCGTGAAGGCTATGTTGATTTTGTTTCAACTACATGCGTGAACATGTGCCAAGTCGAGTCACTCAATTCATTCAAAGGAGGATACCATCCCATCATACCACATCATAATCATTTTAATAGCATGTTGGCACACAAGGTAAACCATTATAACTCATAGCTAATTAAGCATGGAACAAGCAACTATAATCTCTAAATGTCATTGCAGATATGTTTACTTCATAATAGGCTGAATCAGGAACGATGAACTCATCATATTTACAAAAACAAAAGAGGTCGAGTTCATACCAGCTTCTCTCATCTCAATCAGTCCATCATATATCGTCATTATTGCCTTTCACTTCCACGACCGAACGGTGTGTATAATAATAGTAGTGCACGTGCATTGGACTAAGCTGGAATCTGCAAGCATTCAATTCAAGAGAGAAGACAAAGTAAGAGGATCTAAATTAAATCAACAATCGTGCATATGAGAGCCACTAAACATTTTCAATATGGTCTTCTACTCTCGACCCCCAAAGAAAAGAAAAGAAATAAAACTATTTACACGGGAAAGCTCCCAACAAGTAAAAAAAGAACGAGGAATCTTTTTGGGTTTTCATTTAATTACTACCACAAGCATGGAAAGTAAACTAACTATTTTTTTGGTTTTCTTAAGGTTTATCAGAAGAAAGCTAGAAAAAGAAATTAAACTAGCATGGATAATAAAATGAAAGAGTATGAGCATCGACGACTAGAATAGTGTGTGAACATGAATGTAAAGTCGGTGAGAAATATGTACTCCTCCAAGCTTAGGCTTTTGGCCTAAGTTGGTCTAATGCCAAGGATAGCCTGGCTGATATCTGAAGTTATAATTGGGGTCGTACTGAGATGCAACAGCAAATGCATCCTGAGCTACGGCATGTTGGCGAGCCGCCTCCGCTCTCCCCTCGTGTTCAGCTGCCTCCTCCCTGGTAACAACATATCTTCGTTTTGCCTGGTAATCAAAAAGGGAAGGAGCAGGGAGAGTAACATGGACAGAGCTACGTCTGTCAAAGATTAGTCGATACTGGAGGAATTGTTCATTGCTCAAAAGAAAACAATGTTTGGCCATCGCGTCATAATCTAAATAAGCAGGAAGCAACTCCATATCCTCCTCTCGTGGGGATATACCAAGATAATTAGCAACACGGGTCGCATAAATCCCTCCAAATAAATCTCCAGATATACCATTATTATGCAACCTACGTGCAACTATTGCCCCCAAGTTGTAATCTTTATTACCTAACACAACACTCTTGAGGACACAAAGATCAGGGACACACATGTGACATGCTTCATCTTTACCGTTAATGCATCTCCCAATGAATAGAGCAAAATAATGTATAGCGGGAAAATGAATGCTCCCTATGGTAGCTTATGCTATATCCCTAGATTATCCCACAGTAATACTAGCAAGAAAGTCTTTATATTCAGATCTGTGGGGTTCATGAACATTGCCCCACTTCGGGAGTTTGCAAGCAGTTGCAAAATCTTCTAAGTCCATGGTATAAGATTGATCATAAATATCAAACAGGACACTCTGAGAATTACGCGAAGATGTATATTTAAACCTTCTTACGAATGAATCAGTTAATTGGTAGTACTGAGGACACTTATCTTGTAAGAAGTCCTCAAGATCGGCATTAGGCACATATGCGTCAAATTCATCCTTAATGCCTGCATTGACCATAAACTCTTCTGATGGCCACTCACAAGCTCGAACTTCGGCATCCCTTGGTGGTTCATTGTCTTGCTCACGCATAGCACGCCTAGGTCCTCTCTTTGTTGAGGAACCACCTTGGTACATTCTCCTAGACATATTTCTTTCTCTGAAAAATTTCTGAAATTTTTAGTAACTTCAAAATAAAAGTGAATAAAACTAAACAAGATTGGTAGCAACCACTCCTACAAGTGCCTAGAGCCTATATCATGCATTAGAATTACTTGGGACCTCATAAATTTGACATGCAAGCTCAAGAACAGGGTCACCTATGCAACAAAAATTTGCAAAGAATAAAGCACTAGAACAAAAACTAATTGGACCAATGGAGGAGTCACATACCAAGCAACAATCTCCCAAAGCAGTTTTGTGAATGAAGCTTTGAGCAAGGAGATCGAAAATCACAGCAAAATGAGCTAGAACTTGTGCTTGAGCTGGATGAGGATTTTTTTGGGAGGAAGATGGAGTGTGTGGGTGCAGGAATAAGTGGAGGGGGGCCACTGTGGGCCCACGAGACAGGGGGGCGCGCCCTCCACCCTCGTGGCCAGGTGCTTGCCCCCCTGCAGTGTTTTCTGTGCCTAAAATCCTCAAATATTCCATAAAAAAGCATACTAAATTTGCAGGGCATTTGGAGCACTTTTATTTTCGGGATATTTTTTATTGCACGGATAATTCAGAAAACAGATAGATAATACTATTTTTGCTTTATTTATTCTAAATAACAGAAAGTAAAAAGAGGGTACAGAAGGTTGTGCCTTCTAGTTTCATCCATCTCATGATCATCAAAATGAATCCACTAACAACGTTGATCAAGTCTTGTTAACAAACTCATTCCGACTAACACGGAACCAGAGAAATTTCGAATAACACTAGGTTACCTCAACGGGGATATGAACATCCCCAACAATAAGAATATCATACTTTTTCTTGACAGTAGGAAGAGGAAATTCAAAACCTCCAATAATGATAGTTGGAACTTTTCCAATAGAATTGATGCTATGAACTTGAGGTTGTTTCCTCGGAAAGTGTACCGTTTGCTCATTACCATTAACATGAAAAGTGACATTGCCTTTGTTGCAATCAATAACAGCCCCTGCAGTATTAAAAAAGGGTCTACCAAGGATAATCGACATACTATCGTCCTCGGGAATATCAAGAATAACAAAGTCCGTTAAGATAGTGACATTTGCAACCACAACAGGCACATCCTCACAAATACCAACAGGTATGTCAGTTGATTTATCAGCCATTTGCAAAGATATTTCAGTAGGTGTCAACTTATTCAATTCAAGTCTACGATATAAAGAGAGAGGCATAACACTAACACCGGCTCCAAGATCACATAAAGCAGTTTTAACATAGTTTTTTTAATGGAGCATGGTATAGTTGGTACCCCGGGGTCTCCAAGTTTCTTTGGTATTCCACCCTTAAACGTATAATTGGGAAGCATGGTGGAATTTCAGCTTTCGGTATCTTTCTTTCATTTGTAATGATATCCTTCATATACTTAGCATAAGGATTTAATTTAAGCATATCAGTTAAGCGCATACGTAAGAAGATAGGTCTAATCATTTTAGCAAAGCGCTCAAAATCCTCATCATCCTTTGTCTTGGATGGTTTAGGAGGAAAGGGCATGGGTTTCTGAACCCATGGTTCTCTTTCTTTACCGTGCTTCCTAGCAACATCATCTCTTTTATCATAACATTGATTCTTTGATTGTGGATTATCAAGATCAACAGCAGTTTCAACCTCTACCTCATTGTTTTTGCTAGGTTGAGCATCAACATGAACATTATCATTAACATTATCACTGGGTTCATGTTCATCACCTGATTGTGTTTCAACATCAGAAATAGAAATATCATTGGGATTCTTAGGTGTGTCTACAACAGGTTCACTAGAAGCACGCAAAGTCCTATCATTTTTCTTTTTCTTTTTAGAAGAACTAGGTGCCTCTAGATTATTTCTCTGAGAATCCTGCTTGATTCTCTTAGGGTGGCCTTCAGGATACAAAGGTTCCTGAGTCATTCTACCAGTTCTAGTAGCCACTCTAACAACAAAATCATGTTTATTATTTAATTCATCAAGCAAATCACTTTGAGCTTTAAGTAATTGCTCAGCTTGAGTGGTAACCATAGAAGCATATTTGCTAATGAGTTTAAGTCCACCTTTAACTCTAGCCATATAATCACTCAAGCGTCCTATCTCAAAAGCATTATTCTTTAATTCTCTACCAACATAAGCATTAAAACTTTCTTGTCTAGCCATAAAGTCATCAAATTCATCTAAACATGGGCTATGAAATTTATTAGAAGGAATTTCAACTTTATCATATCTATAGAGAGAATTTACCTTTACTACCTATGTCGGGTTATCAAGACAATGTGTTTCTTCAACAGGCGGTATATTAAGACCACGTATTTCTTTAATAGGTGGTAAATTCTTAACATCTTCAGCTTTAATACCTTTTTCTTTCATTGATTTCTTTGCCTCTTGCATATCTTCAGGACTGAGAAATAGAACTCCCCTCTTCTTCGGAGTTGGTTTAGGAATAGGCTCAGGAGTTAGCTCAATTGGCTCAGGAAGAGTCCAATTATTTTCATTAGTCAACATATTATTCAATAGTAATTCAGCTTGGTCGACTGTTCTTTCCCTGAAAACACAACCAGCACAACTATCCAAGTAGTCCTTGGAAGCATCGGTTAGTCCATTATAAAAGATATCAAGTATTTCATTTTTCTTAAGAGGATGATCAGGCAAAGAATTAAGTAATCGGAGAAGCCTCCTCCAAGCTTGTGGGAGACTCTCTTCTTCAATTTGCACAAAATTATATATTTCCCGCAAGGCAGCTTGTTTCTTATGAGCAGAGAAATATTTAGAAGAGAAGTAATAAATCATATCCTGGGGACTACACACACAACCAGGATCAAGAGAATTAAACCAAGTTTTAGCATCACCCTTTAATGAGAACGGAAATATCTTAAGGATATAATAATAGCGAGACTTCTCATCATTAGTAAACAGGGTAGCTATATCATTTAACTTGGTAAGATGTGCCACAACAGTTTTAGATTCATAGCCATAAAAAGGATCAGATTCAACCAAAGTAATTATTTCAGGATCAACAGATAATTCATAATCCTTATCAGTAACACAGATAGGTGAAGTAGGAAAAGTGGGGTCAGGTTTCATTCGAGCATTAAGGGATTGCTGCTTCCATTTAGCTAACAGCTTCTTAAGATCATATCTATCTTTGCAAGAAAAATAGCTCTAGCAGCTTCATCATCCATAACATAACCCTCAGGAACAACAGGCAATTCATAATCAGGGGGAGAACTTTCATCATCGCTATCATCAATAATATCATCATTAATAATTTCATTCTCTCTAACCCTAGCAAGTTGTTCATCAAGAAATCACCTAATGGCAAAGTAGTATCATGCACAGAAGTAGTTTCATCATAGTAGAAGTGGCATCATCAATAACATGCGACGTATCAGAATTCAAAGCAGTAGCAGGTTTAGGTGTCGCAAGCTTACTCAAAACAGAAGGAGAATCTAGTGCAGAGCTAGATGTCAGTTCCTTACCTACCCTCGTAGTTGAAGGAAAAATCTTAGTTCTTTCGTCTTTCAAGTTCCTCATAGTGATCAGCAGATGTAAATCCCAAGTGACTCAAAGAATAGAGCTATGCTCCCCGGCAACAGCGCCAGAAATTAGTCTTGATAACCCACAAGTGTAGTGGATCGCAACAGCTTTCAAGGGTAGAGTATTCAACCCAAATTTATTGATTCGACACAAGGGGAGCCAAAGAATATTCTCAAGTATTAGCAGTTGAGTTGTCAATTCAACCACACCTGGATAACTTAGTATCTGCAGCAAAGTATTTAGTAGCAAAGTAGTATGATAGTAATGGTAATGGTGGCAAAAGTAAAGATAACAGTTTTGTAGTAATTGTAACAGTAGCAACGGAAAAGTAAATAAGCGAAGCACAATATGTGAAAAGCTCATAGGCATTCGATCAGTGATGTATAATTATGTCGGATGCGATTCCTCGTGTAATAGCTATAACATAGGGTGACACAGAACTAGCTCCAGTAATGTAGGCATATATTCCAAATATAGTCATACGTGCTTATGGAAAAGAACTTGCATGACATCTTTTGTCCTACCCTCCCGTGGCAGCAGGGTTCGAGTGGAAACTAAGAGATATTAATGCCTCCTTTTAATAGAGTACCGGACCAAAGCATTAACACATAGTGAATACATGAACTCCTCAAACTATGGTCATCACCGAGAAGTATCCCGATTATTGTCACTTCAGGGTTGTCGGATCATAACACATAATAGGTGACTATAGACTTGCAAGATAGGATCAAGAACTCACATATATTCATGAAAACATAATAGGTTCAGATCTGAAATCATGGCACTCGGGCCCTAGTGACAAGCATTAAGCATAGCAAAGTCATAGCAACATCAATCTTAGAACATAGTGGATACTAAGGATCAAACCCTAACAAAACTAACTTGATTACATGGTAAATCTCATCCAACCCATCACCGTCCAACAAGCCTATGATGGAATTACTCACGCACTACGGTGAGCATCATGAAATTGGTGATGGAGGATGGTTGATGATGACGACGGCGATGAATCCCCCTCTCCGGAGCCCCGAACGAACTCCAGAACAACCCTCCCGAGAGAGATTAGGGCTTGGCGGCGGCTCCGTATCATAAAACGCGATGAAACTTTCGCCAGTATTTTTTATATTTTTCAAAAGTTATCTCCGTGGATATTCAGGTCATTCCGAGAACTTTTGTTTTCTGCACAATAAACAACACCATGGCAGTTCTGCTGAAAACAACGTCAGTCCGGGTTAGTTTCATTCAAATCATGCAAATTAGAGTCCAAAACAAGGGCAAAAGTGTTTGGAAAAGTAGATACGTTGGAGACGTATCAGATAGCGGTCGATGTGTGGAGTAATAGTAGTAGATGCAGGCAGGAGTCGGTCTACTAATCTTGGACATGATGCCTATATAATGATCATTGCCTAGATATCGTCATGACTATTTGAAGTTCTATCAATTGCCCAACAGTAATTTGCTTACCCACGGTATGCTATTTTTCTCGAGAGAAGCCACTAGTGAAACCTACGTGCCCTAGATCTCTTCTTTATTATATTTGCCTTTGCGATCTATTTTTATTTGATTTTTTCCAGATCTATTAATCCAAAAATACAAAAATACCTTGCTGCAATTTTTATTTATTTATTTTATCTCGCATTCCCATGAGATCTATTTATCCAATCTACTACAATTTTACCTATCTTTTTACCCATGAGGGATTGACAACCCCTCTCTTATGTCGGGTTGCAAGTATTTGTTCTTTGTGTGCAGGAGCTGTTTACATGGTGTTGCGTGGTTCTCCTACTAGTTCGATAACCTTGGTCTCATCATTGAGGGAAATACCTACCGTAGCTGTGCTGCATCATCCCTTCCTCTTTGAGGAAATACCGATGTAATTCAAGCCACATCAAAATGAAATTCTGGCGCCGTTGACGGGGAGACATCATCAACATCTACCCGGTTCCTAATCACAAATCTCATATCCTTTCAATTTACATTATTTTCCATTTGCCTCTCATTCTCATCTCCCCCACTTCACAAAATTTTGCCTTCTTTTTTGTTTACCTTTTGCTTATTTGCTATCTTTGCTTGTGTTGTCATGTGCCTTCTATATGCTTGCATCTTCGCTTGCTAAAAAATGATTGATATGGATCCCCATATACTTGCTAATCTTTTTAAAAGATCTTATCATGATGAACCAACTGCTAGTGAGTTGAGTGCACTATATTATCTTTATGAAGTTTTGCTTAAGATTCATGAATCTGAAAATTGTGATGAAGAAATTTATGAAGTGATTCATGATAGCTCCTTGAATGAAAAGCGTGATTGCAATGATTCTACTATAAATTCTATTAATGTCAATTGTGCTAGTGATATGCAAAACCCCAAGCTTGGGGATGCTTATTTTGTTATGTCCACTACTTATTGCAATGATCATGATTGGGGTGCTAAAGATTCTTATGAACTTGAAAATTTATTTAAACCTCATGATGAATATGCTTGCGATAATATTAAAAGTGGGTCTGGAAGAGTGTCAACTTTAGCTAAAAATAATCACACATATTTGGAGAGTGTTCAATCTTATAATATTTTTCATAAAAGTGGGTTTGGAGCGGTCATGACATTATTTGATGATAATCCCACTATATTGGAAGGGTGTCAACTTTGCGTGCATGTGGATCATGAAGAGAATATTTTATGTGATAGTTATATTGTTGAATTTTATTATGATCCTACATGTAATTATTATGAGAGAGGAAAATATGGTTGTAGAAATTTTCATGCTACTGAATTACCTCTCGTTATGTTGAGATCGTCAATGTTTTATTCCTCTTCTTTGTATATGTTAGATGTTTCTTGTCTTGATAATTTGTTTTCTTATAAAATTCCTATGCATAGGAAGCATGTTAGACTTAAATGTGTTTGTCATATGTTTCATGATGCTCTCTTTGTGTTTCAATTCTTATCTTTCATTTGAGCATCATTGAAATCTCAAATCCTATCTTAATGGCTATAAACTATAAAGAAAGAGCTTGTTGGGAGGCAACCCAATGAATAAAATTTATTTTTGCCCTTTTCTTTGTGTTCTTGAGTGTTTGAAAAATTATGCTACTGTTATGATTATGTTTTTTGTGTTTTAATTAGTGTTTGTGCCAAGCAAAGCCTTTGGGATCATGTTGGGTGATAGTTAATTTGATCTTGCTGAAAAACAGAAACTTTTGCGCTCACGAAAATAATTCTCGTTTTTAATAGAAGCGCGATAAAATACTTCTTTTTGCAGAAGATTAATATACAAATTTCTCACGTTGTCCTAATTTTTCAGAATTTTTGGAGTCACAGAAGTATTCAAAATATTCAGATTGCTACAGACTGTTCTGTTTTTGACAAATTCTATTTTCTTTGCGTTGTGTGCTTGTTTTGATTGATCTATGGACTCTTTTGGGGGGTTTGAGCCATAGAAAAGTTGGAATACAGTAGATATAATGCAAAAATAAAATATGAATGGGTTTGAAATAGTACTTATAGTAGTGATTTGCTTTCTTATACTAACGGATCTCACGAAGGTTTTGTTGAGTTTTGTGTGATTGAAGTTTTCAAGTTTTGGGGTGATATCATGATGGATGAAGGAATAAGGAGTAAGAAGAGCCTAAGCTTGGGGATGCCCATGGCATCCCAAGGTACTATCTAAAGAGAAGCAAGCAACTAAGCTTGGGGATGCCCAAGTGGCATCCCCTCTTTCTTCTAACGACCATCGGTATTTTACTTGGAGCTATATTTTTATTCGTCACATATCATGAGTTTTGCTTGGAGCGTCTTGTATGATATGAGTGTTTGCTTGTTTTGCTTTTTATTTTTAGTCATGAATCCTTGCTGGACACACATATTTAAGAGAGCCAAAATTATACTATGACTTGTTAGAATTGCTCTCTATGCTTCACTTAAATCTTTATGAGCTATGGAATTGCTCTAGTGCTTCACTTATATCTTTTTGAGAACGGTGTGCTTTATTATTTTTGAAGAAATTCTCTCATGCTTCACTTAGATTTATGTGAGAGTTAGTAATTTTTTTAAGAAATTCTCTCATTCTTCACTTAAATTATTTTGAGAGAAGAAAATCGTATGCTCATGTTCTTCACTTAGATTTGTTTGAGCTATCAAAAGCAACATATGAAACTAGTCCCAAAGTGATAGATATTCAAGAGGAATATAGTAAAAACTTTTATGAAGATCATTGGACAAAATAAACTTGATTCCTTGTAATTTTTTTGAGATATGATGATATAATATGTGAGTCATGTTGATGAGTAATTATACTTTAGTAAGAATATTGGTGTTAAGGTTTGTGATTCCCTATGCAAGCACAAAAGTCAACAGTCATGCAATGAAATTACATCCTACTTGTGGTGCATTATTCGGTGTTAGTTATGCTTAATTCTCACTTATGAGATTTTTTGTTTCTTGGTTGGATGCTTCTTAGTTTTTTTCTAACCTTCATTTGCACTAAGTATGATCACTACTTGTGCATCCAAAATCCTTTAAACCAGTTTTGCCATATGAGTCCACTATACCTACCTATATGTGGTATTATTTTTCCGTTCTAAGCAAATATGTATGTGCCATCTCTAATTTTCAAAATAAACTTCTCCTTTGTGTGCTTGTACCGCTCATGAAACGACAGGGGATGGCTGATATATTTCCATGCTAGATGTGTTATCTCAAGATGAGTGTTTATTCACTTGTCATTGCATAAGAGTACGACAAAGGTATTAGGGATGCCCAGTCCTGAAATGAAAAATGAATTTACTTTATGTTGTCAAATAATAAACTCCTTGGAAAGTGTTGGTATGGAAGGCACCCGTGGATACGGTTAGCCATGGAAAGTGAAAGTATGGTGGAAAAAGGAATAAACTTTATTTTTCTATTTGGGAAACACCTATGATATATCTAGCATGGAAAGTATTGGGAACTACTCGATCATTTTCATTGATAGGAAAAGCATGCCACCCAAAATGTTTTATCTCTATCTTTTTCGTTTTGAGCTCTGGCACCTCTACAAATCCCTACTTCCCTTTGCGAAGGGCCTTTCTATTTACTTTATGCAATTTTTATTTGAGTCTCCATCTTCTCTTATAAAGCACCAACTAAGGGGCACCATGATTGTACTTGAGCATTGGGTGTAGCTAATATGCGATGGATCAATGATTGAGCATAATGGGCTAGGGATAACTTGCTTTAGTGTCGATATTTTGAAAGGCATGGTTGCTTGTTGGTATGCTTGAGTATTGTAATCTTCATGTCAAAACTAGACTATTGCTTTGAATCATATAAAAGTCCAAATGTCCATGCTACAAAGAAAAGAATATGTGATGAACATGTTAGGCAGCATTCCACATCAAAAATTCTGTTTTATCATTTACCTACTCGAGGACGAGTAGGAATTAAGCTTGGGGATGCTGATACGTCTCCAACGTATCTATAATTTTTGATTGTTCCATGCTGTTATATTATCATTCTTGGATGTTTTACAATCATTTTATAGCAACTTTATATCATTTTTTGGGACTAACCTATTGACATAGTGCCCAGTGCCAATTGCTATTTTTGCTTGTTTTTTACTTCGCAGCAATCAATACCAAATGGAGTCCAAATGCAGCAAAACTTTTTGGTGATTTCTTCCAGACTAGAAGACACATGATGGGCCAAGAAAGTACTTGAGGGGGGCTCTGTGGGGAGCACAACCCACCATGGCGCGCCCGGGGGCCCAGGCGCGCCCAGGTGGGTTGTGCCCACCTCGGTGGCCTCCCGCACCGCCTCTTTGCTCTATAAATACCCCAATATTCCAGAAACCCTAGGGGAGTCGACAAAAATCAATGCCAGCCGCCGCAAGTTCCAGAACCACCAGATCCTATCTATACACCATCATAGAGGGGTTCATCATCCTCATTGGTGCCTCTCCGATGATGCTTGAGTAGTTCACTGTAGACCTACGGGTTCGTAGTTAGTAGCTAGATGGCTCTCTCTCTCTCCCTCTCTCTCTCTCTCTCTTGGTTCTCAATACAATGGTCTCTTGGATCTATTTGATGTAACTCTTTTTGCGGTGTGTGTGTTGGGATCCGATGAACTTTGAGTCTATGATCAGATCTATATTTTTATCCATGAAAGTTATTTGAGTCTTTTGATCTCTTATATGCATGATTACTTAGAGCCTCGTATTCCTTCTTCAAATCTTTGGTTTAGTTAGGCCAACTAGATCGATTTTTCTTGCCATGGGAGGAGGTGCTTTGTGATGGGTTCGATCTTACGGTGCTTGATCCCAGTGACAAAAGGGGAACCGACACGTATGTATCTTTGCTATTAAGGATAACAAGATGGGGTCTATATCTACATAAATAGATCCTGCCTACATCATGTCATCGTTCTTATTGCATTACTCCATTTCTCCATGAACTTAATACACTAGAGGCATGCTGTATAGCGGTCGATTTGTGGAGTAATAGTAGTAGATGAAGGCAAGAGTCGGTATACTAATCTTGGGCGTGATGCCTTTATAATGATCATTGCCTGGATATCATCATGATTATTTGAAGTTCTATCAATTGCCCAACAGTAATGTGTTTACCCACCGTATGCTATTTTTCTCAAAAGAAGCCACTAGAGAAACCTACGGTCCCCGGGTCTCTTCTTTAATATTTGCCTTTGTGATCTATTTTTATTTGCTTCTATTTTCAGATCTATTAATCCAAAAATACAAAAATACCTTGCTGAAATTTTTATTTATTTATTTTATCTCGCATTCCCGTGTGATCTATTTATCCAAATCTACTACAATTTTACCTATATTTTTACCCGTGAGGGATTGACAACCCCTCTCTTGTTGGGGAACGTAGTAATTTCAAAAAATTTCCTACGTACACGCAAGATCACGGTGATGGCATAGCAACGAGAGGAGAGAGTGTTGTCCATGAACCCTCGTAGACCGTAAGCGGAAGCGTTATGACAACGCGGTTGATGTAGTCGTACGTCTTCACGATCCGACCGATCCAAGTACCGAACGTACGGCACCTCCGAGTTCAGCACACGTTCAGCTCGATGACGATCCCCAGGCTCCGATCCAGCAAAGCTTCGGGGATGAGTTCCGTCAGCACGACGGCGTGGTGACGATGATGATGCTCTACCGGCACAGGGCTTCGCCTAAACTCCGCGACGATATGACCGAGGTGGAATATGGTGGAGGGGGGCACCGTACATGGCTAAGGAACGATCCGTAGATCAACTTGTGTGTCTATGGGGTGCCTCCCGCCCCCGTATATAAAGGAGCCAGGGGGGAGGAGGCGGCCGGCCAAGGAGGGCGCGCCAAGGGGGGAGTCCTACTCCCACCGGGAGTAGGACTCCCTTCTTTCCTAGTTGGAATAGGAGAAGAAGGGGGGAAAGAGGAGGAAGAGGGGAAGGAAAGGGGGGGCGCCGCCCCCTTCCCTTGTCCTATTCGGACTAGGAAGGGTTGGGGCGCGTGGCCCCCTCCTGCCTCATTCCCTCTTCTCCCTCGAGGCCCATGTAGGCCCAATAACCCCCCCCCCCCCCGTGGGGGGGGGGGGTTCCGGTAACCTCCCGGTACTCCGGTAAAATGCCGATTTCACCCGGAACGATTCCGATGTCCAAATATAGGCTTCCAATATATCGATCTTTATGTCTCGACCATTTCGAGACTCCTCGTTACGTCTGTGATCACATCCGGGACTCCAAACAAACTTCGCTACATCAAAACTTATAAACTCATAATAAAACTTTCATCGTAACGTTAAGCGTGCGGACCCTACGGGTTCGAGAACTATGTAGACATGACCTAGAACTATTCTCGGTCAATAACCAATAGCGGAACCTGGATTCCCATATTGGTTCCTACATATTCTACGAAGATCTTTATCGGTCAAACCGCATAACAACATACGTTGTTCCCTTTGTCATCGGTATGTTACTTGCCCGAGATTTGATCGTCGGTATCCAATACCTAGTTCAATCTCGTTACCGGCAAGTCTCTTTACTCGTTCCGTAATGCATCATTCCG
>NC_041391.1:444272079-444331042 GCF_002162155.2 Triticum dicoccoides | reverse complement strand
AACAACAACAACAACAACAACAACAACAACAACAACAACAACAACAACAACAACAACAACAACAACAACAACAACAACAACAACAACAACATATGTACGATATTCCTTGCAATATCCTTCACTGCTTCAACCTTCGAGTCGTTGCGCCGGGACACCAGGGACTGGGATGTGGGCCAGCGACCGGGAGTCTGGGACGGCAGGAAGTGACGACGGACGGCCAAGCGGGACGGGCAAGCAACGGTACCCAGAGGCGGTATTGCAGGATGGCCGAGCGGCGGAACAACAAGACGACCGAGCGGCGGGATGACCAAGCAACGACCGCTGACTTGTGGTGATGGTGGGACTGGTGGGTGGCGTCCGATGCCCGACGGGTGACTTTGACAAGCAGCCGGGAGTGTGGCGGCTAGGGTAGGAATCGGGGAAGGTTCAAGGGTTGTGACTTGTGAGTGGGGAACGTGGGAAGGAGTTGGCGTCGTCGTAGGCCAAAACTGGGCCGAGCTAAATGGGATGTCATACTATGCAGGCTGGAACTTCTATCTTTGCTATTCGGGCTTCGGCCTATTCGGGTGTAATGCCCCGGATACAACTTTCCATAATTGTAACTCCAACTCTTGCCTTTTCCGGAGATGCGATATGTTATTTTCCTCCATGGTTAGGTTTTTGTCTGTTGTTTTGCATTTTATTCTTGTTATGCATCTCGTCTCATGTCATTATCTGCATTTCATCTGCATGTTTTTCAAAACTTGCATCCATTGGGGTTCCGCCGGTTCTCTTCGTTATCCGTTCTGAGCCCGACCACACTTGCACGCGCCCGCGGCACCTCCGTAATATTATTTTATAAGTGGCTTAAAAATGTTCTCGGAATGGGTTGCAACTTGTCGTGTCGTCTTATTATAGTGTAGACAAGCCGCCTGCCAAGTTTCGTCGCATTCGGAGTCCATCTGATAGACCAACCTTTAAATGTATAGCGGTACCGTTGTCGGTACCTCTGTCGGACGTTTCGGCTTCCGAAACAGTCGCCGGGCCTCACTTCTCTTCTCTCCTCCCAGTCTGAGGCCTCTCTCCACAGCCCACCTACGCCCAGCCTAGTCCCCCCTCTGTCCGGAGCCGCACGATTGCGATTGTACGGCTCGAAAACCCCTCATAACCCTAGCACCTACTCTATTTAAACCCCTCACATGCCATTTTGGGAAGGCCCTAGCCTCCCCTAACCCTCCTAGCTGCAGCCAACCCTCCTCCTCGGAATTAGCGCCGCCGCCACCTCCATTTCCGCACCCCCCAGCCTCCTCTCGCCACTTGGCGCCACCGCACGGGCCAGCGCCGCCGTACCCGCTGCCTGGAGCCACTCAAGCCCCTCCATGTCGCCCTGCCTCCCCGTCCCACCGCCGAAGCCCAGTTCGGGCCCTGGAAGCCCATCGGCACCCGAACCGCACGCGCCGTCGCTCGCGCCCGAGGCTCTCCCGCTCGATCCCTCTGGATCGGCAGAGCGCCTCCTCGACGCCATCCATCGCCGCCGCGCCTCCCGCAGATTCGCCCACTCCGGCGAGCCCCATCGCCGGCGACGTCCAGGCCAGCCCGCGCCGCCCTGTTCCTCTCCTTCTCCTCCCGTTTGGCTCCCTCTCAGGCCCTCTCTCGCTTCCCGCAGGTCGCGCCGCCGCCTTGGAGCTCACCGCCGGCCCCATCCTGCCCTGCTTCGTCCAACTCCGGCCAGATCTGGCGCCCCGAGGCCGGATCCCTCCATCCCCGACCTCGCCGGAGCTCTTCGCCGCCCCTCCGCCGTCGCGTTGCCCCTGCATCCCCTGCTTCTCGGTGCTCGCCGCCCCTGTGCGTTGGCCGCGCTGGCCAGCTGCGTGGGCTGCCAGCCGCGCCAGGCCCAGCGCGCTTCCTCTCCCAACCGGGCCCAGCCCGCAATGTGAGATGTTTTCCCCAGCCCAGTTCTATCAGATTCAGCCCACGTCATATTTTTTCCCGTTCTGCGAATTTGCCTATTACCTAGAAAACTGCATTTTTACAGATTGGACCCTAAACTTCATGCATATAATAACTCATGAACCGTGCATCATATTTAAATAATTTATATATGTAAAATGCTCAGAAAATTTTGTAGATTAATAATATGCCACTTTCATCTATGTTAAAAATGTTTAACATGCTGTTTGTGTTTATTTTGCATAATGCCATGTTAAAATGATTTATTTCATAACTAATTAACCGTAGCTCGGAATTAAATAAACTTTATATGTAAATGGGGTGGAAAAATGCCTAGATTAACATGGTGCACTTTTTTTTTCCTGTTTAACAACAATAAAATTGTGTTTAGGGCAGAACAGTACCAAATCTAAAATATGCACATGGGGATTTTCTGGAATTATTGTTTGTTGTTTCCGGCCTCATTTAAACTTGCCTAGATAGGTAGTTTCATTATGTTTCACCCCCTTGCCATGCTAATAACATTTAATATTGTTGGGTACATAACCGAGATCAAACTAAATAATTGCATGTGGTGTTTTGTCAATATGCAACTCGTTGCATATTGAGCTCCATTTAATTTGTAGTATTGTGTGTTGCAGTTTGCCATGCCATGCCTCTTTAATCCGGACATGCATCATACTTGATTGTGCATCATGCCATGATTATGCTTGTGTGTTTACCATGTTGTTTGTTTCTTTCCGGTGTTGCTTCTTAGTTCCGGTAATGTTGCGGTTGTGAGGATTCGTTCGACTACTCCCGTTCATATTCTTCATGGACTCGTTCTTCTTCCTAGCGGAATCTCAGGCAAGATGACCGCTACCCTGGATCTCACTACTATCATTGCTATGCTAGTTGTTTCATTCTATCGCTATGCTGTGTTACCTATCACCTGTTCTTCAAGCCTCCCCAAATTGCCATGAACCTCTAACCTTTGACACCATTCCTAGCAAACCATTGCTTGGCTATGTTACCGCGTTGCTCAGCCCCTCTTATAGCGTTGTTAGTTGCAGGTGAAGTTGAAGATTGCTCCATGAAGGACAGGATTTTGGTTGGGATATCACAATATCTCTTATATTATTAATGCATCTATATATTTGGTAAAGGGTGGAAGGCTCGGCCTTATGCCTGGTGTTTTGTTCCACTCTTGCCGCCCTAGTTTCTGTCATACCGGTGTTATGTTCCCGGATTTTGCGTTCCTTACACAGTCGGGTGATTTATGGGACCCCCTTGACAGTTCGCTTTGAATAAAACTCCTCCAGCAAGGCCCAACCTTGGTTTTACCATTTGCCTCACCACAACCTACATTTCCCTTGGGAGTAATTAACCCAAGGGTCATCTTTATTACAGCCCCCATAGGCCAGTGCTTGTCTAAGTGTTGGTCCAAACTAGAGCACCGTGCGGGACCATCCCTTGGCAACTTGGGTTACGTCGGTACCTGTACGCTTAGCTTATCCGGTGTTGCCCTGAGAACGAGATATGTGCAGCTCCTATCTGGATTGTCGGTGCATCGGGTGGTCTTGCTGGTCTTGTTTTACCATTGTTGAAATGTCTTGTAAACCGGGATTCCGAGTCTGATCGGATCTTCCTGGGAGAAGGAATATCCTTCGTTGATCGCGAGAGCTTATCATGGGCTAAGTTGGGACACCCCTGCAGGGTATAATCTTTCGAAAGACGTGCCTGCGGTTATAGGCAGATGGGAATTTGTTAATGTCCGGTTATAGATAACTTGACACCAGATCTGAATTAAAACGCATCAGCCGTGTGTGTAGCCGTGATGGTCTCTTTTCGGCGGAGTCCGGGAAGTGAACACGGTTTCTGGGTTATGTTTGACGTAAGTAGGAGTTCAGGATCACTTCTTGATCATTGCTAGCTTCACGACCGTTCCGCTTGCTCTCTTCTCGCTCTTATTTGCGTATGTTAGCCACCATATATGCTTAGTTGCTGCTGCAACCTCACCACTTTACCCCTTCCTTACCCTTTAAGCTTTGCTAGTCTTGATACCCATGGTAATGGGATTGCTGAGTCCTCGTGGCTCACAGATTACTACAACAACAGTTGCAGGTACAGGTTATGCGATGATCATGACGCGAGAGAGATGCTTGATTGCGTTGAGTTCTTCTGCTGCTTCTTCTTCGATCAGGGGATAGGTTCCAGGTCGGCAGCCTGGGCTAGCAGGGTGGATGTCGTTGAGTTTCTGTTTGTGTTTCATCCGTAGTCGGATGATGCTCTAATGTATTGTGATGTTGTATTCGTGCGGCATTGTATGCCTTATGTATGTATCCCCATCTATTATGTAATGTTGATGTAATGATATCCACCTTGCAAAAGCGTCCCAATATGCGGGTCTATCCTTGGTGGGACCTTCGAGTTCCTTTTGGATAGGGTCGCATATTGGGTGTGACAAGTTGGTAATCAGAGCCTCGACCGACCATAGGAGCCCCCTTGATTGTTGGCCGTTGTTGAGTCTAGAAGAAAACTATTTTGAGTCTTAGGATTATATATATCGGAGAGTAGGATTCTTTTTACTCCTCAGCCCCTTCGTCGCTCTGGTGAGGTCTCCTGACATAGATGTTTTGACTTTCCTCTCCTCAAATTTCACTAATTTTTTTAGGATCACGCGGGTATCTTGGAATCGTTCCGATGGTTTTGTGACGAGAACATTGTTCTTGGTGCCTCCTGTCTATTATGTGGCATTGACCCGGGGAGTTGAGCTCCGAGGTGTTGTCGTCACAATTTTATCGTTGCAGTTCTGGAATACCTGAGTTTTGCCGACATCGAAAATCTCTTTTATGCAGTTGTTGGTGAGATAATCTCGACATCACCCAGTACTGGGGAGTTCGGGAGTATTGCCATAACTCGTATAACGGATGCTTTTCGAAGGTTGAGGTACACGATTTCCGGAGTTTTCTTGGTTATGTGTTGACGGATGGATACAGCTTGGACGTAGGTATTGTTAGTTTGGGTGAGATATATTGCTTCCCCTGTATCCCCAACACCAGATTGCATAACTAGAAAGTTTCGGGAATTTATAGGTGGGAATTCAAGTAGCTCCTAGAATATCTTTCCGACAGATGCATGATATGGGATTGGGTAAATCTCTATCATATGTATTTGTTCCGGCTTATTCTGCAAGCCAAATCCTTTGTTTTGTTTTATTTTTGGTATTCGAGTTGCTTCGAAGTCAAATGTTGATTCCATACCTTTCAAGCGGTGTTCTCATATTTCTATGGGAGTACTAATCCTTTTGTTCATCGAGTTTGTCATGTTAATTCTTTCCAACCGGTGTGCTTCTTTTCAAGTGGATCCGATCATTTCAACATTCGCAAGATCATCTCTCAGTTTCCCAACCTTGTTCGTTTCATCCGTCCCCAAGTTGCCTTTGTTTCCCGCCCTCCCACCCTTTTTCTTCAAGGACTCATATATGTTAATCAAGTATCCATTTACTCGTGTGAAGTCTCTTCATTCTTTTCAATCAATGTTCTGATCCGGTGATCCCTTGTGAAGATGCTCATGAGCTTCAAGTTTGTCATTCTTTGTTATTTTCTTCTCCGGTGGATCCAATTCAAGCTTTCGGTGTTGATCATATCCCTTTCCTTGTTTCAAATGTTTTTCCACGTCGGTGCACCTCTTAATTGTTCACCTCTCTCTATTCTTATCCGGAGTGCTCAAGATATCTCAGAAGACTTGTGTTTCCATTCTCAATCCATTCAAGATATTTCGAGGTTGTTATCTCATTCAAGTCATTTAATTCAACCGGTGCAATCCCCCCTTTCAATCAATTGTTCAACAGTGTATCTTTTAGTGGACCCTAACCCACAGGTCTTTTCCCAGGATCTTACCTGACTCTTCTAATTCTCTCGGAGTTATTCTCAAATTCTTTTCAAATGTGACGTAAGAATGGATTCCATCAGTCAGATGCCTTTCCAAGATTGATTTCAAATCATTTTCATTGTTTCCTCAACCTCTTCGCTTTTCGTTCTCCCGGAGTGCCTTAACAAATTTTGGTGGTGTTTCTCGTCATCATTTGAAGACCGAAGAAGGATTTCTCTTGAATCTTGGTCCATTCTCTTGAAGATTCATGGTTCTAGCTTCATGCCATCCTCTCATAATTGTTTTCGATTGTGAGAATTTTTTTCATCCATCCGGAGCAATTCAAGAGTCTTTTCAGATTGATTCTCCGTAGCCCATCATCTCAGAATTATTCATTCAAGCTTTCAGCTCTCGTTCTCCAAATCTTACCGGTGCATCGTTCAAATATCCTCTAATAAGTTCATGATCTCTTCGTTCTCACGTATCTAAATCCCCTCAAGTATCTTCATTCGTTTTCCAATTCTTCCCGGTGTTTCTTTATCTTTTCTTTGTTCATTTTCAATTCTTATGGTGGTTCGTTCAAGAGTTCTCTTTTCTTGGTTATCATATCAATTCATTCGTTGTTTCCAAATTCCACGGGTGGTTCCATCTATACCTTCTCAAGTTTACGCTATATCCCTCTTAATCCTTTCTACGAGAATAAGTAGTATGCCAAATCCGTTGTTTGTCATCAATTTAAATTGGTGAAGGATACGCATACCGTAATTCTTATTATTGTTTCATCCGAGTGATCTAGTTTCTTCTTTCCAGAGTTGTTCATCATGTCACATTTCTCGGTTCGAGATGCTTCATCTTTTCTTTTCCGGAGTTCCAAGTTTTCCGCATTATCTCGTCGTGAAGCTCCATCTAAATTATTGCAAGGCTTCACCTTGTGTTTTCAACTTCTCTTCTTTTTATCATCCTTTTATTACCGGAGTTCTTCATGGAGGCTCTACATGGTGGTTCATCAAGGATTTCTTTTCATCCTTAAATTTTTCTTCAAGATTTCTCTCGAAGTTATGATCCGCCAAGCTATACTCAAAAATTAAACATGGTGCTCAACACATGTTTTGTTTTGAGGAGCTCAAGTATTCTTCATCTTGCATTCTGAGGTGCAATTCTTTCTACCTTATCTTTTGTGGTGGGGTTATGTCACTCTTGACAATTTCCTTCATGGTTCATGATTCATATTGTTTTCAAGAATGAGGTATTTTAAATCCATCAATCTCTTTGTTGGAGTTATCTTGGGCTATATTTCACCTAAAGCCTTCCATTGGGAATGTTGCTCATTGTGGTGACTATCAATGATCCAATTTTATCCTTCTCATCTCGCCGAAGAAGTTTTTCATCTCTTTGGTGATCTTAGTCAAATCAATTGTTTTTCGTTAGTGGCAGAATGTCATCTCATAGTCTTGCGATGTTTCCATAAGCCCACTACAAGCTTATTCTTTTCGTTGTTGGTTTTCCAACAACCCCATTGTAACCATGTTGGAAGGGTGCTTTCCAAGCTCATTTGTGGCACAAGTTGTCATTTTCTTCCCCGCCCCTTTATCCCAACAATCTAGCTTCTATTCTTTCGTTCCAGAGGCATTGTGATGTTGCTCTTTTCACTCATCATCTTGCTTTGGCAAGATCATGTTCTTTTCATTCTTATCCATTTAACTGGAGTGTTGTGTCATCTTTTCAAATTCTTTTCATCTTAACAAGTCTTGCATTTCTTTTCAACCGGAGTGCTGTCCGAATTTGATCGTCCTTGTTCCTTGTTTATCTCGTTTCAACCAGAGTGGTTTCAATTCCTTCTTGTCCATTAAACTCTTGATTCATGTCTTTGCAACCTTCAAGTTCTCGTAATGTTCCTTGTTCCTCTTTTCTAACAGATTGTTTGCAATCTTGTTCATCTCTGTTGTACTCTTTCTTTTAAATTGCTCAACCTCTCAAGGTTCGTGGTTTCACTCGTTTGTCGAAGAAGCAACTTAGTTTACCTCCTCTCTTCCTCTTCCTTTTCCCTTCGGTGCCATCCTAGATCTCGGGACGAGATCCTCTCATAGTGGTGGAGTGTTGTAACGCCCCGGATACAACTTTCCATAATTGTAACTCCAAGTCTTGCCTTTTCCGGAGATGCGATATGTTATTTTCCTCCGTGGTTGGGTTTTTGTCTGTTGTTTTGCATTTTGTTCTTGTTATGCATCTCGTCTCATGTCATTATCTGCATTTCATCTGCATGTTTTTCAAAACTTGCATCCGTTGGGGTTCCCCCGGTTCTCTCTGTTGTCCGTTCTGAGCCCGACCACACTTGCACGCGCCCGCGGCACCTCCGTAATATTATTTTATAAGTGGCATAAAAATGTTCTCGGAATGGGTTGCAACTTGTCGTGGGGTCTTATTATAGTGTAGACAGGCCGCTTGCCAAGTTTCGTCGCATTCGGAGTCCATCTGATAGCCCAACCGTTAAATGTATAGCGGTACCGTTGTCGGTACCTTCGTCGGACATTTCGGCTTCCGAAACAGTCGCCGGGCCTCACTTCTCTTCTCTCCTCCCAGTCTGAGGCCTCTCTCCACAGCCCACCTACGCCCAGCCTAGTCCCCCCTCTGTCCGAAGCCGCACGGTTGCGATCGTACGGCTCGAAAACCCCTCCTAACCCTAGCACCTACTCTATTTAAACCCTTCCCATGCCATTTTGGGAAGGCCCTAGCCTCCCCTAACCCTCCCAGCCGCAGCCACCCCTCCTGCTCAGAATCAGCGCCACCGCCACCTCCATTTCCGCACCCCCCCAGCCTCCTCTCGCCACTTGGCGCCACCGCACGGGCCAGCGCCGCCGTCCCCGCTGCCTGGAGCCACTCAAGCCTCGCCACGTCGCCCTGCCTCCCCGTCCCACCGCCGAAGCCCAGTTCAGGCCCTGGAAGCCCATCGGCTCCCGAACCGCGCACGCCGTCGCCCGGGCCCGAGGCTCTCCCGCTCGATCCCTCTGGATCGGCAGATCGCCTCCCCGCCGCCATCCATCGCCGCCGCGCCTACCGCAGATTCGCCCACTCCGGCGAGCCCCATCGTCGGCGACGTCCAGGCTAGCCCGCGCCGCCCTGTTCCTCTCCTTCCCCTCCCGGTTGGCTCCCTCTCAGGCCCTCTCTCGCTTCCCGCAGGTCGCGCCGCCGCCTTGGAGCTCACCGCCGGCCCCATCCTGCCCTGCTTCGTCCAACTCCGGCCAGATCCGGCGCCCCGAGGCCGGATCCCTCCATCCCCGACCTCGCCGGAGCTCTTCGCCGCCCCTCCGCCGTCGCGTTTCCCCTGCATCCCCTGCTTCTCGGCGCTCGCCGCCCCTGTGCGTTGGCCGCGCTGGCCAGCTGCGTGGGCTGCCAGCCGCGCCAGGCCCAGCGCGCTTCCTCTCCCAACCGGGCCCAGCCCGCAATGTGAGCTGTTTTCCCCAGCCCAGTTCTATCATATTCGGCCCATGTCATATTGTTTCCCGTTCTGCGAATCTGCCTATTACCCAGAAAACTGCATTTTTACAGATTGGACCCTAAACTTCATGCATATAATAACTCATGAACCGTGCATCATATTTAAATAATTTATATATGTAAAATGCTCAGAAAATTGTGTAGATTAATAATATGCCACTTTCATCTATGTTAAAAATGTTTAACATGCTGTTTGTGTTTATTTTGCATAATGCCATGTTAAAATGATTTATTTCATAACTAATTAACCGTAGCTCGGAATTAAATAAACTTTATATGTAAATGGGGTGGAAAAATGCCTAGATTAACATGGTGCACTTTATTTTCCTGTTTAACAACAATAAAATTGTGTTTAGGGCAGAACAGTACCAAATCTAAAATATGCACATGGGGATTTTCCAGAATTATTGTTTGTTGTTTCCGGCCTCATTTAAACTTGCCTAGATAGGTAGTTTCATTATGTTTCACCCCTTGCCATGCTAATAACATTTAATATTGTTGGGTACATAACCGAGATCAAACTAAATAATTGCATGTGGTGTTTTGTCAATATGCAACTCGTTGCATATTGAGCTCCATTTAATTTGTAGTATTGTGTGTTGCAGTTTGCCATGCCATGCCTCTTTAATCCGGACATGCATCATACTTGATTGTGCATCATGCCATGATTATGCTTGTGTGTTTACCATGTTGTTTGTTTCTTTCCGGTGTTGCTTCTTAGTTCTGCTAATGTTGCGGTTGTGAGGATTCGTTCGACTACTCTCGTTCATCTTCTTCATGGACTCGTTCTTCTTCCTAGCGGGGTCTCAGGCAAGATGACCGCTACCCTGGATCTCACTACTATCATTGCTATGCTAGTTGTTTCGTTCTATCGCTATGCTGCGTTACCTATCACCTGTTCTTCAAGCCTCCCCAAATTGCCATGAACCGCTAACCTTTGACACCATTCCTAGCAAACCATTGCTTGGCTATGTTACCGCGTTGCTCAGCCCCTCTTATAGCGTTGTTAGTTGCAGGTGAAGTTGAAGATTGCTCCATGACCGACAGGATTTTGGTTGGGATAGCACAAATATCTCTTATATTAATTAATGCATCTGGAAGGCTCGGCCTTATGCCTGGTGTTTTGTTCCACTCTTGCCGCCCTAGTTTCCGTCATACTGGTGTTATGTTCCCGGATTTTGCGTTCCTTACGCGGTCGGGTGATTTATGGGACCCCCTTGACAGTTCGCTTTGAATAAAACTCCTCCAGCAAGGCCCAACCTTGGTTTTACCATTTGCCTCACCACCACCTACATTTCCCTTGGGAGTAATTAACACAAGGGTCATCTTTATTACAGCCCCCTCGGGCCAGTGCTTGTCTAAGTGTTGGTCCAAACTAGAGCACCATGCGGGACCATCCCTTGGCAACTTGGGTTACGTCGGTACGTGTACGCTTAGCTTATCTGGTGTTGCCCTGAGAACGAGATATGTGCAGCTCCTATCGGGATTGTCGGCGCATCGGGTGGTCTTGCTAGTCTTGTTTTACTATTGTCGAAATGTCTTGTAAACCGGGATTCCGAGTCTGATCGGGTCTTCCTGGGAGAAGGAATATCCTTCATTGATCGCGAGAGCTTATCATGGGCTAAGTTGGGACACCCCTGCAGGGTATAATCTTTCGAAAGCTATGCATGCGGTTATAGGTAGATGGGAATTTGTTAATGTCCGGTTGTAGATAACTTGACACCAGATCCGAATTAAAACGCATCAACCATGTGTGTAGCCGTGATGGTCTCTTTTCGTTGGAGTCCGGGACGTGAACACGGTTTCTGGGTTATGTTTGACGTAAGTAGGAGTTCAGGATCACTTCTTGATCATTGCTAGCTTCACGACCGTTCCGCTTGCTCTCTTCTCGCTCTTATTTGCGTATGTTAGCCACCATATATGCTTAGTCGCTGCTGCAGCCTCACCACTTTACCCCTTCCTTACCCTTTGAGCTTTGCTAGTCTTGATACCCATGGTAATGGGATTGCTGAGTCCTCGTGGCTCACAGATTACTACAACAACAGTTGCAGGTACAGGTTATGCGATGATCATGACGCGAGAGCGATGCTTGATTGCGTTGAGTTCTTCTGCTGCTTCTTCTTCGATCAGGGGATAGATCCCAGGTCGGCAGCCTGGGCTAGCAGGGTGGATGTCGTTGAGTTTCTGTTTGTCTTTCATCCATAGTCGGATGATGCTCTAATGTATTGTGATGTTGTATTCGTGTGGCATTGTATGCCTTATGTATGTATCCCCATCTATTATGTAATGTTGATGTAATGATATCCACCTTGCAAAAGCGTCCCAATATGCGGGTCTATCCTTGGTGGGACCTTCGAGTTCCTTTTGGATAGGGTCGCATATTGGGCGTGACATTGGGTACCGAGACAAAACACCCAAATTTCCCAAAATAATTTCGGGTTTTCCTACAGGCCACCCGAGAAATGTGTTTGGGTTTTAGGTTCGGGTTATACGGGTTCGGGCTTCAGGTTTTTCGGGTTTGGGATTCAGGTTCGGGAAAAAGTGCCCAGCATGACCTGGAAGCTTCTAGAGACCATGAGAAGATGGGCTAGTGTGCCACTAGGCACTAGGGCACGTCAGGGGCCTCTGGCACGCCCTTGTGGGTAGTGGGGCCCATGTGGCTGTGTTTGACCTACCTCCGCCTTTATAAGTACTCTAAAATCCCAAAAACCTCAAGGGAGTGGATGAAATACTTTTCTGCCACCGCAAGTTCCAGAACCATGAGATCCAATCTAGCGGCCTTTTTCGGCACTATGCCGGAGGGGCCAATGATCACGGAGGGGTTCTTCATCATCCTTGCTACCCCTATGATGATGCGTGAGTAGTTTACCACAGACCTATGGGTCTCTAGTCAGGTCTGTAGTTAGTATCTAGATGGCTTCTTCTCTCTTTTTGATCTTCAATACAATGTTCTCCTTTATTTTCTTGGAGATATATTTGATGTAATGACTTTTTGTGGTGTGTTTGTTGGGATCCGATGAATTGTGAGCTTATGATTTGATCTATCCATGAATATCATATGAGTTTTCTCTGAACTCTTTTATTCATGATTGTTATAGCATTATATTTCTTGTCTGATTTATTGGTTTGGTTTGGCCAACTAGATTGATTTATCTTGCCATGGGAAGAGGTGCTTTGTGATTGGTTCGATCTTGTGGTGCTCAATCTCAGTGATAGAAAGAGACATGAAATGCATGTATCATTGCTATTAAGGGTACCAAGATGGGGTCTATTCATACGTGAGTTTATCTTGTCTACATCATGTCATCTTGCCTAATGCCTTACTCCATTTTCCCACAAACTTAATACACTAGATGCATGCTGGATAGTGGTCGATGTGTGGAGTAATAGTAGGAGATGCAGAATCGTTTCGGTCTACTAATCTTGGACGTGATGCCTATATACATGATCATTGCCTTGGATATAGTCATACTTATTTGCGTTTCTATCAATTGCCCAACAGTAATTTGTTAACCCACCGTATGCTATTTTCTCAAGAGAAGCCTCTAGTGAAAACTATGGCCCCGGGTCTATCTTTTATCATATAAAAATCCAAAAAAAAACTTGTTGCAATTTTATTTTATTTTATTTATTTTTTATTTTAGTTACATATATTTATCAAATCCTATATAATTTAAGCTATCTCAATACCGTTGAGGGATTGACAACCCCTCTACGCATTGGGTTGCAAGTATTTTTTGTTTGTGCACATGTGTTGTTTACATAGTGTTGCTTGGTTCTCCTACTGTATTGATAACCTTGGTTTCATAAGTGAGGAAAATACTTATCTCTACTATACTACATCATCCCCTCCTCTTCGGGGAAATCCCAACGCAGTTCACAAGTAGCAGGAAGAATTTCTGGCGCCGTTGTCGGGGAGACATCATCAACATCTATCAAGTACCTACGCATAAACTTTCATCTCCTTGCATTTGCATTATTTGCCTTTTGCCTGTTGTCTTCATCTCCCCCACTTCTAAAATGTTTCATAAAAAATGTTTTACTTTGTTGATTTGCTTGTTTGTTTGCCATAATTGTGTTTTTATTGAAAATTAGAAAACAAAAAGCTTATGGATCCTCATCCACTTGCTAATCTTTTTAAAAGATCCAATTATGATGAACCAATTGCTAGTGAGTTGAGTGCACTAGATTATCTTTATGTGGTTTTGATTGAAATTCGTGAATCTGAAAATTGTGATGAAGTGTTAAAATAAGAAATTTATAAAGTGGTTCACGGTAGCTCCTTGAATGAAAAGTATGATCACAATGATGTTATTATAAATTCTATTAATGTTAGTTGTGCTAATAATATGCAAAGCCCCAAGCTTGGGGATGCTAATTTTGCTATGTCCACTACTTATTGCAATGATCGTGATTGGGGTGATTCCTCTTATGACCTTGAAAATTTATTTAAGCCTCATGATGAATATGATATTGATAATAATGTTTGCAATAATATTGAAAGTGAGTTTGGAAGAGTTCCAACTTTAGATATAAAAGTGGGCTTGGGGAGGTCATGACTTTATTCATCATGAGGCTTAAATAAATTTTCAAGGTCATGAATTTATTTTCAAGGTCATAAGAGGAATCACCCCAATCATGATCGTTGCAATAAGTAGTGGACATAGCAAAATTTTAGAGGGTGATCAATCTTATGAAATTTTTGATAAAAAAAGGGCTTGGAGAGGTCATGACTTTATTTGATGATAATCCCACTATTTTTGAAGAGTGTCAACTTTGCATGTATGTGAAAGCTATATTGTTGAATTTGAATATGATCCCACATGTAATTATTTTGAGAGAGGGAAATATGGTTGTAGAAATTTCCATGTTGCTAGATTACCTCTCTTCATGTTGAGATTGTTGTCGGTGTCAAAACCGGCGGATCTCAGGTAGGGGGTCCCGAACTGTGCGTCTAAGGCTAATGGTAACAGGAGGCAGGGGACACGATCTCTGCTTCAACAAGACGTGCCGATAAAACCGCTTCGCGATATGTGCGGTGGCTGGTTGTGAAAAATGGTTCGAATAATGACCGAACCATGGCGTGATGTCATGCTATAAAAAGTCGTCAGCAGATTAGATTTGTGGAATATTATACTCTCTATGGTGGAATGTGGAATTTTTTTTTGTAGAGTCGGACATGATCCTTGTGTTCTAAATCTCTTACGAAGAATTTGGAGAAGGAACCCGCCTTGCAATGCCGAAGACAATCTGCATGCCGGACTCATCGTCATTGAAGCCTGGTTCAGGGGCTACTGAGGAGTCCTGGATTGAGGGGTCCTCGGACAACCGGACTATATACCTTAGCCGGACTGTTGGGCTATGAAGATACAAGATTGAAGACTTCATCCCGTGTCCGGATGGTACTCTCCTTTGCGTGGAAGGCAAGCTTGGATATTCGGATGTGTAGATTTCCTTCTCTGTAACCGACTCTGTGTAACCCTAGCCTCCTCTGGTGTCTATATAAACCGGAGGGTTTAATCCGTAGGAGGAGAACAATCATTATCATAGGCTAGCTTCTAGGGTTTAGCCTCTACGATCTCGTGGTAGATCAACTCTTGTAATACTCATATCATCAAGATCAATCAAGCAGGAAGTAGGGTATTACCTCCATCGAGAGGGCCTGAACCTGGGTAAAACATCGTGTTCCCTGCCTCCTGTTACCATTAGCCTTAGACGCACAGTTCGGGACCCCCTACCCGAGATCCGCCGGTTTTGACACCGACATTGGTGCTGTCATTGAGAGTTCCACTGTGCCATCGCAATAAGGATTGATGGCTCCCTCGATCATCTTCAACGATGCGGTCCAGGGGGAGGTTTTCCTTCCCGGATAGATTTTCGTACTCGGTGGCTTCGTACTGCGGGCCAACTCGCTTGGCCATCTAGAGCAGATCGATAGCTACGCCCTTGGCCATCAGGTTAGGTTTGGAAGCTTAAACTATACTGCCGACATCCATGGATACTTGACCTTCGACGGATTCGAGCCCATGACAGGTGCGCCGAACAGTCATGATGGACATGACTTTGATCTACCGCCGGACAGTATTCGGGAGATCGCACCCGCGTTGGCGCCGGGAATCAATCCGGAGCAAATCATGCCTTCCGAGGACGGGTGGATGGGCCCCGCCACGGAGGCCACACACTCATCAGCGTCGGAGCCGAACACTGATCCCACCTCCTGTGAGAGTGGCATTATCGGACCCTCGGACTCGTCTCCGGCTGCAGGATCCGAACCGCGTGCGTCCGTGCCTATCGAATCAGATTGGGCACCCGTCATGGAGTTCACTGCCGCGGATATCTTTCACCACTCACCCCTGGGTGACGTGCTGAACTCATTAAGGTCTCTTTCCTTGTCAGGAGATTCTTGGCCGAACTGTATGCAACTCGAGTGGGGAGCGTACGATGAAGAAATTCGTCCCCCACCCACCACCCACTTTACAGCCACTGTCGATGACTTAACCAACGTGCTTGACTTTGACTCCAAATACATCGACGGTATGGATGACGATGCAGGAGAAGAACAGGAACCACCACTTGTAGGGCAATGGACAGCCACCTCATCATATGATATTTACATGGTGGACACCCCTAAAGAAAACAGTGGCGATGAGGCAACGGAAGATAGCCCCTTGGGGAAGCAATCTAGACACCGGCATCATCGGCGCCGCTCCAAGCCCCGCCATAGCAAAAATAGTGATACTGGCACAAGAGATAACAATCCGGATGGTGCCGAAGATGAAGAAAATCCTACCCAGCCAGGCTTCAAGCAGGCCGAGCAAGAGGATGGGCAAGCTAGCCCTAAAGAACAGGCAATTGATGGAGAATCAGAGGACGATAATTACATGCCTCTCTCCGAAGACGAAGTGGGCCTTGGCGACGAAGAATTCATCGTGCCCGAGGATCCCGTCGAGCAGGAGTGCTTCAAACGCCGGCTTATAGACACTGCAAAAAGCCTAAAGAAAAAGCAACAACAGCTTCAAGCTGATCAAGATCTGCTAACTGACAGATGGACCGAGGTCCTGGCTGCTGAGGAATACGGACTCGAGCGCCCTAGCAAAAGCTACCCAAAGCGCAGGCTGCTACCTCAACTCGAGGAAGAGGCTTCAAAGCCCACGCTACCAGCGCATGATGCGTTTGACTGGCCACCCCGTGGCCGTGAAAAAATGGCGTACCAGCCCAAAGTCCAGACCGCACCTCGCCGCCAATCAAACGATAATACCAAGGCCCGGGGCTACACGAAGGACCCGCGAGATGTATTGGAAAATAAAGCAGGACAGTCAAGATCGATCTATGGATCATGGGGACACGCCCCAACGCGTGACAGGAATCGTCACGCCGGATACACTAACAAATCCGGCCGGGCGGAATACAATGAAACCCGACACAGAGGCGCCGCACACCCCCTATGCGTCACTAATGAAGTAATGGATCATGAATTGCCAGAAGGGTTTAAACCCGTGAACATTGAATCATACGATGGCACCACAGACCCCGCGGTATGGATAGAATATTTTTTTCTCCACATTCACATGGCCCACGGAGATGATCTACACGCCATCAAGTACCTCCCACAAAAACTAAAGGGACTGGCTCGGCATTGGCTGAATAGCTTGCCGGCAAACTCCATCGGGACTTGGGAGAACCTGGCAGACGCATTCCTTGATAACTTCCAGGGAACTTACGTGCGTCCACTGGATGCTGATGATCTAAGTCACATAACTCAGCAGCCCAGAGAGTCAGCCAGGAAATTTTGGACCCGGTTCCTAACCAAAAAGAACCAAATTATTGATTGTCCGGATGCCGAAGCCCTAGGAGCCTTTAAACATAACATCCATGATGAATGGCTTGCCCGACATCTCGGTTAGGAAAAGCCAAAGTCCATGGTGGCTCTCACAACACTCATGACTCGCTTTTGCGCGGGCGAGGATAGCTGGTTGGCCCGTAGCAACAATACAGCAAGAAATCCAGGCACATCGAAAGCTAAAGATAGCAACGACAAATCACGGTGCAAAAAACACAAGCGCCGCAAAAACGGTGATAATGCCGAAAGATACGTCAGTCAATGCCGGATTCAGCGACCCCAAGGCCGATCAGCGGAAGAAATCATTTAATAAAAACAATTCAGGCCCGTCCAGTTTTGACCGCATACTCGACCGTCCATGCCAAATTCATGGCACCCCTGGAAAACCAGCCAACCACATCAATAGAGAATGATGGGTCTTCAGACAAGCCGGCAGGTCAGGCGCCGAGAACAAGGGGAAGGGGTCTCAAAGCAACGACGACGACCAAGAGCCCCGGTCACCAAATATAGGAGGAAAGATGAAATTCCCTCCCCAGGTGAAAACGGTGAATATGATACACGCAAGCCAGATTCCCAAGTGGAAACGTGCACTAAGGGAGGTCTATACAATCGACCCAAAGTACAACCCATGGTCCTCTTGCCCGATCACCTTCGATCACAGGGACCCCCCCCTACCAGTATCCGTCATAGCGGTTCGGCCGCATTGGCCCTCGACCCATCATTGACGGATTCCACCTCACACAAGTCCTTATGGATGGAGGCAGCAGCCTGAACCTGCTTTACCAAGATACAGTGCACAAAATGGGCATCAACCCTTTAAGGATCAAGCCCACAAAAACCACCTTTAAAGATATAATATCAGTTGTAGAGGCCTGTTGCACGGGCTCAATCACACTAGAAGTGGTCTTCGGATCTTCGGACAATCACCGTACCGAAGACTTAGTCTTTGACATCGCCCCCTTTTGCAGCGACCATCAGGAACTGCTTGGCCGAACCGCATTCGCTCAGTTCAACACGGTGCCACATTATGCCTACCATAAATTAAAGATGCTCGGTCCACGCGGCGTCATCACGGTTAATGGCAGAAACAAATTTCCCCTCCCGGCCGAAGAGTTTACCACCACTTTAATAACAAGAACAATGAACGGCACCTTACAGTCGAACCTCGATTCGAAGGCAAAGCTCCCGGACACCAACAAAGGAATCTGAACTACTGCGTGGCAGGATAGCCTGGCCCGCCCGGAGATAAATTAAAAACACTCCGGAAAAGGATAGAACAAGCCACATGCTGCGGCTCAACAGCTAGGTGGCGCAAAACCATTTCTTATGATTTGTTTATAGGTTCACCTCTATGTAGGCCATGATGGAAGGCGTGGGAACAGTTTGAGCGTGCCAGGGAATCTCTAGATATTCCCCTGTAATCATCCGACTACACCCCGGATCCGAACACAACTCTCGCACGCCTGGTATCAGCAGGTTCCGCAATCATATTTCTTTTTATCACATCACCAGTACTCATACGAATTGACTTATTACTCAAATACAACATGTGGATTTATATGATGCTCACCTGTTACTATTTCTTATTTAAAAATTCCTTTGTTAAAAGGCAGCTACTTATCGCAATATGCCTCAATATGCTAGGGGCTTCATCACGCCCATACTATGGTAAAAAAGTCCAAACACCTTCATGGTAGTTCGGCACCCCGAACTTATAGCATTATATGCATCAGCTCCGAATCATGTCTTGGGTCAATAGTTGGGTTTGCCCGGCTCCTCTGTTTTGGTACCTTACGTTCCGCTATATCGGCTAAGGTAGCACTGGGAGAACTATTGCGATTGTGTCCCGGTTCTTCCGAACGAGCACCTCAGTAGAGAAAGCCGAAAACTGACTGTCATGATGTAGCGAGAGCTGATCAGCTGTCCAAGAGGTTCTCAAATCTTGAAGGATTTCTTCCACATAATGCTATAACCAATGCAGTGTGCAATAGATCGACCTTTTTCGATCAGGCGCTTATAGAGCCCCTCGTGCGGACTTCCGAACACTATGGGCTGCGCCTACTCTCCTCGAAACAACTCCTATGGCTAAGTGAGAGCGATAAAGCCCTATAGTCCGATTGCCTGGTTCGCTGTGCTGAACACCTCCTTTAGGGACCCAAAACTGGGATAAAGAGTGCTCAGGTTTATCCCGAACACCCCCGTACTCACTACGTGGGGGCGGAAGCCGACGACTGGCCGACTCTCAGAATTATTATATACAACGGCCGCACAAGATGAAAAACATTCATACGACAAAGCAATAGATGATAAGAATGCTCTTGTTCAAATATTACAACGGACGAACATGACCGTATTCATGGAAATATAATGTCCTTGGTGCATTGCTCCGCCGCAAGGTGGGCTCCTTTCAAGACACCTTCATAATATAGTTCGGGCTTGCGGTGCTCCTTCCCCTCCGACGGTCCCTCGGTCATTAGCTTCTCCGCATCCATCTTCCCCCAATGCACCTTGGCACGAGCGAAGGCCATTCACGCACCCTCTATGCAGACCGACCGCTTGATGACTTCGAGTCGAGGGCAGGAACCTACAAGCCGCTTCACGAGCCCGAAGTAGCTGCTTGGAATCAGCTCAGCAGGCCACAGCCGGAGAATTAA
The DNA here is from genome assembly GCF_002162155.2 of Triticum dicoccoides. Classification (NCBI taxonomy): domain Eukaryota; kingdom Viridiplantae; phylum Streptophyta; class Magnoliopsida; order Poales; family Poaceae; genus Triticum; species Triticum dicoccoides. Next base: position 444,311,272 of record NC_041391.1, on the reverse strand, counting down.
ATCCTTCATGGCTAATTTGGCCGCCTTGTGCAGCTCGACCAGCTGCTTCAGCTGATCAAAGAAAGGCACCGGATAATTCGGCGCCAGATACTGCATCCAGAAGAGCTTATCCGCAGTATTCCCCCCTTCGGCTTGGTAGAATTGGGCGGCATCAGATATGTTGCGCGGCAGCTCCGCAAATACCCCTGTATACGTCAAAACTCAAGATTTCAAATTTGATTTTATCATCTCCTATACTTGCTTTTTACAGAAAAAGCCTTACCAGCCGCAACCTTCCTCACCTCCTGGATTTCCTTCAGGGCACCTTGGGCTTCGCCCCGGGCATCACTTGCGGCTTGGCGAGCCTGGGAGAGTTCGGATTTTTCCCTGCTAAACTCTGCTCCAGGGTCTCGCATTTCTGCACGGCCTCTTGAAGCTCTTGCTCAGCCTCAATAACTCTGGCCTCGTGCTTCTCACGGAGCACCTGCTCTGCGGCTGCTTTCCTCTCGGCTTCGGCCACAGTCTTCTTCAAGGTCTCAATTTCGGCCGACGCCCCTAGAGCACATTATCAAAAGATTGTTATCACTCATCCTTTTGTGCTACATAAACAAGGTTTTTGATGGAAGACGGAAGACTATCCAGGGTGGGGACTATCTGTCCGGCTGTCGGAAGACGGTGGCCAATTCTCTTGGCTAGATACCCGCCCCCACCCCCCCGAAGCTTTTTGATGTCCTTCTCCCGGACGGTAGAGGCCATCCACTTGCCTCCTACTCCAAATCTAGACATCTTCGGGAAGCCTTTTTGGGCGAAGAAGAGAAACGCTCAGGCACTAGGGCTCGGGCGGAAAGGAATGGATGAATAGGGAAGGGCGTGGGTGAAAGGGAAGACTCTCATCCCCTTATAAAGGCAGCAAATATCCTGTGCCTCCCAACTTGCCCGCTAAAATCGTTTATTCCCCAAATGCCACGTTTGATGGCACGTTGGGTTACCGACGTCTATATTGATGAGGATCCCGTGATAAGAGGACACGATCTCTGCTTCGACAAGACGTGCCGATAAAACTGCTTCACGATATGTGCGGTGGCTGGTTGTGATAAACGGTTCGAATAATGACCAAACCGTGGCGTGATGTCATGCTATAAAAAGCCGTCAGTAGATTAGATTTGTAGAATATCATACTCTCTACGGTGGAATGTGGAATTTGTTTTGCAGAGCCGGACACGATCCTTGTGTTCTAAATCTCTTACGAAGAATTCTGAGAAGGAACCCGCCTTGCAATGCTGAAGACAATCTGCGTGCCGGACTCATCGTCATTGAAGCCTGGTTCAGGGGCTACTGAGGGAGTCCTGGATTGAGGGGTCCTCGGACAACCGGACTATATACCTTAGCCGGACTGTTGGGCTATGAAGATACAAGATTGAAGACCTCATCCCGTGTCCGGATGGGACTCTCCTTTGCGTGGAAGGCAAGCTTGGATATTCGGATGTGTAGATTTCCTTCTCTGTAACCGACTCTGTGTAACCCTAGCCCCCTCCGGTGTCTATATAAACCGGAGGGTTTAGTCCGTAGGAGGAGAACAATCGGAATCATAGGCTAGCTTCTAGGGTTTAGCCTCTACGATCTCGTGGTAGATCAACTCTTGTAATACTCATATCATCAAGATCAATCAAGCAGGAAGTAGGGTATTACCTCCATCGAGAGGCCCGAACCTGGGTAAAACATCGTGTCCCCTGCCTCCTGTTACCATTAGCCTTAGATGAACAGTTCGGGACCCCCTACCCGAGATCCGCCGGTTTTGACACCGACAATTGTCAATGTTTTATTCTTCTTGCTTGCATATGCTAGTTCTTGCTTGTTTTGATAATTTGGTTGCTTATAAAATGCCTATGCATATCAAGTATGTTAGAATTAAATTTAATTTTCACATGCTATATGATGCTCTCTTTGTGCTTCAATTCTTGTCTTTCATGTGAGCATCATTAAAATTATCAATGCCTAGCTAAGAGGCTTTAAAGAGAAGTGCTTGTTGGGAGACAACCTGATATTTTTGTTTTTTGTTTTTATTTCTTTATGCAATTATGCTACTATTATGATTGTGCTTTTTATGTTTCAGTTAGTGTTTGTGCCAAGTAAAGCCTTTAGGATGGTTTGGGTGATAGTTGATTCGATTCTGTGCATTAACAAAAACTTTTGCATCCAGTAGTAGAATTGTTAAAATTCGCTGGAGTGTGATAAAATTCTAATTTTTTTATGCATGATTGATATACAAATTTCCCACGTTTTCCTAGTGTTTCAGAGTTTTTGGAGTTACAGACATATAATCAATATCCAGAGCTACAGACTGGTCTATTTTTGACAGATTCTGTTTTTCTTGCATTGTGTGCTTATTTTGATGAATCTATGGATTGTGTCAGGGGTATAAGCCATGGTAAAGTTAGAATACAATAGGTATAATGCAATAATAAAATATGAATGAGTTTGCAACATCACTTAAAGTGGTGATTTGCTTTATTATACTAACAGATCTCACGAAGGTTTTGTTAAGTTTTGTGTGATTGACGTTTTCAAGTTTTGGGTGAGATCACGATGGATGAAGGAATACGGAGTGGCAAGAGCCTAATCTTGGGGATACCCAAGGCACCCCAAGGTAATATTCAAGGACTCCCAAGCAACTAAGCTTGGGGATGCCCCGGAAGGCATCCCCTCTTTCTTCTAACAGCCATCGGTAATTTTACTTGGAGCTATATTTTTATTCATCACATATCATGAGTTTTGCTTGGAGAGTCTTGTATTATATGAGTCTTTGCTTGTTTTATTATTTATTTTGTCAATCATCCTTGATGAACACACATGTTTGAGAGAGCCACACGCATTCATGATTTGCTAGAATACTCTATGTCGGTGGGAACGACACCTATGGGATCACAAGAATCCCTACTACGGTTGCGGGGCGCGGGGTGGTGAGAAGAGCGGGATCAGCAATCTGCACAACCACTCGGGTCATTTACCCAGGTTTGGGACGAGAGGATTCGTAATACCCTAGTCCTGCTTTGGTGTGTATATTTGTGCTCTTGGAGTTCTTGAGCTAGCTACCATGAGCGTGACTTGTCCCAGGGTCCGAATCCTTCTCCTGGATGCCTCGGGCCCCCTTTTATATCCAAGGGGATCACCACAGTGGAACACAGGCGGTGGCATCGGTGTATAGTAGCTAAGCTTATCACTTAGCCATTACGGGACAATACACATTTAATGCGCCCCTTAGGTGTCCCCCTCACTTTACCGCCGACTCGCCCCGCTTCGACACGCGCCCGGGCCAGCGAGGCGGTCAGCGCCATGTAGGCTGGCAGGCTGCTGAGGTGGCGCGGTGGTAGGGCCTTCACGAAGATTTGCATGCCACCACATAGGCATGTGCTGAGTTGGCTTGGAAGCCTCACGTAGACACGCAGGTGCCTGCCTAGCTGGTGGGCTGCAACTGCATGGGAGCGGCGGTGGAAGCTTGGCGGGCGTGGGCCTGGCTGTGGCCCCGCGGATGTCCTTGATGACCCACAAGTGTAGGGGATCTATTGTAGTCCTTTTGATAAGTAAGAGTGTCAAACCCAACGAGGAGCAGAAGGAAATGATAAGCGGTTTTCAGTAAGGTTTTCTCTGCAAGCACTGAAATTGTAGGTAATACATAGTTTTGTGATAAGATAAATAGTAATGTGCAAAAAGTAAATAAAGTGCAACAAGGTGGCCCAATCCTTTATGTAGCAAAGGATAAGCCTGGACAAATTCTAATAATGAAGAAGGAGCTCCCGAGGACACATTGGGAATTATCATCAAGCTAGTTTTCATCACGTTCATAAGATTCGCGTTCGGTACTTTGATAATTTGATATGTGGGTGGACCGGTACTTGGGTACTGCCCTAACTTGGACAAGCATCCCACTTATGATTAACCCCTATTGCAAGCATCCGCAACTACAAAAAGGAGTATTAAGGTAAACCTAACCACAACATTAAACATATGGGTCCATATCAACCCCTAACGAAGCAACGCATAAACTAGGGTTTAAGCTTCTGTCACTCTAGCAACCCATCATCTACTTATTACTTCCCCATGCCTTCCTCTAGGCCCAAATAATGGTGAAGTGTCATGTAGTCGACGTTCACATAACACCACTAGAGGAAAAGACAACATACATCTCATCAAAATATCAAACGAATACCAAATTCACATGACTACTAATAGCTAGACTTAACCCATGTCCTCAGGAACAAACATAACTACTCACAAAGCATATTCATGTTCATAATCAGAGGAGTAATAATATGCATAAAGGATCTGAACATATGATCTTCCACCAAGTAAACCAATTAGCATCAACTACAAGGAGTAATCAACACTACTAGCAACCCACATGTACCAATTTGTGGTTTTGATACAAGATTGGATACAAGAGATGAACTAGGGTTTTGAGAGGAGATGGTGCTGGTGAAGATGTTGATGGAGATTGACCCCCTCCCAATGAAAGGATCATTGGTGATGACATTGGTGATGATTTCCCCCTCTCGGAGGGAAGTGTCCCCTGCAGAACAGCCCCGCCAGAGCCCTAGATTGATTTCGCCAAGGTTCCGCCTCGTGGCGGCGGAGTTTCGTCACGTAAGCTTGCCCACGATTTTTTCCAGGGTAAAAGTGATGATATAGCAGAAGATGGACACCGGTGGCCCACCAGGGGCCCCAGGAGATAGGGGGCCGCGCCCTATAGGGGGGAGGGGTGCCCCCCTATCTCCTGGACAGGGTGTGGGCCCCCTGGCCTATTTCTTTCACTCATAAATTCTTATTAAATCCAAAAAGTGGTTTCCTGGAGTTTCAGGACTTTTGGAGTTGTGCAGAATAGGTTTCCAACGTTTGCCCCTTTTCCAACCAGAATTCCAGCTGTCGGCATTCCCCCTCTTCATGGTAAACCTTGTAAAATAAGAGAGAATAGCCATAAGTATTGAGATATAATGTGTAATAACATCCCATAATGCAATAAATATTGATATGAAAGCATGATGCAAAATGGACGTATCAACTCCCCCAAGCTTAGACCTCGCTTGACTCAAGGGGAAGCCGAAATCGAAAAATATGTCCACATGTTTAGAGATAGAGGTGTCGATAAAAATAAAATACGGACATGAGGGCATCATGATCATTCTAATAACAGCAACATATATAGATTTTGTCATATGATTTCCTATGCTCAAGTAATAAGCAATTCACAATGTCAAGTATGGTTCAAAAACTTCATTGGGAACTAACAAACTATAATCTCAGTCATTGAAGCAATTGTAATTTATCGTAACATCAGAAAGAGTCAATAATAGAGCTTTTCAGCAAGCTCACATACTCAATTATCTCGTAGTCTCCTATAATTGTTAACACTCACGCAATACTCGTGGTTATAGAGTTTCAGCCGGACACTGAGAAAGATGGGGGCTTATTGTGTTGCCTCCCAACGTATTCACCTTTAGGTGATGTCAACAATAATAGCCCATGCTAACTTACATCCAATTGGATATATATATCATGATCTTTCAAACACGAAGAGCTTGCCAAAGGATAAAATGAGAAAGGGAAAGGTGAGGATCACCTTGACTCAAGCATAAAGTAAAAACATGAAATAAAAGATAGGCCCTTCATAGAGGGAAGCAGAGGTTGTCATGTGCATTTAGGGTTGATGCACGAAATCTTAATGCAAAAGAACGTCACTTTATATTTTCCCTTGTGTGTGGACCTTTATTATGCAGTCTGTCGCTTTTATTACTTCCACAACAAGTTCGTACAAAGCTTATTTTCTCCGCACTAATAAGTCATACATATTTAGAGAGCAATTCTTATTGCTTGCATCGATGACAACTTACTTGAAGGATCTTACTCAATCCGTAGGTAGATATAGTGGACTCTCATGGCAAAACTGGGTTTAAGGATGTTTGGAAGCACAAGTAGTATCTCTACTTGGTGCAAGAATTTTGGCTAGCATGAGGGGTAAAGGCAAGCTCGACATGTTTGGAAGGTCAATGACAATATACTTTAATTGAGATGTCGGAAAACATAAACCATTACGTTGTCTTCCTTGTCCAACGTCAACTCTTTTAGCATGTCATATTTAATGAGTGCTCCCAATTATAAAAGGTGTCCAAGATAATGTATTTATATGTGAACCCCTCTTTCCTTATCACTTCCTATTAATTGCAACGATTACCAAGACTACGTTCATCAACTCTCAACAATTTTTTATGCCTCATACTTTCTATATGTGAAGTTATCACTATCCATAAGATCAATATGAACTCTTTTGTTCTTTCTACTTTCTCAAGATCATAGCAACAAAGCAAAGCCCTTGACTCAACACTAATCTTTATTATAGATAGCACACGGACTCGATTACATAAAGAGATCAGAAAGCAAAACTCAAAACTACTTGATATCAAAACTTTAAACTACTAGATCAAAATACTACTAAAAGGATCGAACTAAATAAAGCGGTAAAGATAGGAGTGTGATGGTGATATGATACCGGGGCACCTCCCCCAAGCTTGGCAGTTGCCAAGGGGAGTACCCATACCCATGTGATTATTTCCTCGAAGGTGATGGAGGTGGTGATGATGACGGTGGATAATCGCACATCGAGCGTAAAAGCTCCTCCAACTTGCGGATAATGCCCTTGAGCCCAGCAATATGATCCTTCAACAAAATATTCTCCTGTGTGAGGTACTTGTTCTGTATGCGGGCTAACTCAATCATCTTGAAAGCTTCAATCTCTGTTGGAGTGAAAAGGTTAGGTAAAGGTTGAGGGATGTCTTCTTCTTTCACCACCGGAGCTTGAAACTCCATGGCCTTCTTGATCCCTTCATCCTTGTTGATCTTTTCTGGTTCCTCTCTTTTCAGCTCTATCTTCAATAGCCAAGCATCCCTGTCTTTCGTTGTTGGAAGAGGGAGAAGTCATGGTGCTCTAAATCTGCAACGGAAACAGCTCGGTACGAAAACAAAGGATATTTGCATGATACGGTGGTCAAAACCTTCGGGAGTATATATAATGAATTTTTACCGACCAAAATACGTAACGTGCAAGAAAACAGAGTCTGAGAGGCACACAAGGTGCCCACGAGACAGGGGGGTGCGCCCTACAGGGGGGGCGCCCTCCACTCTCGTGGGGGCCTCGTGTCCCTTTCGGACTACTTCTTTCTTCCTAGAATTCTTAAATAATCCAAAACTGATGAAAATTGCCATTAAAGTTATTTTGGAGCCAGTTTACTTACCGTACCACATACCTATACCTTTTCGGAGTCTGGAACATTCTGGAAAGTGTCCCTTATGTATTCCTCAGGGGTTATGGTTTCAATAATATTAGTTTCAACATTGATAGGATTACCTGAAATATAATGTTTAATTCTTTGACCGTTTACCACCCTCGGATTTGTGCCTTCGAAGTCGTTGATTTTTATAGCACCAGAACAATAGACCTCCTTGATAATGTAGGGACCTTCCCATTTTGAGAGAAGTTTTCCTGCAAAAAATCTTAAACGAGAGTTGAACAATAACACATAATCTCCTGCGTTAAACTCACGCTTTTGTATCCTCTTATCATGCCAGCATTTGACTTTTTCTTTGAAAAGCTTGGCATTCTCATATTCTTGGGTTCTCCATTCATCAAGTGAACTAATATCAAATAACCTCTTCTCACCGGCAAGTTTGAAATCATAATTGAGCTCCTTAATAGCCCAATATGCTTTATGTTTAAGTTCAAGAGGTAAATGACATGCTTTTCCATAAACCATCTTATATGGAGACATACCCATAGGATTTTTGTATGCAGTTCTATAGGCCCATAATGCATCATCAAGTTTTTTGGACCAATTCTTTCTAGATCTATTCACAGTATTTTGCAAAATTAATTTGAGCTCTCTATTGATCAACTCTACTTGACCACTAGACTGCGGGTGATAAGAAGATGCGATTCTATGATTGACATCATACTTAGCGAGCATCTTACGGAAAGCACCATGAATAAAATGTGAACCACCATCAGTCATAAGATATCTAGGGACTCCAAACCTTGGAAAAATAACTTCTTTAAGCATTTTAATAGAAGTGTTATGATCAGCACTACTAGTTGGAATAGCTTCTACCCACTTAGTAACGTAATCAACATCAACTAAAATATGTGTATAACCATTAGAGGCAGGAAAAGGTCCTATATAATCAAAGCCCCAAACATCAAATGGTTCAGTAACAAGAGAATAATTCATAGGCATTTCTTGACGTCTACTAATGTTACCTATTCTTTGACATTCCTCACAAGATAAGACAAACTTACGAGCATCTTTGAAGAGAGTAGGCCAATAAAAACCAGATTGAAGTACCTTGTGTGCAGTTCTATCTCCAGCGTGGTGCCCTCCATAGGATTCAGAGTGACACTTGCGTAGGATCTGTTCCTGTTCATGCTCAGGCACACAAAGTCTAATAACACCATCCACTCCTTCTTTATAAAGGTGTGGATCATCCTAGAAGTAATGTCTTAAATCATAAAAGAACTTTTTCTTTTGCTGGTATGTGAAACTAGGCGGTATATATTTAGCAACAATGTAATTAGCATAGTTGGCATACCAAGGAGCAGTACGAGAAGCATTGACGACCGCTAATTGTTCATCAGGAAAGCTATCATTAATAGGCAGTGGGTCATCAAGAACATTCTCTAACCTAGACAGGTTGTCTGCAACGGGGTTCTCATCTCCCTTTCTATCAATAATGTGCAAGTCAAATTCTTGGAGGAAGAGAACCCATCTAATGAGTCTAGGCTTAGAATCTTTCTTTTCCATAAGATATTTAATAGCAGCATGATCAATGTGAATAGTAACTTTGGAATCAACAATATAAGGTCTAAACTTATCACATGCAAACACAACTGCTAAGAACTCTTTTTTAGTAGTAGCATAATTTCTTTGGGCAGTATCAAGAGTCTTACTAGCATACTGGATAACATTCAATTTCTTATCGACTCTTTGCCCTAAAACAACACCTACATCATAATCACTAGCATCGCACATAATTTCAAATGGTAAATTCCAATCAGGTGGCTGAACAATAGGTGCAGTGATCAAAGCTTTCTTAAGTGTTTCAAATGCTTCTACACAATCATCGTCAAAGACAAAAGGAATATTTTTTTGCAATAAATTAGTCATAGGCCTAGAGATTTTAGAAAAGTCCTTAATGAACCTCCTATAAAAGCCGGCGTGACCAAGGAAACTTCTTATACCTTTTATGTCCTTGGGACATGGCATCTTTTCAATAGCATCAACTTTGGCTTTATCAACTTCAATACCTCTCTCGGAGATCTTGTGCCCCAATACAATGCCTTCATTAACCATAAAGTGACACTTTTCCCAATTCAGGATGAGACTAGTGTCTTCACATCTCTGCAAAACTCGATCAAGGTTGCTCAAACAATCATCAAAAGAGGATCCATAGACGGAGAAATCATCCATGAATACCTCACAAATCTTTTCACAAAAATCAGAAAATATAGCCATCATGCATCTTTGAAAGGTAGCAGGTGCATTACATGAACCAAAAGGCATACGTCTATAAGCAAAAGTACCAAAAGGGCAAGTAAAAGTAGTTTTAGATTGATCCTTCACTGACACAGGTATTTGAGAGAAGCCAGAATAACCATCTAGAAAGCAAAAAATGTGTGTGTTTCGATAGCCTTTCTAGCATTTGATCAATAAAAGCTAAAGGGTAATGATCTTTCTTAGTAGCTTTATTTAACTTACGGAAATCAATTACCATCCTATAACCTGTAATAATTCTTTGCGGGATCAATTCATCTTTATCATTAGGAACAATGGTAATACCTCCCTTTTTAGGGACACAATGGACAGGGCTTACCCATTCACTATCAGCAGCGGGACAAATAATACCTGCCTCAAGGAGCTTTAGAATCTCCTTTCTTACCACTTCCTTCATTTTGGGATTTAATTGTCTTTGAGGATCTCTAACTGCCTTGGCATCTTTCTCTACTGAAATTTTGTGTTGACATAATGTGGGACTAATGCCCTTAAGATCATCCAGAGTATATCCAAGAGCGGCTCAGTGCTTCTTCGGAGTTTTCAATAATCTTTCTTCTTCTTTCTTTGAAAGGTTAGCACTAATAATAACAGGATATATTTCTTTTTCATCAAGATAAGCATACTTAAGATTATCAGGTAATGGTTTGAGTTCAAACACGGGATCGCCCTTGGGTGGAGGGGGATCCCCAAGAATTTCAATGGGAAGGTTATGTTTCAGCATAGGTTCCTGTTTAAGGAACACTTCATCTATTTCTTCCCTTTCCTTCATAAACATATCGTTTTCATGGTCTAGCAAATATTGTTCTAACAGATCAGTTGGAGGAACAACAATGGAAGCAAGACCAATAATTTCATCCTTACTAGATGGTTCCCTTTCACGAGGTTGTCTACTAAACTTAGCAAAATTAAACTCATGAGACATACCATCTATGCCAACAGTGACAATATTCCTTTCACAATTAATATTAGCACTAGCTGTATTCAAGAAGGGTCTACCAAAAATAATGGGACAAAAATCATCTTGTGGGGAAGCAAGAACAAGAAAAATGGCAGGGTATTTAACCTTCCCACACAAAACTTCAACATCTCTAACAATCCCAATAGGTTTAATGGTATCCCTATTAGCAAGCTTAATAGTAACATCAATGTCTTCTAATTCAACAGGTGCAATATCGTGCATAATTTCTTTATAAAGATCATAAGGTATCGCACTAGCACTAGCACCCATATCACATAAGCCATGATAACAATGATCTCCTATTTTAACAGAAATAACAGGCATGCCTACAACAGGTCTACGTGTCTTAGTATCAGGTCTAGCAATATTAGCAGTCTCACCTAAGAAAGAAATAACATGCCCATCTAAATCCTCATCCAAGAGATCTTTAACCATAGCAATACTAGGTTCAACATTAATTTGCTCAGGATGTGTATAGGTAGTATTACTCTTAATAACAACAGTCGAAGCTTTAGCGTGATCTTTTATCCTAACAGGAAAAGGAGGTTTTTCAACATAAGCAGTAGGAACAATAGGATCACTATATGTAATAGTCTTTTCTTCGACTGTAATAGGTGCAACTACTTTCACTTCAACAGGAGGATTATATTTAAACCACTTCTCTTTAGGGAGATCAACGTGAGTAGCAAAAGATTCACAAAAAGTAGCTACTATCTCAGAGTCAAGTCCATACTTAGAGCTAAATCCACGGAAAGCATTGGTATCAATAAAAGATTTAACACAATCGAACTTAGGTGTCATACCTAACTCCTTACCATCGTCGGAACCCCAATGTTCAGGGTTGCGTTTAATTCTTTCCAATAAGTCCCATTTCAAATCAATAGTCTTCAGCATATAAGAGCCAGCACAGGAAGTATCGAGCAGGTTGCGATTATCAAGAGAAAGCCGACCATAAAAATTCTGAATAATCATTTTCCGAGAGAGCTCATGATTGGGGCATGAATACAACATTGACTTAAACCTCCCCCAAGCTTGAGCGATGCTTTCTCCTTCGCGAGGCCAGAAATTATATATGTAATTACGGTCACGATGAACAAAATGCGTAGGATAAAACTTCTGATGAAATTCCAACTTCAATCGCTTATAATTCCAAGATCTCGTATCATCACACAACCTACACCATGTCATTGCATCTCCCTTCAAGGATAAAGGGAAGACCTTCCTTTTGACAAAATCATCGGGAATACCTGCAAGCTTAAATAATCCACAAACTTCATCCACAAAGATAAGGTGTAAATCGGGATGCAATGTTCCGTCTCGTGCAAAAGGATTAACTAGCAGTTTTTCTATCATACCCGAAGGAATCTCAAAGTGAATATTTTCATAAAGTTCAGTAGGTTGAGGAGCATCTCTTTGCTCTTCTAGTTGGGGTGAAGATACCCCAAACAAGCCCCTCAATGGATTAGTTTCCATAGTGACAAGTAATAGAAAATTTCAGCACACTATATAAATGTTTCCTTACCAAGTTCCACTCACCAAAAGCGCTACACTCCCCGGCAACGGCGCCAGAAAAGAGTCTTGATGACCCACAAGTGTAGGGGATCTATCATAGTCCTTTCGATAAGTAAGAGTGTCGAACCCAACGAGGAGCAGAAGGAAATGATAAGCGGTTTTCAGTAAGGTTTTCTCTGCAAGTACTGAAATTGTAGGTAATAGATAGTTTTGTGATAAGATAAATAGTAACGAGCAAAAAGTAAATAAAGTAAATAAAGAGCAGCAAGGTGGCCCAATCCTTTATGTAGCAAAGGATAAGCCTGGACAAATTCTAATAATGAAGAAGGAGCTCCCGAGGACACATTGGGAATTATCATCAAGCTAGTTTTCATCACGTTCATAAGATTCGCGTTCGGTACTTTGATAATTTTATATGTGGGTGGACCGGTACTTGGGTACTTCCCTAACTTGGACAAGCATCCCACTTATGATTAACCCCTATTGCAAGCATCCGCAACTACAAAAAGGAGTATTAAGGTAAACCTAACCACAACATTAAACATATGGGTCCATATCAACCCCTAACGAAGCAACGCATAAACTAGGTTTAAACTTCTGTCACTCTAGCAACCCATCATCTACTTATTAATTCCCCATGCCTTCCTCTAGGCCCAAATAATGGTGAAGTGTCATGTAGTCGACGTTCACATAACACCACTAGAGGAAAAGACAACATACATCTCATCAAAATATCGAACGAATACCAAATTCACATGACTACTAATAGCAAGACTTCACCCATGTCCTCTGGAACAAACGTAACTACTCACAAAGCATATTCATGTTCATAATCAGGGGAGTAATAATATGCATAAAGGATCTGAACATATGATCTTCCACCAAGTAAACCAATTAGCATCAACTACAAGGAGTAATCAACACTACTAGCAACCCACAGGTACCAATTTGTGGTTTTGATACAAGATTGGATACAAGAGATGAACTAGGGTTTTGATAGGAGATGGTGCTGGTGAAGATGTTGATGGAGATTGACCACCTCCCGATGAGAGGATCGTTGGTGATGACGTTGGTGATGATTTCCCCCTCCCGGAGGGAAGTGTCCCCGGCGAAACAGCTCCGCGAGAGCCCTAGATTGATTCCGCCAAGGTTCCGCCTCGTGGCGTCAGAGTTTCGTCCCGTAAGCTTGCCCATGATTTTTTCTAGGGTAAAAGTGATGATATAGCAGAAGATGGATGCCGGAGGCCCACCCGGGGGCCCAGGAGATAGGGGGCCGCGCCCTATAGGGGGGCGCGCCCCCTGTCTCCTGGATAGGGTGTGGGCCCCCTGGCCTATTTCTTTTGCTCATAAATTCTTATTAAATCCAAAAAGTGGTTTCGTGGAGTTTCAGGACTTTTGGAGTTGTGCAGAATAGGTTTCCAATGTTTGCTCCTTTTCTAGCCAGAATTCCAGCTGCCGGCATTCCCCCTCTTCATGGTAAACCTTGTAAAATAAGAGAGAATAACCATAAGTATTGAGATATAATGTGTAATAACAACCCATAATGCAATAAATATTGATATAAAAGCATGATGCAAAATGGACGTATCAGTCGTCGGCAAGGGCCTTAACGGGGCCCCGGCAAGGGTCTTGCCATGGCTATGTGGTCGTCCCAGCAAGGATCTTGCCAGAGGTCTTGTGGGTTTCCTCGGCAAAGATCTCGCCGAGGTTCATCGTCTTCTAATCCTCATTTGACTTGGAGTGTTCATGATCTTCACAAAGATCTGCATGCCATCATGGAGGTGCCTCCTGAGCCTTAGTCCCAACGTGGTTGGTGGTGTTGGAAAACCTGGGGCTCAAGGGTGGCGCACTCCGCTGGCGTTGGGCAAGTTTCCCCAGCAAGGGTCTTGCCGGGGCCGTGGAGGCCGCCCCGGCAACGGTCTTGCCAGGGGAGCCCACCTCGCCCTCTTGCTCTTCGTGTCTCTGTCTTGGCGTTGCTTTGATTAGCTTGTGGCTTTGACTCCTCCCTCTGCCCTGCTAAGCATGGCTGGGGGCACGAATATGACTGCCCGTGCACAAGTAAGGGGTACAAAGGAGTGCCACTAATTTAGTACACCGACAGGAGCCCCCGGGCCTGGGCCACACATAAGCGCAATGCGTTGTTGGGCTAGGCCCAAAATGGTGCGCGGGCAGGCGGGGCGGTTTTTACCGCAGTAACTTTTTTTCGTTCGGTGCACCTCCCCAGGACCCGCATTGAATGTGTGACGTGGGGGGGGGGGGCGCACGTGTGGTGACCGAAGCGCGCTTGCGTCATCCTGCAGTGAACAGTAAAGAGGCGGCTTGCGTGTCTTTTCAAGACTGCGGGGCCGCTGCTCATTTACGTTTTCTCCTTTGGAACCGTCGTTCCACGCGTCACACTACGCCCTTCCTTCGCGCCATGTACGCCGCATGCACGGCGCAGGGCGGGTGGCAGGCGCGTGGAATACGGGAAGACATGCGCACGTGGGTTGATACCCACGCGCCTTCAATTGGGCGGGGAGGGCAGTCGACGGCCTCGCCTGCTGTCACCTTAATGAGCTGGATTGGCTGAGAGGGGCGACCGAGCCCTGACCCCGCCCCTTTATAAGGAGGGGAGCGGGAGGGGAGACACCTCTTAGTCCTTCGCCCTCCGCCTCTTCCCATCCTTGCTTCTTCTTCCCTTCTGCCATGGCGAGAGGGCACGCTGACGCTTCGACGGTGGCGGCGAGGGTCTCTGCTTGACAACGCGCCGCTCCTCCCCAAGAGCCCATGGCAGCGGAGCCGGCTGCGAGGGGAAGGGGGAGGGGGTGAGGCCGAGGCTGCCATGGTGCTCAGGGAAGAGGAGGACGGGGCGGCGCATCGGCCTCGCTTCCGCCAGCAGTCCTTCCCCCAAAGGAGGGCCACGTTGGGGACCAGCCCCGCGAGTTCTTCATCAGGCTGTGCCGGCCGAGACATCATCGTCTTCGTCTCCCTACTCCATTCGCTCAGGAGATGGAGCTCGACCCGCCGCAGGCACTAAGGCTGCACATGAGGGGCTGTGGGAACAACGACACATGGGCCGATGTTGATTTCCCAGCCCCTCACGTCATGTATCTTCGCCACGGATGGGAAGACCTTTGCTCGCATCCACAGCCTGACGGCGGGGCTCATTCTCTACTTCAAGTTAATGGAGAATGGCCTCCTCTCAGTCAAGGTCTTCGGCGATTTTGGAACCCGCCTGAAGTGTGATAGGTCCATTTTGCATCATGCTTTTATATTGATATTTATTGCATTCTGGGCTGTTATTACACGTTATGTCAGAATACTTATGGCTATTCTCTCTTATTTTACAAGGTTTATCATGAAAAGGGAGAATGCCAACAGCTGGGATGCTGGCTGGAAAAGGAGCAAATATTTGAAACCTATTCTGCACAGCTCCAAAAGTCCTAAAACTCCACGAAAGTCATTTTTCGAATTAATAAGAATTATTGAGTGAAGAAAGTACCCGAGGGGGCCCAGACCCTGGCCACGAGGGTGCCCTCCCCCTACTGGGCGCGCCCCCTGCCTCGTGGGCCCCCTGGTGGCCCTCTGGTGCCCATCTTCTGCTATAGGAAGGCTTTTACCCTGGAAAAAAATCATAAGCAAGCTTACGGGACGAAACTCCACCGCCACGAGGCGGAACCTTGGCGGAACCAATCTAGGGCTCCGGCAGAGCTGTTCTGCCAGGGAAACTTCCCTCCCGGAGGGGGAAATCATCACCATCGTCATCACCAACGATCCTCTCATCGGGAGGGGGTCAATCTCCATCAACACCTTCACCAGCACCATCTCCTCTCAAACCCTAGTTCATCTCTTGTATCCAATCTTGTATCCAAAACCACAAATTGGTACCTGTGGGTTGCTAGTAGTGTTGATTACTCCTTGTAGTTGATGCTAATTGGTTTACTTGGTGGAAGATCATATGTTTAGATCCTTAATGCATATTAATACTCCTTCAATCATGAACATGAATATGCTTTGTGAGTAGTTACGTTTGTTCCTGAGGACATGGGTGAAGTCTTGCTATTAGTAGTCATGTGAATTTGGTATTCGTTCGATATTTTGATGAGATGTATGTTGTCTCTCCTCTAGTGGTGTTATGTGAATGTCGACTACATGACACTTCACCATTATTTGGGCCTAGAGGAAGGCATTGGGAAGTAATAAGTAGATGATGGGTTGCTAGAGTGACAGAAGCTGAAACCCTAGTTTATGCGTTGCTTCGTGAGGGGCTGATTTGGATCCACTAGTTTCATGCTATGGTTAGGTTTACCTTAATACTTCTTTTGTAGTTGCGGATGCTTGCAATAGGGGTTAATCATAAGTGGGATGCTTGTCCAAGAATGGGCAGTACCCAAGCACCGGTCCACCCACATATCGAATTATCAAAGTACCGAACGCGAATCATATGAGCGTGATGAAAACTAGCTTGATGATAATTCCCATGTGTCCTCGGGAGTGCTTTTCTCATTATAAGAAATTGTCCAGGCTTGTCCTTTGCTACAAAAATGATTGGGCTACCTTGCTGCACCTTATTTAATTTCATTGCTTGTTACCCGTTACGAATTATCTTATCAGAAAACTATCTGTTACCTACAATTTTAGTGCTTGTAGAGAATACCTTACTGAAAACCGCTTGTCATTTCCTTCTGCGTCCATCTTCTTCTATATCATCACTTTTACCCTAGAAAAAATTGTGGGCAAGCTTACGGGACGAAACTCCGCCGCCACGTGGCAGAACCTTGGTGGAATCAATCTAGGGCTCTGGCGGAGCTGTTCTGCCGGGGACACTTCCCTCCGGGAGGGGGAAATCATCACCTACGTCATCACCAACGATCCTCTCATCGGGAGGGGGTCAATCTCCATCAACATCTTCACCAGCACCATCTCCTCTCAAAACCCTAGTTCATCTCTTGTATCCAATCTTGTATCAAAACCACAAATTGGTACCTGTGGGTTGCTAGTAGTGTTGATTACTCCTTGTAGTTGATGCTAATTGGTTTACTTGGTGGAAGATCATATGTTCAGATCCTTTATGCATATTATTACTCCTCTGATTATGAACATGAATATGCTCTGTTAGTAGTTACGTTTGTTCCTGAGGACATGGGTGAAGTCTTGCTATTAGTAGTCATGTGAATTCGGTATTCGTTCGATATTTTGATGAGATGTATGTTGTCTTTTCCTCTCGTGGTGTTATGTGAATGTCGACTACATGACACTTCATCATTATTTGGGCCTAGAGGAAGACATGGGGAAGTAATAAGTAGATGATGGGTTGCTAGAGTGACAGAAGCTTAAACCCTAGTTTATGCGTTGCTTTGTTAGGGGTTGATATGGACCCATATGTTTAATGCTGTGGTTAGGTTTACCTTAATACTCCTTTTTGTATTTGCGGATGCTTGCAATAGGGGTTAATCATAAGTGGGATGCTTGTCCAAGTTAGGGCAGTACCTAAGTACCGGTCCACCCACATATAAAATTATCAAAGTACCAAACGCGAATCTTATGAAAACTAGCTTGACGATAATTCCCAATGTGTCCTCGGGAGCTCCTTCTTCATTATTAGAATTTGTCCAGGCTTATCCTTTGCTACATAAAGGATTGGGCCACCTTGCTGCTCTTTATTTACTTTATTTACTTTTTGCTCGTTACTATTTATCTTATCACAAAACTATCTATTACCTACAATTTTAGTGCTTGCAGAGAAAACCTTACTGAAAACCGCTTATCATTTCCTTCCGCTCCTCGTTGGGTTCGACACTCTTACTTATCGAAAGGACTATGATAGATCCCCTATACTTGTGGGTCATCAAGACTCTTTTCTGGCGCCATTGCCGGGGAGTGAAGAGCCTTTGGTGAGTGGAACTTGGTAAGGAAACATTTATATAGTGTGCTGAAATTTTCTGTCACTTGTTACTAGGGAAACTAATCCTTTGAGGGGCTTGTTCGGGGCATCTTCGCCCCGACCAGTAGAGCAAAGAGTTTCTCCTCAACCTACTGAACCTACTGAAAATGTTTACTTTGAGATTCCTTCGGGTATGATAGAGAAACTGCTAGCTAATCCTTTTGCAGGAGATGGAACATTGCATCCCGATTTACACCTTATCTATGTGGATGAAGTTTGTGGATTATTTAAGCTTGCAGGTATTCCCGATGATGTTGTTAAGAGGAAGGTCTTCCCTTTATCTTTGAAGGGAGACACATGACATGGTACAGGCTATGTGATGATACGGGAGCTTGGGACTATAAACGATTGAAATTGGAATTTCACCAGAAGTTCTATCCTATGCATCTTGTTCATCGTGATCGTAATTATATATATAATATTTGGCCTCGCGAAGGAGAAAGCATCACTCAAGCTTGGGGGAAGCTTAAATCAATGTTATATTCATGCCCCAATCACGAGCTATCAAGAGAAATGATTATTCAAAAATTTTATGCTCGACTTTCTCTCAGTGACCGCACCATGCTTGATACTTCCTATGCTGGTTCTTATATGCTGAAGACTACTGAATTCAAGTGGGATTTACTGGAAAGAATTAAATGCAACTCTAAAGATTGGGATTCTGATGATAGTAAGGAGTCAGGTATGACACCTAAGTTTGATTGTGTTAAATCTTTTATGGATACTGATGCTTTTCGTGGATTTACCGCTAAATACGGGCTTGACTCTGAGATAGTAGCTTCTTTTTGTGAATCTTTTGCTGCTCACGTTGATCTCCCTAAGGAGAAGTGGTTTAAATATAATCCTCCCACTGAAGTAAAAGTAGTTGCACCTATTACATTTGAAGAAAAGACTATCACTTATAATGATCCTATTGTTCCTACTACTTATGTTGAGAAACCACCTTTTCCTGTTAGAATAAAGGATCTGTTCGTAAGAGTAATACAAGAACATATACGCCTCCTGAGCAAATCAAAGTTGAACCTAGTATTGCTATGGTTAAAGATCTCTTGGATGATAATATAGATGGGCATGTTATTTACTTCTGTGATGAAGCTGCTAATATTGCTAGACCAGATGCTAAGATACATAGACCTATTGTAGGCATGCCTGTTATTTCTGTTAAAATAGGAGATCATTGTTATCATGGCTTATGTGATATGGGTGCTAGTGCTAGTGCAATACCTTTTTCCTTATATGAAGAAATTATGCATGATATTGCACCCCTGAAATAGAAGGTATTGATGTTACAATTAAGCTGGACAATAGAGATACTATTACACTAGTTGGGATTGTTAGAGATGTTGAAGTCTTGTGTGGGAAAGTTAAATACCCTGCTGATTTTCTTGTTCTTGGTTCCCCACAAGATAGCTTTTGTCCCATTATTTTTGGTAGACCCTTCTTGAATACTATCAATGCTAAGATTGATTGTGAAAAGGACGTTGTTACAATTGGCTTGGGGGATATGAAACATGAGTTTAATTTTGCTAAGTTCCGTAGACAACCCCATGATAAAGAATTGCCTAGTAAGGATGAAATTATTGGTCTTGCTTCTATTGCCGTGCCTCCTACTGATCCGTTAGAACAATATTTGCTAGACCATGAAAATGATACGTTTATGAATGAAAGAAGGGAAATAGATGAATTATTCCTTAAACAGGGTCCTATTCTGAAACACAACTTACCTATTGAAATCCTAGGGGGTCCTCCTCCACCCAAGGGTGATCCCATGTTCGAGCTCAAACCTTTACCTGATAATCTTAAATATGTTTATCTTGATGAAAAGAAGATATATCTTGTTATTATTAGTGCTAACCTTTCAGACCAAGAAGAGGACAGATTATTGAAAGCTCTGAAGAAGCACCGCGCTGCTATTGGATATACTCTCGATGATCTTAAGGGCATTAGTCCCACTCTATGCAAACAAAAAATTAAATTGGACGAAGGCTCCAAACCAGTTAGAGATCATCAACGATGGTTAAATCCTAAGATGAAAGAAGTGGT
The DNA here is from genome assembly GCF_002162155.2 of Triticum dicoccoides. Lineage (NCBI taxonomy): Eukaryota > Viridiplantae > Streptophyta > Magnoliopsida > Poales > Poaceae > Triticum > Triticum dicoccoides. The sequence goes on along the minus strand of NC_041391.1, from coordinate 444,291,264 downwards.
AAGAAAGGAGATACTAAAGCTCCTTGAGGCAGGTATAATCTATCCCGTCGCTGATAGTGATTGGGTGAGTCCTGTCCATTGCGTCCCCAAGAAGGGAGGTATTATTGTTGTTCCTAATGATAAAGATGAATTGATTCCGCAAAGAATTATTACATGTTATAGGATGGTAATTGATTTCCGTAAATTAAATAAAGCCACTAAGAAAGATCATTACCCTTTACCTTTTATTGATCAAATGCTAGAAAGACTATCCAAACATACACATTTCTGCTTTCTAGATGGTTATTCTGGTTTCTCTCAAATACCTGTGTCAACGGAGGATCAATCAAAAACCACTTTTACCTGCCCTTTCGGTACTTTGCTTATAGACGTATGCCTTTTGGTTTATGTAATGCACCTGCTACCTTTCAAAGATGCATGATGGCTATATTCTTTGACTTTTGTGAAAAGATTTGTGAGGTATTCATGGATGACTTCTCCGTTTATGGATCCTCTTTTGATGATTGCTTGAGCAACCTTGATCGAGTTTTGCAGAGATGTGAAGACACTAGTCTTGTCTTGAATTGGGAAAAGTGCCACTTTATGGTTAACGAAGGCATTGTCTTGGGGCATAAAATTTCTGAAAGAGGTATTGAAGTTGATAAAGATAAAGTTGATGCTATTGAAAAGATGCCATGTCCCAAGGACATTAAAGGTATAAGAAGTTTCCTTGGTCATGCCGGTTTTTATAGGAGGTTCATTAAGGACTTTTCTAAAATCTCTAGGCCTCTGACTAATTTATTACAAAAAGATATTCCTTTTGTCTTTGATGATGATTGTGTAGAAGCATTTGAAATAGTTAAGAAACCTTTGATCACTGCACCTATTATTCAACCACCTAATTGGAATTTACCCTTTGAAATGATGTGTGATGCTAGTGATTATGCTGTAGGTGATGTTCAAGGGCAAAGAGTTGATAAGAAATTAAATGTTATCCAGTATGCTAGTAAAACTCTTGATACTGCCCAGAGAAATTATGCTACTACTGAAAAAGAATTCTTAGCAGTTGTATTTGCATGTGATAAGTTCAGACCTTATATTGTTGATTCTAAAGTTACTAGTCACACTGATCATGCTGCTATTGAATATCTTATGGAAAATAAAGATGCTAAACCTAGACTTATTAGATGGGTCCTCTTGCTCCAAGAATTTGATTTGCATATTATTGATAGAAAGGGAGCTGAGAACCCTGTTGCAGACAACTTGTCTAGGGTAGAGAATGTTCTTGATGACCCACTACCTATTGATGATAGCTTTCCTGATGAACAATTAGCGGTCATTAATGCTTCTCGTACTACTCCATGGTATGCTGATTATGCTAATTATATTGTTGCTAAATTTATACCACCTAGTTTCACATACCAGCAAAAGAAAAAGTTCTTTTATGATTTAAGACATTACTTCTGGGATGACCCACACCTTTATAAAGAAGGAGTAGATGGTGTTATTAGACGTTGTGTACCTGAGCATGAACATGAATAGATCCTACGCAAGTGTCACTCTAAATCATATGGAGGACACCATGCTGGAGATAGAACTGCACATAAGGCATTGCAATCCGGTGTTTATTGGCCTACTCTCTTCGAAGATGCCCGTAAGTTTGTCCTGTCTTGTGATGAATGTCAAAGAATTGGTAATATTAGTAGACGTCAGGAAATGCCTATGAATTACTCTCTTGTTATTGAACCATTTGATGTTTGGGGCTTTGATTATATGGGACCTTTTCTTGCCTCTAATGGATACATACATATTTTAGTTGTTGTTGATTACATTACTAAGTGGGTAGAAGCTATTCCAACTAGTAGTGCTGATCATAACACCTCTATCAAGATGCTTAAAGAAGTTATTTTTCCGAGGTTTGGAGTCCCTAGATATCTCATGATTGATGGTGGTTCACATTTTATTCATGGTGCTTTTCGTAAAATGCTTGCTAAGTATGATGTTAATCATAGAATTGCATCTCCTTATCACCCACAGTTTAGCGGTCAAGTAGAGTTGAGTAATAGAGAGCTCAGATTAGTTTTTGCAAAAGACTGTTAATAGATCTAGAAAGAATTGGTCCAAGAAACTTGATGATGCATTATGGGCCTATAGAACTGCATATAAAAATCTTATGGGTATGTCTCCGTATAAGACGGTTTATGGAAAAGCATGTCACTTACCTCTCGAACTTGAACATAAGGCATATTGGGCTATTAAAGAGATCAACTATGACTTCAAACTTGCCGGTGAGAAGAGGTTATTTTATATTATCTCACTTGATGAATGGAGAACCCAAGCCTATGAGAATGCCAAGCTGTTTAAAGAAAAAGTGAAAAGATGGCATGACAAAAGAATACAAAAGCAAGAATTTAACATAGGTGATTATGTGTTGCTATTCAACTCTTGTTTAAGATTTTTTGCAGGAAAACTTCTCTCTAAATGGGAAGGTCCTTACATCATCGAGGAGGTCTATCGTTCCGGTGCCATAAAAATCAAAAACTTCGAGGGCACAAGTCCAAGGGTGGTGAACAGCCAAAGAATCAAACATTATATCTTAGGTAATCCTATAAATGTTGAGACTAATATTATTGAAACCGTAACCCCGGAGGAATAGATAAGGGACACTTTCCAGAACGTTTCAGACTCCGAAAAGGAATAGGTATGTGGTACGGTAAGTAAACTGACTCCAAAACAATTCTAATAGCAATTTTTCTCTATTTTGGAATATTTAAGAATTTAGGGAAGCAAGAAGTAATCCGGGAAGGACACAAGGCCTCCACGAGGGTGGAGGGCGCGCCCACCCTTACTGTGCGCCCCCTGCCTCGTGGGCACCTCGTGTGCCTCCCGAACTCTGTTTTCTTGCACGTTAGTTCTTTTGGTCGGTAAAAATTCATTATATAATCTCCCGAAGGTTTTGACCACCGTATCATGCAAACATCTTCTGTCTTTGTTTCGAGCTGTTTCTGCCGCAGATTAAGCAATATGTCATCCCAGGATTCGGAAGGAGAAAGCTATGTGGCTGATTACCTTGCAGATCCTAAGGTCTACGGGGACTTGGATCATTGTGGCTGGACCACTAAGGAAGAAGAAGACTACGAGCCTAAGGAAAAGGAGGAGACGAGCTCAGACGAAGATGAAGTCCCATTACCTCAACCTGGGGACATGCATGTGGAGTTTAAAAAGTCAAGCCTCCCTGACAGAGCAAAGAAACCAAAGATCGAGTTTATCCCTTTCCGTCTCTTGTAGGAAAACAAACAGGGACTATGCAAAAGGATATTAAGCCTTGAGAGGGGGATCGATGATCTAAGGCAGCAAAATTCCATCCTCAAGCGTAAATTAAGGAAGAAGCCTACATCATCAACAACTCCATCATCATCACCTCCGAGGACATAATCACATGGGTATGGGCACTCCCCTTGGCAACTGCCAAGCTTGGGGGAGGTGCCCCGATATCGTATCACCATCACACTCCTATCTTTACCGTTTTACTTAGCTCGATCCTTTTGGTAATATCTTGATCTAGTAGAATAAAGTTTTGGTTTGAATTAGTTTTAAGTCTTGTTTTGTGATCCTTCTATGTAATCGAGTCCGTGAGCTATATAATAAAGATTAGTGTTGAGTCAAGGGCTTTGCTATCTTGCTATGATCTTGAGAAAATAGAAAGAATAAAAAGAATAAAAGAGTTCATATTGATCTCGTGGATAGTAATGACTTCACATATAAAGAGTATGAGACTTAAAAGTTGTTGAAAGTTGACAAACATAGTTTTGGTCATCGTTGCAATTAATAGGAAGTAATAAATAAAGAGAGGTTTTCACTTATAAATATACCATCTTGGACATCTTTTATAATTGTGAGCACTCATTAAAGTATGACATGCTAAAAGAGTTGATGTTGGACAAGGAATACAATGTAATGGTTTATGTTTTCTCACATCTCAGTTAAAGTATATTGTCATGGATCGTCCAACATGTTGAGCTTGCCTTTCCCCCTCATGGTAGACAAACTCCTTGCACCAAGTAGAAATACTACTTGTGCTTCCAAATATCCTTAAACCCAGTTTTGCCATGAGAGTCCACCATACCTACCTATGGATTGAGTAAGATCCTTCAAGTAAATTGTCATGTTGCAAGCAATAAACATTGCTCTCTAAATATGTATGACTTATTAGTGCGGAGAAAATAAGCTTTATACGATTGTGTGATATGGAAGTAATAAAAGCGATGGACTGCATAATAAAGGTTCATATCACAAGTGGCAATATAAAGTGACGTTCTTTCACATTAAGATTTTGTGCATCCAACCCTAAAAGCACATGACAACCTCTGCTTTCTCTGCGAAGGGCCTATCTTTTACTTTATGTCCTTTACTTATGCAAGAGTCAAGGTGATTTCCACCTTTCCCTTTTTCATTTTATCCTTTGGCAAGCACCTCGTGTTGGCAAGCACCAATTGGATGTAAGTTAGCATGAACTATTATTGTTGACATCACCCAAATGTGAATACGTTGGGAGGCGATATTGTTAGCCCCTATCTTTCTCAGTGTCCGATTAAAACTCCATAACCATAAGTATTGCGTGAGTGTTAGCAATTGTAGAAGACTATATGATAGTTGAGTATGTGGACTTGCTGAAAAGCTCTATTCTTAACTCTTTCTGATGTTATGATAAATTGCAATTGCTTCAATGACTGAGATTATAGTTTGCTAGTTCTCAATGAAGTTTCTGAACCATACTTGACATTGTGAATAGATTTTTACTTGAGAATAAGAAATCATATGACAAAATCTATATATGTTGCTGTTATAAGATTGATCATGATGCCCTCATGTCCGTATTTTTTTATCGACACCTCTATCTCTAAAAATGTGGACATATTTCTCGATATCGGCTTCCGCTTGAGGACAAGCGAGGTCTAAGCTTGGGGGAGTTGATTGCATTATGGGCTGTTATTACACGTTATGTCACAATACTTATGGCTATTCTCTCTTATTTTACAAGGTTTATCATGAAAATGGAGAATGCCGACAACTGGGATTCTGGCTAGAAAAGGAGCAATATTGGAAACCTATTCTGCACAGCTCCAAAAGTCCTGAAACTCCACGAAAGTCATTTTTGGAATTAATAAGAATTATTGAGCGAAGAAAGTACCAGAGGGGGCCCACACCCTGGCCACGAGGGCCCCCTGGTGGCCCTCCGGTGCCCATCTTCTGCTATATGAAGGCTTTTACCCTGGAAAAAAATCATAAGCAAGCTTACGAGACGAAACTCCGCCGCCACGAGGCGGAACCTTGGCGGAACCAATCTAGGGCTCCGACAGAGCTGTTCTGCCGGGGAAACTTCCCTCCGGGAGGGGGAAATCATCACCATCATCATCACCAATGATCCTCTCATTGGGAGGGTGTCAATCTCCATCAACATCTTCACCAACACCATCTCCTCTCAAACCCTAGTTCATCTCTTGTATCCAATCTTGTATCCAAAACCACAAATTGGTACCTGTGGGTTGCTAGTAGTGTTGATTACTCCTTGTAGTTGATGCTAATTGGTTTACTTGGTGGAAGATCATATATTCAGATCCTTAATGCATATTAATACTCCTCTAATAATGAACATGAATATGCTTTGTGAGTAGTTACGTTTGTTCCTGAGGACATGGGTGAAGTCTTGCTATTAGTAGTCATGTGAATTTGGTATTCATTCGATATTTTGATGAGATGTATGTTGTCTCTCCTCTAGTGGTGTTATGTGAACATCGACTACATGACACTTCACCATTAATTGGGCCTAGAGGAAGGCATTGGGAACTAATAAGTATATGATGGGTTGCTAGAGTGACAGAAGCTTAAACCCTAGTTTATGGTTGCTTCGTAAGGGGCTGATTTGGATCCACTAGTTTTCATGCTATGGTTTGGTTTACCTTAATACTTCTTTTGTAGTTGTGGATGCTTGCAATAGGGGTTAATCATAAGTGGGATGCTTGTCCAAGAAAGGGCAGTACCCAAGCACCGGTCCACCCACATATCAAATTATCAAAGTACCGAACGTGAATCATATGAGCGTGATGAAAACTAGCTTGACGATAATTCCCATGTGTCCTCGGGAGCACTTTTCTCATTATAAGAAATTGTCCAGGCTTGTCCTTTGCTACAAAAAGGATTGGACCACCTTGCTGCACCTTATTTACTTTCATTGCTTGTTACTCGTTACGAATTATCTTATCACAAAACTATCTGTTACCTACAATTTCAGTGCTTGCAGAGAATACCTTACTGAAAACCGCTTGTCATTTCCTTCTGCTCCTCATTGGGTTTGACACTCTTACTTATCGAAAGGACTACGATAGATCCCCTATACTTGTGGGTCATCAAAGTGCTGCATGGAGAGCTCCTCGGATGCCGAAGACTCATCCTCAAGCAAGAGTGACGAGGAGGACAGCGGCAACGACGACAAGGGTAGCAGGCAAGAGGATGACGGGTCTGACTAGGTGTCAGACCCGCCACCCCGGGGTAGTGCCGGCAGCAGCAGTATCTGCACCGAGTCCCTTCTCCTGGTGGAGCCGGCTCCTTGAACTTCTCGGGGTCGTCTCCTTGGGCGGCTGGCGTGGGAAGGCCGGAGATGGCGAAGAAGGCGGGTGGCAGGCCGTCAAGTCGGAGTACGATGGCACCGACGCCTTCATAGCGTATTAATGGACCGCTGCCTCATCTTCTAGCTTTCTTCCCGGCACCATCATCACCATCCCTCCCCTAGGCGGCCACCAACATGTTCTCTTGGTGCCTTCTGCTGCTCGTACCTCGCCTAGGTGCTCCTCCTGCCCTCTTGCCTTCTTGTTCCGTTTCCTGAGGGGAGGAACAAGAAAGGGATTACAGGCACCTTATTTTTTTAGCTTTTAAGCCTACGGGCCTTAGTTAGATTTAAAACTTTTAATCCCCCATGCTCATGTTTACATTCCGTACGAACTGTACTTGTGTGGAACGTATTAATGAAAAAGGGTGCTTGTCGGGTCTTGTGTGTGTGAGCAAAGCCCATACCAAGGAATAAATCCTTGTTATTTTTAACATAAACATCGTTGCCCGGCAGTAGGCCTTGCCACTCCCCTACTCCGTTTAACTACACTCACGCCTTTGGCATAGGCAGGTGCGAAGTAGGGGCGGGCCCTACACTTGCTTCCTCACCGTCGTGGCTACAACCCAATTCCGAACCAAGAAGAGCTTCTCGGATGGCAGGAATGGAGGGAGCACGACAGCCTTGGAATAAAACGAGGCTTCATACATCCCAATTTTATACGAGAATGCATAACAGGGGATAAGAAAACTTATCTGAATCCACAGTCCCCGGAAACCCTAGCTTGCCATGGGTGGACGTTTGTGTCTTCAGCCCCCGGCAAGCTTGGCTTGCCGGGGCCGGAGTGCCGGCTTGTTCTCTTCCTTCCACTTAGCTTGGCGGAAATATTTATGTACCCTGCAAACCAAAGAGGATGGACGGGAACAAAGAGACGCAAACTTGACCTCTATGCTAGGGGTTAGTCTCCGCTAAGCACTATCAACCCCAACCGAGGGAGAGACTCAATCTAGCATGCATGCTATAACTTAGGGCGTCAGCGCTTCGTTTATTTATGCTCAGGGTCTATGCCTGGCTTTGTACAGAGGGTTACATGCCTTGTCGACAAGGCTTGTACAAAAGGTGGCTTGTCGGGGGGCCCGGCAGCCGTGCCTTATGGGTAAAACTTGTGAAGATGCTCGATATTCCAGGATTTGCTCACTGGAATGGCGTCTCCAGGCGGACTACGCCAGGCCTGGTGACTCGTGTTACCCGATAAGGGCCTTCCCATTTTGGCGTCATCTTGTTGGAATTCTTGGCTGACTGAATGCACCGAAGAACAAGGTCGCCTTCCTCAAAGCTTCGGGCATGAACCTTGCGGCTATGGTAGCGGCACAAGGCTTGCTGGTAGCATGCTGCTCTCACAGCCGCCCGAAGACGATCTTCCTCGAGGAGCATTGCGTCATCTTGCCGCAATCGCTCTTGCTCAAGCTCATCATAAGCGAGCACTCGAGGTGACCCATATATGAGTTCCGTGCGGAGAACTGCTTCTGCTCCGTATACCAGGGCAAAGGGTGTCTGGCCGGTGGCTCGATTTGGCGTCGTTCTGATCGACCAAAGAACTGCCGGCAACTCATCAATCCAACACCTTCCGCTCTTGTGCAGCCTGTCAAAAGTTTTCGTCCTTAGGCCATGCAGCTCTTCAGCATTTGTCCTCTCCGCTTGGACGTTGCTCTGTGCGTGTGACAGGGAAGCAAAACAGACCTTGCTGCCGAGGTCTTCAATATATTGCGTGAAGGTGTGCCTTGTGAACTGCGTTCCATTGTTGGTGTGACTCTGTTTGGCACACCAAAGCGGCAAACTAGCCCATTAAAGAATTTGACGGCTAACTGTGCGATCACCTTCCTCACTGCTTCCACTTCCGGCCACTTTGTGAACTTGTCGATTGCAACATACAAGTACTCAAAGCCCCTGACGGCGCGTGGAAAAGGGCCCAGTATGTCGAGCCCCCAGACCGAGAATGCCCTGGAGAGAGGGATTGTCTGCAAGGCTTGAGCTGGCTGATGAAGCTTCTTCGAATGGAACTGGCATGCTTCACACTTGGTTACTAGTGCCGTCGCATCCTGGTGGGTAGTGGGCCAGAAGAAACCTTGCCGGAAAGCCTTGCCGGCAAGGGCCCTTGACCCTATGTGGGAGCCACAGATGCCTCCATGTATCTCCGCCAATAGCTCATGTCCTTCCTCCCGGGGGATGCACTTCAATTTCACACCATTTGGTCTTTTTATGTACAAAACGTTATCAACGAACTGGTACAGGGCAGACCGACGAGCTACTTTTTGTGCTTCTTCTTGCTCCCCAGGAAGCTCCCCTGTTTGGAGGAATCATACCATATGCTGCACCCATGCTGGAGCCTGTGGCTCGACGGCAAGGACCAAAGGCATCTCCTCCGCCGTGGGAATGATTGCCTCCACGGCAAGGGCTTGGCGCCCCGCCGGAGTCGGTTGTCCCACGGCAGGCTTGGCGTCCACGGCAACATCTTTGCCTGTGGCTCCACGGAGATTGGTGGGGAAGTACTTGCCGGGGCCGGACTTCTTTCGCTTGTTCTGCTCTGTTGATGGTTCAACGGATGGTTGAGTTAACCGAAGCACAAAAGTACCTGGTTCCACAGGTAGCTTGAGGGCAGCGCGCTTCAACAGGTAGTCGGCAATGTCGTTCTCCACTCGGGGGAGATGCTCTGCCTGTATACTGTCAAAGTGCTCCTCCAGTTTCCTCACTTCATCCACGTAAGCTTCCATCAACGGGCCTTGATAATCCTTGTTGATCTGCCTGACGACAAGCTGTGAATCACCCCTGACGATGAGCTTCTTGACCCTGAGGTCTACCGCGATCCTGAGACCGGCAAGCAATCCCTCATATTCAGCAGTGTTGTTCATGGACATTTCCCTAGGAAAGTGCATCTGGATCACGTACTTGAGGTGCTCTCCGGTGGGTGCAACGATCAGCACACATGCACTGACGCCTTGTAGCAAAAAAGCCCCATCAAAGTACATAATCCAGTTGTGACTTGTTTCCTTGTCGGGGAGAGTGGTCTCCTGGATCTCTTCGTCGGGCGTCGAGGTCCATTCGGCAATGAACTCTGCCAAGACTCTGCTCTGAATCGTTGAGATGCTTTGGAGCTTCAAACCAAAACTTGATAGCTCCAAGGCCCATTCCACAATCCTCCCCGTTGCATCTGGGTTATGAAGTATCCGTTGCAACAGGAGGCGGGTGACGACAGTGATCTCGTGCGCTTGGAAGTAATGACGCAGCTTCCTCGAGGCCATAAGGAGGCCGAAGAGCAATTTCTGCACACCAGAGTACCTCGACCTAGCCCCCTGCAAGAGGGAGCTGACGAAGTAAACCAGGTGCTACATCATCTTCTTCTTCTGCACCACTTCACCTAGTTGCATGGGCCCTGTCGCACTGGTGTCAGACCTTGCCGGGGGCCCAGCCTTGCCTGGGAGAGTTCTGGTTCGCCATCCGTCGACTCCGCCGTTGCTGCTGCCTCTTCATCGACCTCCCTCTGCGCCACCAGTGCGGTGCTAACCACTTGATTCGTTGCTGCTAGATACATCAGCAACGATTCTTGTGGTTTGGGCGCAACCAGCACTGGGGTAGAGGAAAGGTATTTCTTCAAATCTTGCAGCGCGCCTCGGCCTCCGGGGTCCACTCCATTGGGCCCACCTTCTTCAAGATCTTGAAAAAGGGAAGGGCACGCTCAGCAGACTTGGAGATGAATCTGCTCATGGCGGTGATGCAGCCAGTGAGCCGACACAACGCACATCCTTGATCCGCTTAGGTGCCTCAATCTGCTCGATGGCCTTGATCTTGTCTGGGTTTGCCTCAATCCCACGCTGTGACAGAAAGAACCTGAGAAGCTTGTCAGACGGGACACCGAAGACACACTTCTCAGGGTTCAACTTGAGGTTGATCTTGCGCAAATTTGCAAACGTCTTTTCCAAATCTTGCACAAGTGTCGCCTTGTCCTTGGTTTTGACCACTATGTCATCCATATAAGCTTCCATATTTCTATGTAGCTGGGGCTCAAAACCAATTTGGACTGCTCTTGCAAAGGTCGAGCCAGCACTCTTCAACCCGAAAGGCATCCGTAAAAAGCAATACATACCACATGGGGTGATGAATGTTGTCTTCTCCTCATCTTCTCTTGTCATGAAAATGTAGTGGTAGCCTGAGTAGGCGTCAAGGAATGATAGCAGGTCACACCCGGCCGTGGAGTCAACAATCTGGTCGATGCGCGGCAACATGAAAGGATCTTTTGGATAAGCTTTATTGATATCTGTGTAATCAATACACAGCCTCCACTTCCCGTTTGCCTTGCGCACCACCACCGGATTGGCCAGCCATGTCGGATGGAGTACCCCTCTCACCAAGCCTGCCACTTCTAGCTTTCTGACCTCTTCTGTGATGAACTCTTGCCTCTCCAAAGCTTGCTTCCTGACCTTCTGCTTGACGGGCCGCGCATGAGGACAGACAACAAGATGGTGCTCAATCCCTTCCCTGGGAACGCCGGGAATGCCGGATGCTTGCCACACAAATATCGACATTCGCCCGCAGGAAAGTGACGAGCTCGCCTTCCTATTTGTTATCGAGGGTGGAGCTTATGGTGAAAGCCCCTCCCGTGCCGTCCTCTCTGATGGACACCTTCTTGGTCTCTGATGGTGCAGCTCTGGAATTCTTGATCTTGCCGGTGGAGCTCTCTGGCACGTCCTCGATAGGAGCACAACACTCCGGAGAGGTGCGCTTGCCGGAGTGGGTGCGAGAGGTCTCGTCGGTCTTCTTCCCTCCCGGGACTCCAACGGAAGGAGCAAGTGCCTTAGCGGCAGCTGCTGCAACTGCTTCCCGGTAGAGTTGGTCGGTGTAGATCAGCGCGTCCTTCTTGTCGGAGGGGACGGTGATGATGTTCATCAGCCCCGGCATCTTCAGCATGTTGTAGGCATAATTTGATGCTGCCATGAACTTGGCGAGTGCAGGGCGATCGAGGATCCCGTTGTAGGGCAAGGGGATCTCAGCCACATCGAAAACAATCCTCTCTGTCCTGTAGTTCAGCTCTCCTCCGAACATCACGGGCAGCGTGACCTTACCCTTTGGCTGGCTTCTCCTCGGATTGACCCCTTGAAACATGCCCATCTCTTCGAGGTCTCCATCAGGAATCTGTAGCCTTTTGACCATGATCGGCGAGATCAAGTTTAGACCAGCCCCGCCGTCAACTAGCATCTTTGTCACTCTGAGGTTGCGGATTGTTGGTGAGACCAACAATGGAAAACACCCGACCGCAGTTGTGCGATCAGGGTGGTCCTCGGTGTCAAAGATGATAGGCGTGCTGGACCACTTCAGTGGCTTCTGTGCATCGAGTGACGGCTCCACTGCTGTGATCTCACGCGCCCACTGCTTAAGTTGGCAGTGAGAGGTGTGCAGCGAGGCGCCACCATCGATGCACATGGCCTCTATAGCTTTCTGAAACTCGTGGTCGCCGGACTCGTCGTCCTCGTCATGATCATTGTCTTCCTGTTTCCTATCGTGGCCCCATGCGGGCCTCTCTTGCTGGTTATCCTTGCCACGGTGGTCTCCCTGGCAGCCACGCTTCTTGCCGGATCCTTCGACACCTTCCTGTCCCTTCTCCTTATCCCGCCTCTCATATTTAGCTTTTTGCTTCTCAGCAAGCAGCTCAACTTGTCGGCAGTTCTGGAGGTCGTGGCCTTTGGTGCGGTGGATCTTGCAATACTGCTTGTCGGAGCCCCCTGGCTTGTCGGCAGCCGCCAAGGCCCGGCAAGCGGCACACCTGGAAACTTCCTTGCCGGGGTCACTCGCCTTGGCCTTCTTGGCGGTACCGGTGTCATCGGACCCCTCGACAGCAAGTATAGCCTTGCCCTTGCGCTTCCTGTTATGGCGCCGACCCTTCTTCGTTGGGGCAGCGGTGTCGTTATCCATGGAGTCGGTTTCCGCGCCGGCGTCCTTGCCGGGGTACTTCCTCCACTCTTCTGCCCGAGCGCACCTGTCGGCCAGAACATAAAGTTCGGCCACATCCCTGACCTTGTTCATCGCCAGCTCCTCACGCATCTTGCGGTTACGTACATTCTGATGGAATGCACTGATTACGGCGGCGGGATGAACGTCTGGGATGTTGTATTGCACTCAGCTGAACCTTTGGATGTACTTGCGCATGTTTTCTCCTTCCTTCTGGGGGATGATATGCAAATCGCTTGCCTGGCCATGAGCTTGATGGCCTCCATTGAAGGCGCCAACAAACTCGTGGCACATGTCCGACCAAGAAGAAATGGATTCCACCGGCAAGTGCATCATCCATGACATGACATTGGGCTTGAGTGCCAACGGGAAATAATTTGGCAAGCACCTTATTGTCGCAGGCTCCGGCAGCTTGCATCGCGATGGTGTAGATGCTGAGGAACTCTGACGAGTGAGTCTTGCCGTTGTACTTCTCGCCAACGTCGGGCTTGAACATGCAGTGGGAGGGCCACTGGAACTGCCGCAGCTCACGGGTGAAGGCCGAACAACCCACCTCGTAGGGTAGGCCATCGTAGCCTCCCGGTGCCGGGTGGTCCATAGTGGGCCCTGCCCGCCTGTCTGACTGGTGGCGTGCATCACACCGGCGCTCGATGGTGGTTCGAGCGTCTTCAAGGGGTCGCTCCCGAAGAACTTGACACTGGTCGCAGCGGGTCCGTGGATCGGACGACGCTATGGAGATATCATCGCGAGCGTCCTCGCGACGGATCGACACCCGTGGAGGATGGCATGGGGGAGGAGAATGCACCGTGGCTGGATCGCCCCCAGCCCTTCCACCGCTTGCATGCGGTGGCTCGATGGAGCGACGGCCTACGGGCCCTGCTGGTCGCGGCTCATCTTTGTTGGTGATGTCGACGAGGCTCCGAACGGTGGCTCTCCATTCATCAAGCCTCTCTGCAGCAGGAGGAAAGTCGAGGAGCAGCTGCGCGCGTGCCAGAGTTTCTGCTAGTGTGGGCGTCGGCGAAAGCTGCATGGACCGTGACGCGCTTCGACTTCTAACTATGTTAGGAGGATCTCTATCATGGCCCTACGGCTGTCCACCATTTTCGCCACCACCTCGGCGTGCATGCTAGCCTTCCTCATCCCGGGAAGGATGTGCGGGACTCTTCCCAGGGTGGCGCCCAGGGTCACCAGCGGGATGGCGCTGCTCATCGCGCACAACTTGGGAAGAACGCGCCATGGGCGCCGGTGTTGGTGTCTTGGAGGCCGCCGCGCCACCGTCGGGCGGCACGGCGATGCCCCTGGAGGGCCCCGCGCCGCCTGCGGGGGGCCCAACTCCGTCTCTGGAGTTTGCGGCGTGCGACCCATCGCCTGACGCACGAACGACGCCGCTCGCCAGACCTGGACTGCCAGGGTGATGTGGGTGTTCGCAGGTCGCGCCACGGGTTTTTTCTGTGACTGGCCCTCTACTGGTCCGCACTGGTACAGGCAGTCCGGTCCCGGATGAACCGATCGCCGTGGTCGTCTTCATCTTGGGAGCCATAGCGACGAAGAGCCGTTTGACTAGCTTCTAAACCGGATTCTCACAACTGCGCCCCCTACCTGGCGCACCAAAGATGTCGGTGGGAACAACACCTATGGGATCACAAGAATCCCTACTACGGTTGCGGGGCGTGGGGTCATGAGAAGAGCGGGATCAGCAATCAACACAAGCACTCGGGTCGTTTACCCAGGTTCGGGCCGCGAGGTTGCGTAATACCCTAGTCCTGCTTTGGTGTGTATATTTGTGCTCTTGGAGTTCTTGAGCTAGCTACCATGAGTGTGACTTATCCCAGGGTCCGAATCCTTCTCCTGGATGCCTCGAGCCTCCTTTTATAGCCAAGGGGATCGCCACAGTGGCACACATGAGGTGGCATCGGTGTACAGTGTCTAAGCTTATCGCTTAGCCATTACGGGACAAGAGGCATTTAATGCGCCCCTAAGGTGTCCCCCTCACTTTACCGCCACCTCGCCCTGCTTCGACACGCGCCCGGGCCAGCGAGGCGGTCAGCACCATGTAGGCTGGCAGGCTGCTAAGGTGGCGTGGTGGTAGGGCCTTCACGAAGATTTGCATGCCACCACGTAGGCATGTGCTGAGTAGGCTTGGAAGCCTCACGTCGACACGCAGGTGCCTGCCTAGCTGGTGGGCTGGCAATTGCATGGGAGCGGCGGTGGAAACTTGGCGGGCTTGGGCCTGGCTGTGGCCCCACGGATGTCCTCGGCAAGGGCCTTGCCGGGGCCCCGGCAAGGGTCTTGCCATGGCATTGTGGTCGTCCTTGGCAAGGATCTTGCCGGAGGTCTTGTGGGTTTCCTCGGCAAAGATCTCGCCGAGGTTCGTCGTCTTCTAATCCTCATTTGACTTGGAGTGTTCATGATCTTCACAAAGATTTGCATGACATCATGGAGGTGCCTCCCGAGCCTTGGTCCCAATATGGTTGGTGGTGTTGGAAAACCTGGGAATCAAGGGTGGTGCGCTCCGCTGGCGTTGGGCAAGTTGCCCCGACAAGGGTCTTGTCGGGGCCGTGGAGGCCGCCCCGGCAACGGTCTTGCCAGGGGAGCCCACCTCGCCCTCTTGCTCTTCGTGTCTCTATCTTGGCGTTGCTTTGACTATCTTGCGGCTTTGACTCCTCCCTCTGCCCTACTAAGCATGGCCGGGGCGCGGATCTGACTGCCCGTGCACAAGTAAGGGGTACAAAGGAGTGCCCCTACTTTAGTACACAGACACTCTATGTGCTTCACTTAAATCTTTTAAGCTAGGCAGTTGCTCTAGTACTTCACTTATATCTTTTTAGCACAGCGGTGGTTATATTTTGAAGAAGTAAACTCTCATGCTTCACTTATATTATTTTGAGAGTTGGAAAATCTTAAAGAAATATGCTCTCATGCTTCACTAATATTATTTTGAGAGATGAAAATTCTCAAGAAATATTTATGTTCTCATGCTTCACTTAGATATTTTTGAGAGTTAAGAATAGCAATCACTACTAGAAAACATGGTACTAGTCCCGGTTCCAGAGGGCCTTCAGTCCTAGTTCTAAAACCGGGACACGGGACTAATTTAGTCCCGGTTGGCTTACGAACCGGGACTAAAGGGGCTCCACGTGGTCACTGTGGGGCGCCCAGGCAGGAGGACCTTTAGTCCCGGTTAGTAGCACCAACAGGGACTAAAAGGCAGCCACGTGTCAGCAGCTCATAGGCACTGGTTTTTTTGTTTTTTAAGGGTGGTTTAGGTGTTTCATATTCTGTTAGCTATAGCTACTACATATAGAAAGAAGTGACCTCTCTTTCTCCGTGCTTGGTCAACGATAGCTACTACATATAGAGAGAACTCGATGCTAGCTAGTAAGCAAATGAAGGAACCATTAATTACACAACATCGTGATCATGAACATATATAAAGAGAAGTGACCTCTCTTTCTTCGTGCTTGGTCGAACAACAAGTTTTCGTATATCTATCCGATGCTACTACATATATACAATATAACATCTTTTATGATCCCTGACATCATCTACCGAAAATCCATTTGAATTTCCACATGGTATTCTCCCTTTTCATGTATGATGTGGTCAAGAAAGAATACCACCAATTCCTCTTGAATTGCTCGTATGCGATCATGTGGTAGGTGTTCATTCCGCATCTGCCAGATCTAATTTAAAGAAGGGGGTAAATACATATATATGAATGAAACTCAACACAATTGATTGTAATAAAATAAAATTGTGAATATCTTTTACGTACTTCATATTGTTTGTCAGAGTAGCCACGCTCAGAGGTCGAGTGGCGAATGAACTCGCAAACATAGTATCCACATAAATCATTCCCGCCTTCCTGCCACAAGCACTTCACGAGAATAGAGTTCAATCAAACTGATAATCAAGCATGATAAATGGTATTGATGAAACTAGAATCGATGAGAGATGCGCGGAACTAGCTAGTACTACTTACTTTGGGATGTGTAAATCGCAGCTCCTTCTGCAGATCTAGAACCGTTCTGGTGAACTTTTTCCAAACCCTGCCAGGCAAAGAAAATGATTACTTGATATCAGGAAATGAACGAAAGTTGCCAATAACAATAATGATTGAACTTACTTCTGGAGCATTGCAGTCATGTCTGCACAATCCTAGGGATCTTTACGTCTCGAGTCTAAGACAGTTACTACTCCCCCGTCAAGCTTAATGGATAGCAGAATAAACTGGAACCTGCACACGCATAACTCATCAATTACATTACTTAATCTCGAGTAAGCGAAACCAAATATGGACAAGATAGTAACACTCACTTGAAGTTGTCAGGAAAGAGTATTGTCCCTTTGTGTTGATGTCGAAGGAACGATTGTAGAAATTTTTTTCCAGTATCTTCAACTCTGTTTTGTATAATCCATTCATTTACGGTATTTGGGCTAATGAACCCAAAGTCATAGATTTGTCCTTTTCGCATTCGGCGATCTTCAATCTGCATAATATAGTGAGGATAATTATATATGCATGCAATGAACGAGCTGAGCTAGAGACTTAATTACAGAAGTAATATTTACAGACAGAAGCAAGTCATGAGTTGTTTGTCGAGGGTGTATTGATTGAATAACTGAAATAATTCCACAAATTCAACATGTATCACCTCAACTCCAACGAGTTCATGCTCATCTTTAATTCTAGCAATATACTGTTGGTCCCAGACTTCCTGTAGGTTTCCATGTACCAGTCATGCAATCTTTGCATCATCGTTGTTAGAGGAGGATGATCAGGTTTGACGAGAGGCTTCCCATTCTTGTATCTAAAGATCTCTACTACCTCAGCCATTTCAAACTATACATCATCTCCCACATAATCACCAAGAGTGGTACCGGGCAGTAGCCCTGGATGATTAGCGATATCGCTAGACACATTGAGCGGGGGGCACGATTGCTTCTCCTGTAAGCCGAGCTGGGGAATTGTTTTCCCACTTCATCATTTTGCTTCTCTTGCAGCACTGGTAGTACTTCCCGACCATGGCGCTTCATCATATGTCTTTTCAATACAGCGGTAATAGTTGGATTGCGGCGGAGGCGATGGTGGTCACTTAAGGGCATCCAGAGTGCGCTTCGCTTTCACAGGATCTGTTGTTTCCTTTGGAGGTGGACATTTCCATTCAAAATGGGCCTGCACTTTGGCAGCACTGATGTCCGTGTTTTCCTCGTCAGTCCTCTCATATGGTAACTTTGCAGGAGCCTTGAGGCGTGGACCAAATTTGAATTTCTTCCTGCCTCTTGTATTACTAGCTGTCGAAGCGGCGGCATCTCTCTTCTGTCGTTGCTGAGGCAGCGGAGTTCGCTAATGCGCCGGAGAAGGTGGAGTACGCCGGAGGAGGTGGAGTCCACTGACGTGCTGGGGACAGCTGAGGCGGAAGAGGACTCTGCTGAGGGGCCTCATCCGGATGATCTGTCTGCTGAGGGGACTCATCTAGCTAACAGCCAGAGGTGATGGAGGAGGAGGAGGCGGAGTCCAGTTTGGAAGCTTGATGTACTCCTTTGTCCATGGATAGGTACTCCTTAAAGCATTTTCCAGATGAATCTACCCTTCACTTGTAGGGTAGTCAAGCTCTAGCCCCTTAAATCACTCCATTATTTCATCCACCATCACAATCGCATAGCCATGTGGATTCGGATGGCAACGGAAAGTTCCCTCAGCTCGAGGAGGTACAACAGAGTCGAGCGCTGCCTTCAAGTTCAGGTTTTGGCATTTCATCATTAGCACATAATGTTCAACCGCCGTGATACTATCCACAGGGTAGAGAGGAGCTGTGAAATCAGGTTGAACGAGCCCCGTGGAAGCCATACTGCTTCTCTGCTGAGATGGTGGGGTAGCTTCTAGGGCAGCGTCGAAGGCAGGATCTTCGTCTCGCTGAGATGGTTGGCCAGCAGCTCGCTGGCTCTCAAGTTCCTCTAGTTTTGCTAATCTTGCACCGAGCTTCTGCATTTCGCTTGCTCCCCGTTTCTTCTTTCTCTCCCAGCTTCTGTAACCAACACTGTCGGGAAACCCATGCAACCATGGAACGGAGCCTGATGTGCCTCATGTTCGTCCAGGGTGTTCAGGATTCCTGGGGGCCTCTGTCAGCTCGTCCTTCTCTCTGTCGGGGATGAGCGCCCCTTCCTGCGCTACTGATACGTCTCCAACATATCTATAATTTATGAAGTATTCATGCTATTATATTATCTATCTTGGATGTTTTATATGCATTTATATGCTTTTTTTTGGACTAACCTATTAACCTAGAGCCCAGTGCCAATTTCTGTTTTTTCCTTGTTTTTGACTTTTACAGAAAAGGGATATCAAAAGGAGTCCAAACGGAATGAAACATTCGGGAGAATCATTTTTGGAACAAACGCAATCCAGGAGACTAGGAGTGGACATCAAAGAAGCAACGAGGCGGCCACGAGGTAGGAGGGCGCGCCCTCCTCCCTCGGGGGCCCCTCGTGGCTCCACCGACCTACTTCTTTCGCCTATATATATACTCATATACCCCGAAAACATCCAAGAGCACCACGAGATCGGGAGTTCCACCGCCGCAAGCCTATGTAGCCACCAA
>NC_041391.1:444217393-444271729 GCF_002162155.2 Triticum dicoccoides | reverse complement strand
TCTTCATCATCCTGGTGCTCTCCATGACGAGGAGAGAGTAGTTCACCCTCGGGGCTAAGGGTATGTACCAGTAGCTATGTGTTTGATCTCTCTCTCTCTCTCTCTCTCTCTCTCTCTCTCTCTCTCGTGTTCTTGATTTGGCACGATCTTGATGTACCGCGAGCTTTGCTATTATAGTTGGATCTTATGATGTTTCTCCCCCTCTACTCTTTTGTAATGGATTGAGTTTTCCCTTTGAAGTTATCTTATCGGATTGAGTCTTTAAGGATTCGAGAACACTTGATGTATGTCTTGCATGTGCTTATCTGTGCTGACAATGGGATATTCACGTGATCTACTTGATGTATGTTTTGGTGATCAACTTGCGGGTTCAGTGACCTTGTGAACTTATGCATAGGGGTTGGCACACGTTTTCGTCTTGACTCTCCGGTAGAAACTTTGGGGCACTCTTTCGAAGTACTTTGTGTTGGTTTGAATAGATGAATCTGAGATTGTGTGATGCATATCGTATAATCATACCCACGGATACTTGAGGTGACATTGCAGTATCTACGCGACATTAGGGTTTTGGCTGATTTGTGTCTTAAGGTGTTATTCTAGTACGAACTCTAGGATAGATCGAACGGAAAGAATAGCTTCGTGTTATTTTACAACGGACTCTTGAATAGATCGATCAGAAAGAATAACTTTGAGGTTGTTTCGTACCCTACAATAATCTCTTCGTTTGTTCTCCGCTATTAGTGACTTTGGAGTGACTCTTTGTTGCACGTTGAGGGATAGTTATATGATCCAATTATGTTATTATTGTTGAGAGAACTTGCACTAGTGAAAGTATGAACCCTAGGCCTTGTTTCGAAGCATTGCAATACCGTTTTCGCTCACTTCTATCATTAGTTACCTTGCTGTTTTTATAATTTCAGATTACAAAAACCTATATTTACCATACATATTGCACTTGTATCACCATCTGTTCGCCGAACTAGTGCACCTATACAATTCACCATTGTATTGGGTGTGTTGGGGACACAAGAGACTCTTTGTTATTTGGTTGCAGGGTTGTTTGAGAGAGACCATCTTCATCCTACGCCTCCCACGGATTGATAAACCTTAGGTCATCCACTTGAGGGAAATTTGCTACTGTCCTACAATCATCTACACTTGGAGGCCCAACAACGTCTACAAGAAGAAGGTTGTGTAGTAGACATCAAGCTCTTTCTGGCGCCGTTGTCGGGGAGGCGAGGTAAGCGACACTAACACCCCGTCAACTAAGCTCTTTTCTGGCGCCGTTGCCGGGGAGGTGAGTGCTTGAAGGTATATCTTTTGATCTTGCAATTGAATCTTTTTGTTTCTTGTTTTATCACTAGTTTAGTCTATAAAAGAAAATTAAAAAAATGGAATTGAGGGTGCCTCATATGCTTCATCTTTTTATTATCTTTCGTGAAAATGACGGAAAGGAAAATTGTGCTCAAGTGCTAGAAGAAGAAATCTATAAAAATGTTTGGCACTAAATCTTTGAATGATGAGCATTATTGCAATGTTGATAGTATGAACTCTTTGAATATCCATAGTACTAATGATGATTGCACTAGTCATGATGAAAATGTCTCTTATAAGCATGTCAACTTTTGTGGAGTGCATAGAGTTTGCAAGTACACACCAAATAGGAAGATAGATTTTGCAAGAGGCATAAGTATTTAGAAACTAAATGGTTGCAAGAAAGGCTAGATGTTTGTGGTGAAAATTTAAATTTTCTTGGCCATCCTTGTGAACTTTGCAATGAACGTGTTCATTTAAATATCCAATGCAAATTGTTTCATGATCGAATCGTGTCCAAAAATTGTGATGACTTGATTTCCCTTGCGCATCATAATGAACTTAGTTTGCTTCTGGGTTATGAAGAAATGAAACGTATAACTAAGGATATTCCAGAATTTGCGCTTGAAACAGTTCTTGATTTTGATCTAGAGGAAATTTATATGTATTGTGCGGTGAATTGCATTGAAAATCCTTTATATTGCCAATTACATAAAGACAAGAAAACAAATAGAATATGAAGAGGATACTAATGAAAGGGAAGAGACTTCCCAATGTTCTCCTATTATTTCTTATGATGAATCAGGTAACGAGGAGGATCCTTCTATTCAACCAATCTCATTAATAAGGAGCTCCAGAAATAGGATTAAAACCACACATGATGCGAAGAAGAAAAAGAGAAGATGGAGAAGCAAAGATAAAAAGGTATCCCTCCCAAATGATGTTGCTCCTATTACTCATTGTGATGATGATAATTGCTATACTATTGGTGCTATCCATACAATTTATGATGAGAGTGATTATGCTTATGATATGCAAAGGCCCAAGCTTGGGGATGCTATGTTTGATGAGAATGGCATGTCTGAGAATTTATTTGCTGCAATTAATGTTTGTCCCAAGCTTGGGGATGCTATGTTTTATGAAGATGATATTTTTAAACCCCCAAGTTTTGGTATGCAAAATTATTATGATGATAGCATGCCTCCTACTTATGATGATTATATTGGTGAAAGTGGGTTTGGAAGAGTGTCAACTTTAAGAAGTAATGATCCCACTATTTTGGTGGGTGTTGAATCTTATTGTGACAATTATGAAAGTGGATTAGGAGAGGTAATGACTTTATTTAGTAATGATTCCACTATCTTGGAAGATGTCTCAATTGATTATGATGAGAACAAAGTTGCTACTTATGATAATTATTGTGATGATACTTATGTTATAAAAAGTAGTGATGATTATATTTACAAAACTTGTCATGATTATGATTACCCTTTTTCTAAACAT
This sequence comes from Triticum dicoccoides, assembly GCF_002162155.2. NCBI lineage: Eukaryota > Viridiplantae > Streptophyta > Magnoliopsida > Poales > Poaceae > Triticum > Triticum dicoccoides. The sequence continues at coordinate 444,268,912 of NC_041391.1, read as the reverse complement.
TACTCTTTTAATGTGGAAACAATTTATAGTATTCGAGTTTCTTATGATACTCCCACTATTCCGAATGAGAAATTTTTTGCTTATGTGGAGAGTAGTAAATTTTTTATGCTTGTGCATCATGAAAATAGTGTTTTATGTGATAGTTATATTGTTGAATTCATTCATGATGCTACTGAAATTTATTATGAAGGAGGAACATATGCTTGTAGGAATTGCAATAATATCAAGTTTCCTCTCTATGTGTTAAAAATCTTGAAGGTATGCTTGTTTTGCTTTCCTATGCTAGTTGATTTTTGCCATAAGTTGTTTGTTCACAAAATCCCTATGCATAGGAAGTAGGTTAGGCTTAAATGTGTTAGTCATATTCTTCATGATGCGCCCGTTATGTTTCAATTCTTATCTTTTATGCGAGCATCATTGAAATCATCATGCCTAGCTAAAAGGCATTAAAGGAAAACGCTTGTTGGGAGACAACCCAATATTTACCCCTATTGTTTTTGTGTGTTCACATGATTAATATACTGTAGTAATTTTATATCTTTTGTTTCAATAAAGTGCCAAGTAGAACCTTTGGGAAGACTTGGGTGAAAGTTAATGTGATCTTGCTGTAAAAAAACAGAAACTTTGCGCTCACGAGATTAGCTGCCATTCTTTACTGGAGAGTGATTTTAAGTTGATTCTTTTTTAAGAAGATTAACCGACAAATTAATCACGTCCAAAAATTTATTTCAGAATTTTTTGAGTTACAGAAGTATTCGAAAGTTACAGATTGCTACAGACTGTTCTGTTTTTGACAGATTCTGTTTTCTATGCGTTGCTTGCTTATTTTGATGAATCTATGAGTAGTATCGGAGGGTATGAACCATAGAGAAGTTGGAATACAGTAGATATTACACCAGTATGAATTTAGAATGAGTTCACAACAGTAACTAAGTGGTGGTTTTATTTTCTTATACTAACGGAGCTTACGAGTTTTCTGTTGAGTTTTGTGTTGAGAAGTTTTCAAGTTTTGGGTAAAGATTCGATGGACTATGAAATAAGGGGTGGAAAGAGCCTAAGATTGGGGATGCCCCAGGCACCCCAAGGTAATATTGAAGGACAACCAAGAGACTAAGCTTGGGGATGCCCCGGAAGGCATCCCCTCTTTCGTCTTCATTCATCGGTAACTTTACTTGGAGCTATATTTTTATTCACCACATGATATGTGTTTTGCTTGGAGCGTCAATCTTTTTAATTTTGTTTTGCTTGCTATTTTAATAATATCCCAAGATATTAAATTCTTAAATGTTAGAGAGTCTTCTCATAGTGACATAATTATTCAACTACTCATTGATCTTCACTTATATCTTTTTAGAGTAGCTTGTCATTTACTCGTGTGCTTCACTTATATCCTATGAGTAAATGGTTGAATGAGTTGAATATCATAAATCTGAAATTATATATGTTTCATATGCTTATCCCATAGGGAGTAATGACTTCACATATAAGAAGTAGAAGTGGTAAATTTATTGAAGGTTAGCAAACATTGTATTGGTCACTTGAACAATTCATGAAAGAATATTGAAGGAAGAGAGATTTCACATATACTATCTTGGACATCTTCTATGATTGTGAGCCCTGTTATTTATTTTCAAACTTGATCAAACTTGTGCACCTGCTAGCATTCACACTTCATAAATTATTTCTTTTATCATTTACCTACTCGAGGACGAGCAGGAATTAAGCTTGGGGATGCTGATACGTCTCCAACGTATCTATACTTTATGAAGTATTCATGCTATTATATTATCCATCTTGGATGTTTAATATGCATTAATATGCTATTTTATATGATTTTTTGGGACTAACCTATTAACCTAGAGCCCAGTGCTAGTTTCTGTTTTCCTTGTTTTTGAGTTTTACAGAAAAGGAATATCAGCTGCCTTGATTGCTGCCTGAAGCTTCTAGATGGGCATTGCAAGTTGCTCGTGCATCCAAACACATTCCCCCGTTTCTGGGTCCAAAGTTCCCCCAACCCCAAAGAACCAAGTCCTTGAACGATCTGGTCAGTGCAATGTCGCTGGTTGGACCCCTTTAGCACGCAGGTCTTGCTCAGCTTTGTTCCACAATGGCCGGGCTTTGTTGTATCCACCCGACCTCGTGCGATGGTGATACTTCTTCTTTGCAGCGTTTTGCTTTTTTGTCAGTGACCTTTTCTTAACCTTCTCTAGTTTCTTGTAGGCCACAAATGCGGGCCAGTGATCTCTTATCTTCTCATATCGACTGATGAATTCTGGAGTCCCCTCTTTCTCAATAAACTTTGTGTTCAACTCTTTCTTTCGGTTCTTGAATAGTTCTGCCATCTTCTTAAGAGCAAACGCCTTGATCTTTTGCTCTATAACTGGGTTATTCGGATCCTCCTCTCGCGGGTAGGCTGAAATTTATCATCAGCAAGGTCCAAAGATCATCTTTCAGTCTATCCTGGACATAAGAAACTTCAGGGTCCTTCTTCTTATTCCATTCTTGGACTCTGATCGGGACGCTGTCCATAACAACAACTCCGCACCGATGTACAAATGCATCCTCGGTCCGCTTGGGAGCAATCGGTTGGCCATCTCAAGCGACTTCAGTGATCGTGAACCTTTCATCCTGGCGCAACCTTTTCTTCGGGCTTCGTTTCCTTACGGAAGTTTGGCTCGATCTGAAGGGCTAAAAGAAGAAAGAAGCGTTAATATATGTACATAGAAAACAATTAATGCATCAAGTCAGCACAGGCTTAATTAATATATATATACCTCGCCAGACTTTGCAACAGTTAAGGCTCCTTCCTCCGTTTGGTCACCGGAGCCATGATCATGATCTCCTTCCTCCGCCATTCAGTCACCGGAGCCGTGATCATGATCTCCTTCCTCCGCCATTCGGTCACCGGAGCCGTCATGATCTCCTTCCTCCTCCATTGTTGGATCATCGGAGCCGTCATCATCTCCTTCCTGACCATCGGTGTCATTGAGAAATGACAAGGGATCACCTCCGTCGCGGATTATATCCCCCAACAACTCTTCTTGTTCTAAATCTCTGTCCATAGTTTCTGCAAATATTACAACATGGCAATATACAAACATGAGAGATGGATTACTGGCAAACATGGACTTAATATCACAACAAGGAATCATATGCATATGAGCAATGGATTAGCGGCAAACATCATCGAGGACTCCTCCTCTCATGTATGATGAGTCGTCCTATATATCTTTCGAGAGAGGATACTTTGCAGACCGCCTCTCTCATGCATGTCTGACGTCCCCCCTAACGTCGAAGTTATCGGGGTTATGTTTTAACGACCCCCCCTCATGTCGAAGTTATCGGGGTTATGTTTTAATGACCCCCCCTCATGTGGAAGTTATCGGGGTTATGTTTTAACGATGCCCCCTCATGTATTGCTATGAACAAAAAACTTTCTATGAAAATCGTTGCTCAAATATCAATGCATAGATCCATGGATCATCATTTCTCATATATCCATGGATCATATATAAGAACTTTCTATGAACAAAAAACTTTATATGAACAAACAAAGCATTCATCAATGGACAAAAAAAATCTGTGAACAAAAAAAATCATACATCAATGCATACATCCATGGATCATCCATACATCTGCATATACATACATACAACATACATACATGCATCAATGGACAAAAAAATGTATGAACAAAAAAAGCAGAGTAGGCCGGGGCGGTAGCGGCGGCGTGGCAAGTAGAGCAGGGGCACAACGCGGCAAGCAGAGCAGGGGCAGTGGCGCGGGGGAAGGGGGCTCACTTGGGGTGGCGTCGGGGCAGGGCGAGGGCGCGGGGAGCAGCGCCAGCATCGGGGCAGGGCGCGCGTCGGGGCAGAGGGCGTGGAGGGCGTTGGCGAGGGCATCGACGGCGAGGTGGAGTAGCCTGACGACATCGATGGGGCAGAGGGCAGCGAGCTTGGGCAGCCTGGCGGCATCGATGTGCTCGGCGTCATCGGGGGCAACTGCAGATGAACTCTGAAAAATTCTTAAGTTCCTGCTTATATATCCAACCATTTCGTCCCGGTTGGTGGCTCCAACCGGGACCAATGCCACGCTCTCACTACAAAACCAAAGGCATATCTGTGACATTTTGGGCCGAACGAATTTTTTTCCTGTCATGCTTATGAGACTTCTACGATGATAATTGTGACAAAACCCGGTATCATCATAGATGTGGTGGGCTCCTACATCTATGACAAAAAATCATGATATAAAATGGCTTTTCGTCCTGGGTGGGCTGGAGACGCAACTGCATGACATTCTTTGGGCCATCCATGACAGAAAAAATCGTGGTAGAAGTGAGGGCGAGGAAAATATCGGGGAGTTTCCTGTTATGGTCGGTGGTCGGGGCCAAGCGATGCACGGAGGTTTGCACATTTCTCATGTACACGTGCGAGCCTGTGTGCGAGGCATTGGGCTCTAACTAAACCCGAGTAAGGCGTTCGCTTACTGAACCCGAGCGATTGCACTGGCTATGCGTTACTGAACCCGAGCGATCGACCGATCCTTGGCTGTTAACTGAACCCGATCGAGTGACTCCTTCGCTACTGCTGCTAATTGAAGCTGATCGAACCTGTTGCCTCTTGATGAATAGTGACTGTTTTTGGGGGTTGGATGAACAGTTCCCGGTGGGGTTGGATGAACAGGACCCCGTGGTAGTAGAGGCCATTGCCGCTGGATGAACAAGACCCCGATCGAGAGGAGGCCGCCACATACCTGAGCCGGCTGGGGCTGGATGAATAGTTCCCCATGGAGGGCTGGCTGAATAGGACCCTGTGTGGAGGGCTGGTTGAACAATAGTCAGTGGAGGCTAGATGAACAGGACCCCGTGGAGGGCTGGTTGAATAGTAGCCAGTGGAGGCTGGATGAACAGGAGCTCATGGAGGCAGGAGGGAGACTCCATGGATGAACGGTAGCAGGTGGAGGCTGGACGAGGTCAACAGTGGATGAACAGTAGCCCATTGAGGCTGGAGCAAGGCAGTAGACGGTGGATGAAGAATAGCCCGTGGAGTCCCGTTTTGCGGTACGCCACACCCCTCCTGATGAACAGGACCCCATTTCGACCGTAGGAGGTCAAAGAGAAGTCTGTTTCCTCTGTTTTGCGGTACGTCACACCCCTCCCAATTAAAACGACCCTGTTTCGACCATAGGAGGTCGAAGAGAAGTCCCTTTCCTCTGTTTTGCGGTACGCCACACCCCTCTCGATGAACAGGATCCCGTTTCGATCGTAGGCGGTCGAACAGAAGTCTGTTTCCTCTGTTTTGTGGTACGTTACACCCCTCCCAATTAAAAGGACCCCGTTTCGACCGTAGGAGGTTGAAGAGAAGTTTGTTTCCTCTGTTTTGCGGTACGCCACACCCCTCTCGATGAACAGGATCCCGTTTCGACCGTAGGCGGTCGAACAGAAGGTCGTTTCCTTAGTTCTGTGGTACACCAGGCCTCGTTTGGGCTGTTCCGTCCAAGTCGGTTGGCTCCCGATGAACAGGACGCATTCCGTCGCCTCCTGATGAACACGACAGAGTTTCTTCATTTCGACCCAGCTAGTTGGCTGCTGATGAACAGGATGCTGTTGCTGCCCTCCGCTACCTCTCCATGTACGCGAGCCCTGGCCATACGTATGGACGAGTAGGCGTTCAAGACCCCGCCCGTATGTACGTACGTGGTCGTATTTACTTTCTTGCACCCTGGCTGTATGTATGTGTACACGATATAGACGGGATTGCATGACATGCTACGTCCACGCCTCTACTACGACACATGCCCTTCCTTACTCGGCCATGGTTCATCGCTGCAGCCTGCAGACAGACCGATCGACCAGTATGTACATACACGTTCATGACTAGACAGACAACCCTACCCTACTGGAATCAGGGACTTTGCTGTCAGCCGTTTCTTTGCCATCTGCTAACTGATGGCAATGACGGTCTTTGCCATCCTCTTGACGAAAACGGACGGCAAAGAAGTAGCTGACGGCAAAGAAATTTTTTGCCGTCCGCACAATCTTTGCCGTCAGCTAGCTGATGGCATAGAACCTTTGTTGTTCGCTAGCTGACGGCAAAGAGGTCGGGTGGACCGTTGGCAAGAGCCACCTAACGGCCACTTTCTTTGCCATCCGTTGGCTGGCGGCAAAGAATCATTGCCGCACTACAAAAAAAGACATATCCATGAAATTTTGGGTCGAACGAATTTTTTTCTGTCATACTTATGACACTTCTATGATGATAGTTGTAACAAAACCCGGTATCATCATAGATGTGGTGGGCTCCTACTTCTATGACAAAAAATCATGATAGAAAATGGGCTTTTCGTCCTGGGCGGGCCGGAGACGCAGCTGCATGACATTCTTTGTGCCGTCCATGACAGAAAAAATCATGGTAGAAGCGAGGGCGAGGAAAATTTTGGCGAGTTCCCGGTTATGGTGGGTGGTCGAGGGCCGAGCGATGCATGTTTCTCTCGTACACGTACGTGCATGTGTGCGAGGCATTGGCTCTAACTGAACCCGAGCAAGGCGTTGGGCTCTAACTGAACCCGAGCGATTGCACTGCAGGCTACGCGTTACTGAACCCGAGCGATCGATCGATGGCTGTTAACTGAACCCGATTGAGCGATTCCTTCACTACTGCTGCTAACTGAAGCCGATCGATGCTGCCTTTGGATGAACAGTGAGCGTTGCGGGGGGTTTGGATGAACAGTGAGTGGTGGGGGTGGATGAACAGGACCCTGTGGTGTTGCCTCTAGATGAACAGGACCCCGATCGATCGAGCCGGTTGGGGCTGGATGAACAGGACCCCATGGAGGGCTGGATGAACAGGATGACCCCGTGGAGGGCCGGATGAATAGTAGATGGTGGAGGGGTGGATGAACAGTAGCCCGTGGAGGGGTGGTTGAACACGAGCCCGTGGAGAGGGGTGGTTGAACAGTAGCCGGTGGAGTAGCGCGCGATGGAGGCTGGATGAACAGGAGCCTGTGGATGAACAGTCGCAGGTGGAGGCTGGAGGAGGTCGATGGTGGATGAACAGTAGCCCGTGGAGGCTGGAGGAGGTCGACGGTGGAGATGAACAGTATCCCGTGGAGTCCCGTTTTGCGGTACGCCACACCCTTCCCGATGAACAGGACCCCTGTTTCGACCATAGCGCTCCAACACAAGTTTGTTTCCTCCGTTTTGCGGTACGCCACACCCCTTTCGATCAACAGGACCCCATTTCGACTATAGGAGGTCCAACACAAGTCCGTTTCCTCCATTTTGTGGCACGCCAGACCCCTCCCGATGAACAGGATCCCGTTTTGAATGTGGCCGGTTGAACACTAGGCCGTTTCCTCCGTTCTGCGGTACACCAGGCCTTGTTTCCATTGCCTGTTCCGTCCATGCCCTCCTGATGAACACGACGACGCATTCTGTTCTGACCCAGCCAGTTGGCTCCCCATGAACACAACGACGACGCTGTTTCTCCATTCCGACCCAGCCATGTACATGAGCCCTGGCCGTACGTATGCGCGACTAGGCAATCGAGACCCCGCCCGTATGTACGTACGTGGCCGTATTTACTTTCTTGCACCCTGGCCATTGTACATATGTGTACATGCTACGTGCGCGCCTCTACTACGACACGTGCGCGCCTCTACTACGACACATGCGCGCCTCTACATCGACCAGTATGTATGTACACGTTCGCGACCAGAATGACAACGCTACGTATGCTTTGACCAGGTGGGTCCTGACTGTTAGGCACTTCCTTGCGTGCGAAGATGTACCTGGTGGGTCCCAGCAGTCAGGGGGGCGAATCGTTTTTTTTGCCCGGATGCACTTCCTTGCGTGCGAAGATGTAGCTGGTGGGTCCCAGCAGTCAGGGGGCGAATCATTTTTTTGCCCGTAATATGGATGCACTTCCTTGCGTGCGAAGATGTAGCTGGTAGGTCCCAACAATCAGGGGGGAAATGTTTTTTTCACGAAATATGATGGCCCGTCCGGTGGGTCCATGCTGTCAGGTGGAGGAATCATTATTTTCCATGTAATAAGGAGGCACTTCCTTGCTGCGGCCGTGGACCCAGCTGTCAGCCCCTCCACGTACAGTCCACATCCGATGGAAGTCATTCCTTGACCACGTTGACCACACCGCACCGAGAGCACCAGGGCGGTAGACAACAGCGAGGCCTAGGAAGGGGACAACGCGGAGCCGGGGAAGACGCGACAGTGGATGCCCACGCGGAGAGGAGTACGAGGGTTCACTGGTTCGGCTGCGGTGTGAGGCTGCCGTCCCCACAGAATAACAGGGGGTGTGGGTGAGTAGAGGGATGGCCTGGCCAGCAGTGGCAGTAGTAGGGGGCAGTGAGGCCTCCGCGGCATCACAGCCAGCCACGGGAGGCAGGAGCACGCGGCACGACCGGCGCTGGTTTGGGCGGCTGGAGCAAGAAGACCAGAGGTTGAAGACGCACTACGGTCGTTGGATGAACATCGTACGGTAACAGGACCTAGAATCGTTCATATTGACTAAGTTGACAAATCCCTCCGTCCCCGTCAATTTGGTAGGCCCACAAGTCAGCCTCCCACTATGCTGGGTTCCAGCTGGAAGGGGGAGTATTCATTTTTTTGTGCGTAATAAGGAGGCACTTCCTTGCGTGTGAAGATAGCTGGTGGGTCTGACCTGTGAGCGGGGGGCACATTTTTTTTTGCAAAATACAGAGGCCCTTCCGGTGGGTCCCAGATGTCAGGTGGAGGAATCATTATTTTGCACGTAATAAGGAGGCATTTCCTTGTGTGCGGCCGTGGACCTAGCTGTCAGCCTCTCCACGCATAGTCTACTTCCGATGGTGTCATTCGTTGACCACGCCACGCCGAGTGCATCCAAGGTGGTGGACGACGGCGAGGCCCCGGACAGCAACGAGCTGGAGATGGGAAGACACAGGAGTAGAGTCGCAGGCAGAGAGGTGTACGAGGGTTAACTAGTTCTAGTGCGGTGTGGTTCGGCAGTCGATGGAGAAGAACTGGAGGTGTGGAGGGGTGGAGGGATGGCCTGGCCAACGGTGGATTAGCGCTTCACAGCGAAGCGTGCTAAGCAGAGCTGCTAGCAGCAGGAGGTGGGAGGTGGTCCCGGCGGCACTGGAGGAAGAAGACGAGAGATTGAAGATGGATGCTGGTCGTTGGATGTAAATCCAACGGCTAACATGTCAGAATCATTTATTGACTAAATTGACAATGACTTGCGTTGGCTTCGACCTATTGGCCCACATTTCAGCCTCCAAAAATGTGGCACGTATTCAACCCATTTTTTTCAAAATTTACAGTCTTTTTTTGCGTGGTAGAATTTACAGTCAATTTGATCTTTTTTTTTGAATTATTGTCCATTAGCTGGGCTGGGTGAACAAATAATGTAGCATCCATGCGGCCCATTTATTTTTTTCCTAAAAAATTATAGGCCATTTGCATTTTCTCGAAATACACGATTTTGCTGGGCTGATTCTAATTATAATGTTGGGTTGGGCCAGCAATGTTATCAAAAAGTAAAAAGGGGCTGAGAATTTTGTTATAAATATATTTAAATAATAAGTGATATTATTACATTCGTCCTTAAATCTTACCAAGCTTTTGTACACAATCACTAGGATTTTTGTGCCAAAACAATCCAGGATTTTATTGTTAAGAAATTATATTTATAAGTTAATAAGATGTGGGATATTGTTTTCTTACATATGTAAGTATCTGTTAAATATATGATGACAATAAAAATAATACATAATAACATATAAAATAATCTAAATATATATAATATAGTTAGAAGGGAAACATAAGTTGGACTTGGCATTCCAATTTCTTATATAGAAAAATAGAACAGACCTCTGCGTTTTCTTCAAAAAAATACATAAATTGGGCTGCCAATGTTTCAGGAAAAATAAAACCTCGGATGGGAGGTCCATAGGCCGGTCGATACATGACGGCCCTCAAGAAAATACAAACATGCCTATGGACCTCCCATCCGAGGTCATGGGCTGCGCATGTTAAAAAAGAAAGCCTAGACGGGGCAGCACAAAACCCAACTGATACTTGCTGCCCCAGTGATAATAAATGATACCTGCCACCTCCCTGGCTTCATTGTGAAATTATCTCCTATAGTAACTACGTTGAAGCACCTAAAAAATGTAACTATGTTGACAAACCCATGGGCCCCAACGTCAGTATAGCATTAGGAGGAAGTATTTTTTTATAAGGCACTTGCTTGCGTACGGCCATAGACTTGGTGGGTCCTGACTGTCTGCCTCTCCACATACAGTCCTCTCCAGATTCCTCTCATTTGTTCAGCATGTTCACAACGGCAGACAGCGGCGTTGCGGCGAGCGCACAAAGCCGCAGGAGGGGATCCGACCACCTGAGGAAGTGCCTTATTATTAACAAAACTACGGAACTAGCCTAGTGGCCAAGTGAGACTACCCGACAACTGTTCCACTCGGGTTCGATTCCACCTGTGCAGGGAAAATATCTCCAAATTTTTTGCCTCTGCCTTTATTGACATGTGGGTCCCCATTGTCATCTACGCACACCACGTCCAACACTTGCCAAAACTTCGTCCCTCGTTTTCTCTGTGTTTCGCACACTCGACATTGTGTGGGCATTTTGAAAATAACATATCTTTTTGACTGCGCATCATATGAAGATGTGCTATGCATGAATGTTGATCAGCATGATGTTAACTGGCTAGTAGTTCCATTTTCGACCATGAATAAAACTTCCAACATGATGTTAACCCTATTTGAAAAGGTCGTGTTAATATAAATGCTCTGCCTCTGAAAGTTGCAGTTTCTTATCTGAAACTAAACTTGCAGTTTCTTATCTGAAATTGAAACTTGCAGTTTCTTCTCTGAGAATCACATTGTCTGCACTTTTATACTCCTATGAAACTACATTTTTTTAAGTGCTAAAAATAGATCTCTAGAATTCATAAAATACTTCATATGCTCAATACTTCAAATCTGAAATTCAAAAGACATTCATATCTGAAAGTACTCTCAAAATACACAACACAAAACACAATTCACAACCTGCAAATACTGACAACCCTAAGCTCCTCCTGACAATTCACAACCAGCCCGACTATTGGGCTGGGGGGCAGTCCCCTCCTATTCCTCGGCGGCAGACAGCCGCCCCGTGAGATGATGTGAACGGCGAGGGAGAGGATGGCGGGGAAGCACGTCAGGCCAACTACTTTTATCCTCTTGCAGTTGGGTTCGGTCGACGAAGACTCCACCGTCTTGCTCTGGCAAGACACCCTCGCAAACAGCACCCTGTAGATGCTCGATCCTTCAATCTGTGGTGGATGCTCCATCTGGGATCGATACTCCCACCACCGCTCCCTCACGATCGGATTCGGTGAATCTATTTGCTCCATGGCCTAGAGGAGCAGCTCTATGTACTCCCGCGTGACTCCCTCCGGGAGTATTGCCGCCTTTTCGCTCTGTTGCAGATATTTGGCCATGGATGTCGCCGTCGCCGCTAGTTGGTCCTTGTTGTCAAACCAAGACTATATCTCCAACATCCTAGCTAGCTTCACAGGGTCGCCGTCTGCGATCCTCACATATCGGTTGTACTCCTCCATCGATCTACTTCTCCACAGCACCTTCACTCGTCGGCGGTGGTTTTTGAATGGAAGAGGAGAGGAGCAGCGCTGGTTTTGGATTAGAACAGGAGAGGAGCGATGCTGGTTTTGGACTGGAACAGGAGAGGAGGGGCTGTGGTTTTGAAATGGAAGAGGAGAGGAGCGGGCGCTGGATTTAGATTGGAACATGAGAGGAGCGGCGGTTGTTTAAGAGGAGAAGAGCGCAAGAGCAACACTGGTCTTGGAAGTATTTTTTTGTTTTGCGTATTTTGGGTCAAAGTTTGACCACATACTGTATTTGACAAGCAAAATGTGAATGCATGTCACCAAAAATTGTATCATTTGGTTCGTATCTGAATGTACTTTCAAATTATATTATTTTTACAACGTATAACATATATTTTATGTGCGAAAATCATGGTCAATTATGACCCAGAATAAAAGGGAGACTAGTTAATGTGGGGTTGCTTTCTTAATTGAAGGTTAAAATGATTTTGATTTTGATCCAGTCACAGCGCGCCGGCCCTCTTGTCCAATCCAAAATCGCTGCCGCACGCTCCTCTCCCTCTTCTCCATTGCAAAACTACCTCCTCTCCTCTCCATCATCTCCATTCCAAAACCACCGTCTCGCCTCTCCCTCTTCTGATCTTCTCCATTGCAAAACCACCTCCTCTCCTCTCCATCATCTCCATTCCAAAACCACCGTCTCGCCTCTCCCTCTTCTCTATTGCAAGACCACCGTATCTCCTCCCATCTTCCAAAGCTAGCACCGGACCACTCAGAAGGACATCTATGGAGAGGATGCAGCAGCGAATCAGGCAGATCGCCGGCGGCGACCAGGCAAAGTTAGCCAGGTTGAAGGAGATCCTTACTTGGTTTGACAATGAGTGGGGGATTTCAAGGACGGTGAGGGCCATGTGGCAATGTAAGCGAAAGAGCGACACAGCGGCGATAAGGGCGGCGATGTACATGTACTCCTCGGCGGCAGTCATGCCGCAGTCCTTCGAGTTCATCGAGTATCTCCTCTGGGCGATGGAGCAGACAGATTCGCCCGAGGCGACAGTCAAGCGGAGGTGGTGGGTGTACGGGTCGAAGGTCGAGCACCCAGAGGATAACGAATCGATCGAGTATGGTGTGCCGTACGTGAGGGTGCAAGCCAGCCAGAGCCACATGAGTATTCGTTCTCCCACCGCAAGATGAGGTCGGATGGCGCGATGTCGCTTCCCCGCTGTTCTCCACGGTTCCCTCGATGCTCGCCTCGTTTCAACGGTGGCGTTAGGGTTTAAGGTAAGCTTCGCACTAACCTAATCTTCCACCTGCTCATGCTTACAATCAGTGTGACAGCTAATGAAAATCATGCTTACAACCAGTCTCCGAGTACTACGCCAATCACCATAAACTGGACCTTTGGGTCAAAGTTGTGACACAGTGTACAAATATAGAAAAATAGATTGGTGCTTCTTTCAGAAAAGAGTACTCCCTAGAAAACTGCCAATATAAGCTACTAGTATTTGGTTAGAGGATTTGCTACCGAGAAAGATCCGTCCACACAGAGCGCCACACATCCCACTGGTGGTAGTGGATGCCAATGCATGCATGCAGCATGGTTGGTATCAATAATTTTTACTTGGCACACCTTGCACTCTGCATATATGGCGGTTCCATACATACATTTGTGCAGTTCCACCAAAATGCAGCTGAATAACCCTGTTTGCACAGATAATGAAAAAGCGTGATTACATTATAGTGGCACTAGTTTATGAAACACACAAAATAAATAGAAGAAAATATTGCAATAGTAACATAGTATGCCATGCGGCGAGGGCGAGATGGGCCCTGTGACGCCTCATACAGTACGCCCCATACTGGAAATCGTCCCAAGTCTCCCAGATGCACCTTCTACCAGTGATGAACATCAATGTACATCGGTAGTACAAGGAGGCGCCTTGAGACATTCAAATCTCTATTTTTGTACAGATCAACTAAAATTAAGCACCCCAGTTTGCAGAAACACTTAAACATTAACAATGGGACTAGTTGATGAAACATACATTAACAAAGAGAAGCACTTTCTTTATCTACATTGGAAATGAAATGATAGAGAGGACACTCGCTCTATTTTAACTGTATTATTACTTCATTTTATTAGTGACACTAGGGTCGAGCAGGTGGCAAACGAGGCATACCGTGCGTCGCAAGGATGGAGGCCGGGGGTGCTTAGACTAGGATGCTGAAGCTGGCTCTTTCAGTCACCAACATGGATGATTCAATTCATGGGACCTTTTGGTGCAGTTCACCTAAAATGAAGCAATGTCCCGTGAGCTACTTGCTTCTTCTTCATTTTTTTAAGAAAAGGGCTCCAGCCCCGGTTCCATTTCCATCAGAAAATGAAACCCACAGAGCTTCTTCTTCATTAGTTGCAATAAAATTGAGCAACATCAAGGTTGGTTGTGAAGCTCCTGGAATGTTCAACTATAATTTGGATATCATTTATGCAGTTCAACTAAGATCAAGCGTGAAATGTATATCTCTATTTGCAGAAAAAAGGTGGAAAGGAGGGTGACTAACAAGTGATGAAACATGCATCAGATGAAAAGAAGCATGTTCCTTATCTGAATGGCAATCCTACAAGGACAATAGCAATTTCTAAAGCAGTGGCATTGGTAGATATTAGTGTGGGCATTAGGATTAACTATGACAACCATTAAATGACATTACTTTGGGCACGGGAGAGTAGGCGGACCAGGACACTTGCATTCCTAGCAAAAAGAACCAACTTATCTTAATGGGAAATTTAGTAGGACATGTAAAAAAGTGCCATTGATTCATATTACTGGAGGCATTACATTGAAAACAACATTGGTTTAACGTGTCCTTACTTTTAATAGTGGGATTGCTACATTTTACCAGTGGCATTACATAAGAGTGGCTCGGGGCAACAAACATCAGAACAGGATATCTGGGTTGGTCCCATTTTTGTTCGGTATAGCCACCTTATACTGTGTGAGGCTAGCAAATCTAGTGTTGGACTTACTCTGTTGACTTGTCCCCCAGTCCTCACTTTCTTTCCTTTTTCAACCAATAGATCGGGTTTATATTGAGTTTGTACTGCGTTTCCCTTTATTCCCATATTAGACCTAGAGACCAGTTGGATCGCCAGTCTCTGCTACTTTTCGCCCCCATTATTTCCTCTTTCGACCAAGTCCTAGATTCAGGTAACAAATCTTTCCCCACCCCCACCCCCTTTCTTCCTTGTTTCAACCAAGTAGTACTAGATTCGAGTGCATGAACTAGTTTTACCTCTTAACCATAAAAAATAGGTGGTTTTCGAACAGCCGATCGATCCTATCTACGAGGGGGCCTGAGAAATGGTAAAAGATACAAATGCAACAACGTCAGGAGCTCGGGAAGTAGAACAAGGCCGGTTTCGAAGGAAGTTATACCTGATGGTCACCGGGATGTCGCTAGGTGGGCGGCGGGAGGCCGGGTCTGCCCACACTATGGCAGCGAGGAAGAAGGGGTCGGAGGCCCTCCCTCACCAGCAGTGCTTGGGAGAGAACGACAAGGCAGGCTGATAGGGACACACCAGCAGTGGGTAAGAGCCGTCGCCGAGGACGACCGCGTGAACATTGCACCTTCTCACCTTCCCCGGCGGAGAGGATCTGACTGGTTCTGTGACCAGCGATAAGTAGAGAGAGAGTGTGTGGCCACCGCTGTCGTGTTTAGATCTAGAGAGGACGAGACAGTGTGAAGAGAGCAACACTAGAAAGCAAGCATAGAGGCTCCTGCCTATATAGTGGAGTACTAGTTTTCTTTTGTTTACTGGAGCCGGCTTGACCTCGTCAATGGCTGTCGAGAAGTCTTCATGCACGTGGACCGGAGGCGCAGTTGTCGTCATTTTGATCTGAAGCACCGGATTATAACATATAATACGAAAAAATGCCACATGACAAGAAATCATAACCTCACTGCCCAAAGGAGACAACATGAATCCCGACGGATAAACTAGACGAGGAACAAAGCTCAAATTAAAGATAAACGCGTAGAAAAGGGGTCCATCGATAGATGTCCTAATTAACATAGCCGGCTTAACTTAGATGGAAGCCGAGTAGTCTTCGTGCATGTGCCCCCAATGACTAGCCCAACTCAGTTGTTGCTGTTTAACCCTCGCAGTGATCCGAAGCACATGACACCTAATTTTGCGAGATGACAAGAAACTTTTTTTTAGATTTCTCACCACAACTACAGCCCTATACAACACAACCTGCATGATATGTAGACGATAGCCAATCCAGGCGTGTCTGCTGGAGTCTGGTCACATGCATGGACGAAATGATCTTCCATGTCTTGCAGGGATCGTCCAGGCACCAACGTAGTACAACACTTCTCTAGTACTATTTCTCGTCTCCCTCTTCTATTAAGTCACCCGACTTGCGGGGCCGGGGAGTGTGCCTATGGTCGGTTCTCAATTGCGGTCCCACATGTGTGTGCAAATGCAACATGACGCGCGTTCCATTCAGAGAGCAGCGTGCCAGACCGACCGACCATCTGGGGTGCGACGCGAATGCGACGGGCATACTGTATACACCGTACATGTGTATCGCCGTTTTCTAGAGGGTTTGCTCCATGGCGCAATCCATGGATACAAAATTAGTATATTGTACTATTTAAAAGTCGAGGGCAGGGCTTTTCCTGTGCGGTAGGTAGGGCAGTTCCACCTAGTCGGTTCGACAGAGACGCGAGAAGATGAGGGAGTAGGCTGCTGCAAACGTAGGGCTGTGTGATTTGACAGCGAGTTACTGCTGGACAGGTGGGGGCCAGTGATTTGACTTTCCATTATCATTTTAACTGCGGCGCTATGACCGACGTGAGTCTCCCGATTCCTAACCACCTCCATACAGGTGCCTCTCCCAATGCTGCACCATCTAGTAGAGGCTGGCTCTTGCATGAGAGCCCACTTCTCCACTTTTTCCTTGCCTCTCTTTCCTCCACATATGCAAAAATGCCATGTAAAGCGCACTATTGTACTTACTTGCTCCTACATGTGCTAAGCTTTCCACATAGGCATAAAGTCTGATGTGGCAAGTTAATCAAGAAGAGAGAGACTAGTTTGGTGACCCAAGGAAGAAACGGTGCTAAGCACGTGTACCTAGGTGAAAAGGCAATTTTGAGTCTATAGCTAATTAAATGAAGCAAGCTTAGCAACAAAAAACTAATAAGCACACCATTTCATTGGAAGAGGCCACTCCTTGGCAAATGCAATAAATACTACTCCCTCTGTCCCATAATATAAGAACGTTTTTGGCACTACACTAGTGTCAAAAACGTTCTTATATTATGGGACGTTCTTATATTATGGGACGGAGGGAGTAGGAAGAAAGAGATAGAGAGAAGTAAAAAAATACACTTATAGCCAACCTTATAGCTAACCTTGTTGTAGTATGAGTGACTAAGTGATGACATGCCAACATCAGATAGCCTAACGCACCGTGTTAAATCTCCAAGGGCGCGAGCGATGCAACGGTCATGGTAGGCGCGACCATGATACGGGCTGCTAGCAGCCCTTGGATCTGAGATCAAACGATCGCATGCTAAGTGGCTAAAAATTTGCAGAATAACCCTCCAGGATAGGATATTCACCCATAGGTCTAGAATCACGCCATGCAACCATTCGATCTTAGATCCAAGGGCCCTCAGAAGCCCGTATCATGGGAGAATGGAAAGCCACTACCCTGCCGTTCGCACGCTTGCAGTTCACTCCTACTCGTCCCCGCACGTCCTTTAATATTATGGCGGTTCACTCCTAGTCGTCCCGTCCTTTCACATTACGGCAGTTCCCACTAATCCTAATCCTCCTCCCAAATCCATGACTTCCCAAATCTCCATGATCGATAATGAGTACAAGGTTAGAACCATCACCGGTGATGAGTTCGACGTCATCTACACCCGTTCTTCCAAGATGGTGAAAAGATGCCTTTCTCGCTTCAGATGCATGTTTGAAAACTCAGATGATGAGTGGGTCGCTGGGATAGATGTTGAGTACACCATAGTCCTGGGACGAGAGAAGGATCTAAAGGAGGAAGAGAGGAAGAAGCCCGCTGTGATCCAGGTTTGCGTGCATGACTTATGCTTGGTCTACCACATATGCCATGCCGACGTTGAATGCCTGGATTTTAAGAACTTCCTCGAGAGCAACCTAGTCAAATTCGTTATTGTAGACTTTACGAACGACAAAGAAGTCCTGGGTTGGATAGGCCTCGTTGTAGGCAACCCCTTCGACCTCCAAAAGAATCGGCCGCTGCCCTCCGGTGGCCAACCTTCAATGCTGACCCTGGCAGGAGCCATGGTTCATCTTTCGTACGGTAAACTGGAGAAACCTCATTACATGTTTCATCGTCATGCATGGCAGCGGAATGTACTAGATATAGACCACATCCACTATGCTGCAATGGATGGCTACCTTTGTTTCAATATCTACAAGGGTTGGATGAAGAGCAAGAGCCAAGTGTGCGATTCAAGCAAAGAAGTATCGTCCAAGAGGAAGAGGGACAAGGATGAAGTCGAGGACGTGGACGAGGACTCCGAGTAAGGTGGCAGTGTCGTTGCTCATGGTGGTTCTAATGCAGTGTCTACCGAATTAGTTGCATAGTTTAATTTCAGGTGTGCTTAGTTTAATTTGAGGGGTGTGTTTTGCTGAGCCCCCAGCAGAACTATGTTATGTATCTTCTCGTTACTTCAACTCTTCAGTACGTACATACTAGTATTTCTTACATTTCATCTTTTAGTTGGTATAGTACTACCACTCGTTTCTTCACACTATATACGTACAATATATATGGCCAACATCATATGGCCAGCAGTTTAGTTGTCAAAGAATTTCAGGGTGCTTAGTTTTGTCAAAGAATTCTAGGATGCTTAGTTCTATTTGAGGGGTGGGTTGTGCTGGACACCATTATTGTGACTAGCCTTTTTAATAGTACTATATGCATAATTTGGCAACGAGCACTCTCTATATGTACCACCTTTTTTTTAATTTCAAGTTTTGCTCCATGGCGCAATCCATCGATACTACTACTGTACAAAAGTATACATTTTTTAAAAGGCTAGAGGGCGGGGCAATATAGCTTTGTCGGTTTAACGAGAGGCGAGGGCCTTTGTGATTTGATGGCTCATTACTGCTGGAAGGCGGGGCCTTGTGATTTGACTGCTCGTATAAATGCGACGACGACCTGAGCAGGAGCAAAGAACCGTGCGGTATACTCAAGTTTTCCACTGGAGTAGTACTACAACGGAGGATCACGAAACACAGCAGCCCAGTGCCATATGGCGATAAAAATGATCTAATTTGCTAGTCATCTCATTGTTAGCATTTTTCTATTCATTCCCTCAAAAAAACATTGTTCTATTCATGCCTCGCAGAGAACGTGACACGTGCGGCGAAACACCCGAAGCAAAATATGAAACACAGGAGCAAAAGAAGAAGGAAGATTATCACCCCAAATGATCTAATTTGCCGCAGAGTCGTAACTGCTTCTTCATCGCCTCCACGACCTCATCTCCTTGCGCGTCTCCTCCGCCATCTTCTTCATTCTGTCCATGACGCGGGATTTCTCGACGCGAGCCTTCATCATCTGTTCCACGGCCGCATTATGTACCTTGACAGCAGTCGGGTGCTTGATGCAGAGCTTCGCCAACTCCTCATTCTGTTCCATGACGAGGGCATGCAGCATCTTCATCGAGGAACTACTATTCTCATGCAGCTTCTTCCAGCCGGCGTTCTTCTCCTTCAACAGGTCGAGCTTGTGGTAGAGCTTTGCCTTGTCCTCCTGAAGTTGCAGGATTTCGCCGGTCGCCTTCTTCTCCGAGGCAATGCTCTTCTTCAGCAGCATCACCAAGCCAGCGGTCAACTCCCCCTGCTTATTGAGCTTAGCGGGCATGTCGTCGAGGCTCTCCTTCAGCAGCTCCGCCAAGCCTTGGATGAACTCCTTCTGCTTATTGAGGTGCTTATTGAGATGATCGGGCATGCCGTCAAGGGATAACGACTCCAGCGCCGCTGGCTCGGCATGTTCGCCTCCGTGGCTAGGGTGCTCCTCGGAGCCATCGTCTGCCCGTGAGAGATCTTTCGAGGCCTCTGCATTGTGGTGAGCCCTCTTTTTTTCCGCAGCCTTGGTTGCCGCTCCCTTGTTACGAGTAGTTCTCGACCTAGAGCTTTGCTCACCGGCCATGGCAAGGACGGAAGAAGAAGAAGCACTTATGAGGAGGAAAGGTAGAGTAATTTTCAGTTAGGTAGTTCCCCTTTTTATAACCTAAGTGCTAGCACTAGTACTAATACCTGCATAGTGGGAACACATTCAGGTTTGGTACGTACTAGTAGGTGTGAGTAGGCTTTCAAATGGGATGGGAACAAGGTAAAGATTAATTGATGGTTTTGGTTTCGAGGCCCGAAATGGCTCCCGATGAGTTTAGTGGAACATAAATTTCAAGTAGACTACACTGCTCAAATGCGTAAATATTATGTTACTGTCAAAAATTGGCACAAAATACGAAGGAGACCAATGGAAGTGCTACTAGCAACCCATGATTTAACTACTCGCATGCGCGCAGTGGAGTAGTAATGTCTTTCTTCCGCCCTCACGTCCACTCAATTTGCATGCGCTGTATTAATTGACCATCAATGAAGTGAACGACTTTACACGCGTCAAATTATCACATGGGGTGGATCTTGGTACAAAATTGCGTCCGCCCGTGTACGCGCTTGTGCGTGCGAGGGTTTGAGTGCGTGCGTCGCATGCGTGCACATCTTTGCTTCGTGCATGTACCGACAGTATGGCTCAGGGAGGACGAGTACATTCTTCTGGAACCAGCAGCACGTCAATGTGATCAATCCACACAAGGAGGTCGCGACAACGCCTCCACATGTGCCACGTGGCTTCATGAACTGTAAGAGAGACACTGTGTAGCGTGCCATTGGAATTCTAATTTACGTGTTTTGCACATACTCGAAGTACTAGTAAGGTACACGTGCATTGCACGCATCAGATTTTGCAACCAAATTATAAATAAATGCGGCAAGTTCCCCTAAAAAAAGCATGTTAGCTCTGAGTCATATATGCCTGATGTAGACCTTCGTTTAATTCTTATAGTTCATCTCATTCAAAATCAATTAGTTTTTATAAAAAAGCTAGGGCCTCATGGATTCGTAGGATTTTCAAAAGGCGGGAATAGGAAAAACATGGGATTATAGTGGAATGTTGTCTTGAATCCTATAGGATTGTACGAGTGTTTGATTGTGCATAGAAAAAACGCAGAATTCTTTCAAAGAGGTTTGAGTGGATGGGATGTTTCCTATGAAATCTAGTACAAATGAATCATATGGTAAAATTCCTATGGTTTACAATCCTACGAATCAAACAACCAAGATAGGAAAAATTCCTAAGGATTAGAATCCTCCGAAATTTCTTTAAGAATCCTTTGAATCAAAGAAGCCCTTAATCTATTTTATGATTCATGGAATTGTGTGTTGTAAAGCATAAAGTAAAAACAAATAATGGCAATTCAACTAGAAAAAAAGTTTGGGTAGTTATGATATGGAAGATTCTAGAACAAAGGAGAACCACTGTTGTTTGAGGTTTGTGCATTATGCTTAAGTTCAACCATGGAGTCTGCTAGATTGTACATGTGGCAAAATCTGGTGGGGGGCTAGAAGATGGTGCGAGGGGCCGAGTGGAGGGAGACTATGAAGGAGTGCACAAGTGCGAGATTGATATTTAGAGAGAGGGGGCGAGAACGTGTGCTGTTGCGCGCAGTGGTGGAGCCATGAAAAATAAATGAGCTAGGGGGCCAAGAATTGCTAATCCTTTACGAGGAGGGTAAATTCATGAACTTAAACCATTTTTAGCAGCAATTGTCTAATGATCACATTCATATTAGCCTCGATATATAGTGATGTTATGGGGGGCAGGGTCCTTGCTGCCCCTTGTCTTCACCATTGTGCGCGCGTCTGAGAGGTGAAGCAGAAGGCATGGATGATGAGAGGGGGACATTGGATATATAATTAATGTGGGTGTATTAGCTATATATGTTAATCCTATATAGAGAGGTATAGATTGATCGATGTGGACGTGGGAAAGAGGGTGAGACCTCACTTGATATATCGATTGATCGGTTTGTGTGGAAAACTATGAAAGACCTAGATATATACACACAGACATAGAGGAACATCGATCGTTGCGCATGCACACGTGAGAGATAAATAATGCCCGATATGATGGAGAGGGGGATGTGTGTGGGTGTGTGCCTTCATGGGAGACTGACCTGAAGAAAAAGATTGCATGTGTGCGATGGATAATGCCGACTGGTTGTGTGTGTGCATGCATGCACAAGAGATAGTTAGTGGTACAATTATAAAGAGAAGACGACTGTGTGGGTGTAAAAGACTAGGTGAGGTCATAATCAATGTAAAGTTGGATTCAAATATTTGAATAAGAGATCCTGATGTTTGAAACCCATGCATGCATGAATATAACGGAGATCTGCGCGGTGTGCTTTGGAAACGAGCATGTTGTAATGTATACACATTGAACAAGGTCGGACTGATTTGAATTTGACATACCGATGGCAGACATCATTTGGCCACGTCGCATCCGTGCATGGACACACTATTCTAATTGGAGATGATGGGTGGATTTAGCATCACATATCTATATCTATACCCATATATATATTATATTATATTTTTTATATTGTGTGTGGGTAACTTTAACTTTGAAGGATGGTCGTTGGATGAGGCGAATTTGATGGTCCAAAGATGGCAAATTTGAGCACTACTAGCCGTTGAATATCGTCTAGATTCCACCAGATTTCGCCACATGTATAATCTAGAAGACTCCATGGTTGAACTTAAGCATAATGCACAAACATCAAAACACAAGCACTTCTTCTTTGTTCTAGAATCTTCCGTATCAGAATTTCCCAAATGTTTTTCTACATGATTTGCCATTATTTGTTTTTACTTTATGTCTTACAACACACAATTCCATGAATCTTAAAATAGATTAGATTTCTTATAAAAACTAGATGATTTTGAAAGAAATGAACTATAAGAATTAAACGAACATCTACATCATGCATATATGACTCAAAGCTTACATGCTATAATGTGGTATTAATTCATAATTTGGTTGCCAAATCTCATGCGTGCAACGCACGTGTACCTTACTCTAGTCTAAATGGTGTTTGTGCGGTTGTTGTGCGTGTTGAGGTGCAAATTGTCTTTTTTTGGTACACGTTAAGCTTGTTCTCCCGAAATTTCAAGCCGCGGCTTGTTATGCCGAAATTTCAAGCTAGCGTCTCTGTCTATCGTGCTGCAAAACTCCCACCTCTTCAACCCGCGCCTTGTTAGCCCGAAATATTTAAGATATATCGTTGTCTCGTTGTGCTCTGACAACTCCCTCCATCTCAACCCGTGCCTTGCTTTCCGAAATTACAACGCGCGTGAAAACTCCCACCTCCTGTGAAATCCCGACACGTGAAATGCCCATGGTACGCCTGAACCAAAAGAACTGCCTCAAATCGGTGGGGCTACTTTCATAACTTACCCCACATTTAGGACAAGCGCGTCCCTAAGCCATGGTTCCCCACTCCCATCCCATCCACCCACCCATTCGTACACCGAGGCCGCGAAAACCCGCAACGAAGCCCCACACCCTCCTCCATCCGCCACCCAGCCGGAGCCTCTTCCCCGACGATGTCATCCACAGGAACACCTCGACGTCCCTCATCCATCGTACTGGATGAGGATCCATCGTCGATCTCGTCATCCCGCCAGTTCAGCCACCCTGTCCTCCACCTCCAAGGGCTGCCCCAACGTTTCCCTCGTCTTTCGCACCACCTCCATTCCCACACTGTCATCTTCACCTACACCACCGGAAGAGCATCATCATCACCGTTTCCTCGGATGAAGCTGCGGCCTAATCCGTGCCACCAAATAGGTTGTACACTAATCGCCGCATTTTCTTCTTGATTCGATCTCATGGTGTTGCCGGTGCTCGGTCCTGAGCCGACACGGCATGGCTCCATCCACGGTGGCGTCGCCGGCCACTTCCTCCACGGCATCGTTCCTTCGGCGGTGACATCCACATCAGTAGGAGCTGCTGCTGCTTTAGCTCTCGCTCGCGCTGCTGCTCTGCTCTTGCTCTCGGTCCCCTGCCTGGTCTGCTCTTGCTATTGCTCTTGCTCGCGTTACTATTCTCACTCTAGCTCTTGCTTGTGATGCTGCTCCGATTTAGCTACACTTCAGTCGACTGGATCGACTTTTGGGTCAGTCGATTTTCAGGGGGTGGGGGGCCTCGCCGGGGTGAAGGAAGAACCAGCCAGGGTGGGGGCGGTGGTCGCCGGCAGTGGTGGGGCGGTGGCGTGGGGATCGCCGGAGAAAAAGCTCGGCACAGGGGGGCTAGAGGGATGGCCGGGGTGGTGGCAGACCGGTGGTGGGGAGTTTTTTCGGGGCGAGCGGGGCAGCGCACCACCGGCCGCGGGTGGCGGGGGGCTGCTGTTTGGCCGGTGGTGGCTGGTAGCTCAGGGGGGTGGAGGTTGAAGATGAACTGCAGGCCCTTGATTTCGTATCCAACGGCTGCAAAATCGACTGGCCAGAGATGAAAAAGTCAGTCGGCTGACGTGTAGCCTCACCTTGCTAGTGCGTTCAGTTTCGACAGTAAAATTCAGTTTCGACAGCAAAATTCAGTTTCGACAGTTAAGTTCAGTTTCAACAGTTAAATTCAGTTTCGACAGTTAAGTTCAGAGATGAGCGGCTGACGTATTTTACATCTAGCACTTTGTGGTTATGTATTTTATGTCATGTATTGGAGATGCTATTAGAATTCCACTCAGGTTAATGTTGTCTCTCTTGTCCTGCTTCAGCCTCGGCGTCGTACAACTCACCGGAGCTGCTCCAACGACGAAACCCTCCATCACAGCGGAGCAGTATCTTGGGCTCCATCTCCAGACGCCTAAGATCTTCTTCCCCTCCTCCTACAGCTAAGTCAGCCAAAGCATCCTCACCGGCCAACCCAATCATGCTGAGATCGACATGGCTTCGCCAAAGAGGTTGTACACTTGTTGCATCTCTTTTTTACTCTACATGTTATATATATTGTCCACTGAGCACATGTAGTAACGTGAAATACGATTATTTTATCCTACTATATGACAAGCAGTGAGGTACCAGGCAACTTAGCTATCCGTGATGGACTCTCTTGAATGCCATCATTATTTATCTCTGCGTGTTTGAGCTGTGCATTTGTCGATGGGCCTGAGAGTTGAGCTGGTATGGCAGTGGCCTGGGTCCAAAGTAATGGAAGTAGCACAAAAACATTTTTTAGTGTAGGATTTTCCTTTCTCAAGCCTGCCTACTATCGCCAGTGCTTGAAAGGAAAAGTGAATGAAAAACATAGGAATTGGAAAGTTTCCTATGGTACTACTTTTCATGAATTTGGTGCAAAGGAATGGAGCAAAGGAAAACTGTAGGATTTGTTCCTTTAGTGTCTCCTTGAAAGAAAAACCATAGGAATTCTAATTTCCACTTGTCCTCCTTTTCATATTCCTATTCATCAAGCACAAGACTAAGACATAGTAGCATAATAGCATTATAACCGTACATTTTCTTGTGGTTTGACTTAATCTCACCATGCTTTTTTTGCATATTGTGATCTTCCAATTCTTGTGAATCAAACACCCAGATTGGCAGAAATCCTATGTTTTTAAATTCTCTGTTTTGCACGTGCATTCCTATCCTATTCTTGTCTATTTCCTATCCTTGCATTGTTAGAATCCTCAAATTCAAACAAGCCCTTACTCAATTACTTCTGTTACAAATATGTGTCAAAGAAAACATTGTGTGGTTTGTCCTGCTCCTGTGGCGTTGTGTTCCACCCCAGCTCAGCTGCTCCAACGACGGAAGGGTTCACCATAGCAGGGGTCCGCTCTCCAGACTATCTTTCGCCGCCTCAGATCTTCTTCCCTGCCGCCGGCAACCACGACAACTGCATTACCATCATCAACTGAGAAGATGACCTTGAGGACTAACATGGGTCCGCAAGAGAGGTCGCACTCTTCCATGTCTGCTTACGTTGTGCATCGCTTAATATGATGACATGCTACATTATCGTCGTGTTCACCTATTAGACTCCGAGTCAGGTCCAAACTAATGCTGAAACTTGAGTTTTTAAATGGTTGTGGGGTACATATTGGGGAAGGAATCAGTCCTATCTGTCTACTATTTGGTTAATCTCGGGTGTCTACTATGAGTTTCATGTTGGGTGCAAACAAACATTAAAGGAGCCATTATCTGTTTTTTTTAACTAAAGCTATTATCTACCTGCTATCATTTGTTTTGGGTCTATCCACAGTTTTCTACCATCACTCTGGATTTGTGCATGGACTCCTTACAAAATGTCACTATGTTTTATTCCTATGCATGCCAGTTATTGTACACAATGGAACTGATCATGTAGAGCAAAAGAGACGAGCCTTGCGTGGCAATAAAATTTCATGCAGACGTCGCTCCATGGTGGGCGCAAAGTCAGCCCCCCCTCCACCCATTTCGGATCGTAATCAAGAGGAAGATAACTGTTCTGAGGGGGATTCGGAAGGAGAAGACCACTCCTATTTACCCCATGAGGTCTTCGCTCTAACTTGGCATGCTGATGTTGGTAATATCATGCATATGGTGCCTTGCATTGCTTACTATATACACTAAAGATGTCATCTGCTTAGTTTAGACATGCTTTGTGTCAATGCCATCTGTTTAGTTTCTTTATCGTATATGTGAATCATGCAATGCCATCTTGTTTAGCCAGGCATCATATATGTGAATTTTGCAATGCCACCCTGGTTAGCCAGTCATCTTATATGTGAATTATATCATGCCATCATTTTTTATTACGTGTTAAATTTGTCAATAATTTTAGTACATTCAATTACTCTTCCTGTGCATCAGCCATTCGGCACGGTCATGGAAAAATCTGGAGTAGAAACAAGGTCTTCAGAGCAAACAATGCTATCTAACGAAGCGCATGTCTTGCAGGTTACCAATAGCTCCTCAGAGGAGGATTCAGAGATAGATGACTAGTCATATCCCCCCCCCCCCGAGGTGCATGCTCAACTTGGCAAGGTTATGTTGCTCATATCGTGCGTATGGTATCTTGCATTGCTATGCCATTTGCTTAGTTTAGACATGGTTTGTGTGAATGCCACCTATTTAGTGTCTAATTACCATATATGTGAATTATGAGATGCCATCTTGTTGCAAGACATTATATATGTGAATTATGCAATGTTATCTTGTTGCAAGGCATTATATATGTGAATTATGCAATGTCATGTTGTTTAGGCAAGCATCATATATGTGAATTATATCATGCCATTTTTTGTATTACTCATTCCATTTGTCGACAATGTTTGTATATTCAACTGCTCTTCCTATGCATCAGCCATTTGAATTGGTGATGGAGAAATCTGGAGTGAAAACAAGGTCTTCAGAGCAGATAATGCTACCTGCTGAAGCAGACAACTTGCTGGTTACAGATAGCTCTTCAGAGGAGGATTCAGATACAGATAAGCAGTCCTATTATCCCCCTGAGGTGTATGCTCAAACTTGGCAGGGTTATATTACTCATATCATGCATATGTTGTATTGCAATGCTTAGTTTTTACATCATATACACAATATTGAATGTCATCTCCTTAGTTGACATGTCATATATGCGATTGCCCTCTGCTCACTTCCTTAGTATATAAATCATATATTTGAATTATGTCATGCCATGATGTTTACATAGATAGCATGTATCTGAATTATGGCATGCCAACCCATTTTCTAAAGACATAATATAGTTATATCATCTCATCTTGTTTACGTCATCATATTTTAAATTATGTCATTCTATCCGTGAATTATATCATGCCATCATGTTTCCATCGACGGCATGTTTGTGATTTATGGCTTGCCAACCACTTTAATAGACACATCGTATAGTTATATCATGTCATCTTGTTTACATAGTCATCATATTTTGAAGTATGTCATTCTATCCCGTTTAGTTAGCCATCATACATGTGAAATTGTGTCATGCTATCCTGTTTAATTAGCCATCATATATGTGAAATTATGTCCTGCTATTCTGTTTGGTTAGACAACATAAATGTGAATTATTTCATGCCATGTTTTCTTCCCTACTATCCATTACACCTGTCTATCTTACAATGTCTGTACATTCAATTACTTTTCTTTTTTATCAACCATTTCAATTGGAGGGGGTGATGGCAGTATCTGTGGGAGTAAAAACACGGTCTTCAGAAAAGATCGTGCTACCTGTCGATGCAGATAGAACCACGGTTGTACTTGCCCAAGAACCAGCCCCACCACACATAACCCAGACTCATGCAGATTGTACCCCTACCCAGTTGGACAGAGAACCAGCTACACCCCTTCTAACCCCAACCCCAGCAGATAGTAACCCAGTTCCCGTTGACACAACACCGTCTCCACCACAGAGCACCCAAACACGAGTAGTTAGTAAGGCAACTGCAGTGCCCAAAGCACGAGGACCACCACTCCGAACCCCAAGTCAACGCTTAAAGCAGAAGAAGAATTGTTCTCAGGTCAGGTTCCGTAGCTACGGTTCATACTACTTTGCTCTTGCATCATTGTATTTACTCATACCAACTAATTTCAAATTTGAAGGATGCAATTGAAACTCCAATGGTGCAAGAGGTATGTTTTAAACCTGTTTCTTTAACGTATTTGCTGTTGTAACTTGCTCTATGTTGATTTCAGTTTCAATTGAATAAATAGTTATGTTCTCATGCCATGCACATTACAAGTGTTGTTATTGCTATGTAGTTTCCCACACTTATATTTTGTCTATGCTGCTTTGTCTTAAATAGATATGATTTGAACTGTATCTATCTTGATTTGGCAACATAAACTAGAATGATATAGACCATACAGTGACCGTACTACATAGATATATGTTTGTTTCATGTTGTTATCGTGTCCACCTTACTACTGAACCGGTTTACCAAAATGAGTTTCATATACTACATTGTAAACCTGTGATGTGTTTGTTTGTTTCTCTTTTAGAACGCGGATAAAATATTGGAGAAGAGTACCCCGTTATGCAATGGTAAAGGAAGTAATGCAGATAAGGTTCAAGATAGTGAGACATCCCTGTTGGTCTCCAAGAAAGCTGATAAAAACTATATTGAAGACACTGAGACAACCCCAAAGTCTTGTCTTGATGTAGTGTTCGAGTTACTGGCTACTACTGCTGGCACCAGCTCTTCGAACTCGTTGCTTGAATCAGTTCGGCTTATTGAGTCTCAACTTCAAGTTGAAAGACATCGATCAGATGTTATGCGACAGGAAGCCGAAGGACTGAGGAAGTCCCTGTAGAATTCAGATGCATACTTTCTGGTGCAACATCAAGTGCTGGAGGACTTAAGCGCCAAACAAGAGAAAGTTAATAAGCTTGCTAAGCATCTTTCCAGCATTATGGGTACCCAGGATATTGTTTCTTGAGCTCTTCTGAAGTGGTTTTAGTTCTGGACTTGTTTTGCTGCGGCGTTTATATGTTGTTGTGTTCCCTATATTTGCACTGGTGGCGAACTTTGATGCCCAGTGGATGTAATATGTGTAATAGCCATGATAGCCTAGCGTAAGTTGCTTGCTTATTTATTTCGTTATTGTCTTGTTTATTTCTTTGCTTGTAGTCAGTGCATTTCTTTTTCCGCGGTTTGCTAATGGCCGCAGTAACCTATTTTTTAAAACTAGGCCACAATAACCATGGGCTACATATTTACTATAGTTACCATTTCCCTCCTACGGGCTGTGGAAACAATGGGCCTTCTACGTGTTGTAGAAGCAATGGGCCTTATACGGGTCGTAGACACAATGGGCCTTCTACAGGCCGTATCATCAATGGCCCTTCTACGGGCCGTATGATCGGTTGGCCAAACATGGGCCAATAACAGACCGCATTATGGCCGTAAACGGGCTAGAGTTGGAATCGTCTGTTCATGGGCCGACCATAACGAGCCGTCGTTAATCAGCCGTATTTGATGACGCTATGAAAATGGCCCAACGTATTAACGGGCCACAAACGGGCCGACTGTAACCTCGGGCTGAATTTAGCCCACAAGCAGAAAATGACAGTAACGGGCCGTAAGTAAACGAATGCTGGAAATGAGCCCAAGAATAAATGGGCACTGAGAAGGCCGAAAGATAACATGGGCTGGAAACGGCCCAACGGAATAATGGGCCGTTAATGGGTATAAAGTGATACACTGTTCATTACAGGCCAGTTTCACCACAGGCCATTAATGGGTATAAAGTGATACACTGTTCATTGTGGGTCAGTTTCACCACGGGTCGTTAATGGGCCAAGAGTTACAAAGGGCCTCATATGGGCCGAAAGACTTCATGGGCCATACATGGGCCAGAAGTGAAAACAAGCTGGAATCATATTGGATGGCCCAGATGATGCTACTTGGCCTAATTCAGATAGGGTGTAACGGGCCTTGTGTTAGCGGGCTGTAAATGGGCTATATGCGAAGAAGAAGATAAAAAAAGGAGAGGAGAAAAAGAAAGAGAAGAAAAAAAATCTTCTTCTTCTTCCTTTTCTTCTTCTTCTTCTTCTTCTTCTTCTTCTTCTTCTAACTTGCTTCTTTCCCAATTTGTAGATTTTCTTTAGATGAGGAAGCTTGCGTTGATGGAGTCTACTCTTCTCTTTATGCTTCCATCTTGTTTTGATTTGCTTTAGATGACGAAACTTTCTACCTATATATGTATGGATGGATGAAACCATTGCATGCTTGTTGTTGGATATGTTGGCTATGTATATGTGTTGGACGAAACCATTTGCTATATATATGTGTTGGATGATCATATCCATATGGCAGGGATATGATTTGCTATGTATATATGTTGGTATGCTTGTCGAAAGTATTTTCATATGTGTGTGTGTCTATATATATATGTGTGTGTGTGTGTGTGTGTGTGTGTGTGTGTGTGTGTGTGTGTGTGTGTGTGTGTGTGAAATTCTGTCAAATTGAATGAAATCAAGAAAAAAAACAGAAAAAATAGGGGCTGTATAGACTCTTTGTCGTCTGCTGGTGGATGGCAAAGAGCTTTGCCATCAGCCAGCGGATCGCAAACATGCCACGTGTCAGCCACCTGTGCAACCTGGGGCAGTAGGCTAGCTATTTAGTAGCTTTGCTGTCTGCCAGCTGACGGCAAATCCGTTGAATTTTTGCCGTCATCTAGCTGACGACGAAGCTACCAAATAGGCCAGCCCCCCAGGTGCTGCCACGTGGCAATGCTATGACGTCCGCTGGCGGACGGCAAATAATCAATGTTCTTTGTCGTCTGCCAGTAGATGGCAAAGCATGTCGTTAACCCCTTAATGGAACTAAGCTGACACATGTGTCGTCCAGGCTCTTTGCCGTCTGCTAGCGGATGGCAATGACCTTTGCATCTTTGCCGTCCACCAGCAGACGACAAAGAAGCCTTTGCCGTAACCTATTCAGTCGGACGTGTTGCCGTCTGCTGGCTCACGGCAAAGTTCTTTACCGTCTGCTATGTGTGCCTTTGCCGTCAGCCGTGGCAGATGGCAAAGTTCCTGATTCCTGTAGTGCTACATACAGTGAGATCGGGTGGGTCCCAGCTGTCAGGAAGGATAAGGAGGCACTTTATTGTGTGCGAAGATATAGCTGGTAGGTCCCAGCTGTCAGGGGGAGAATCATATTTTTTTCATAATATGGACTCACTTTCTTGCATGCGAAGATGTAGCTGGTGGGTCCCAGCTATCAATGGCAGGAATAAGGAGACACTTCCTTCCGTGCGAAGATATACGTGGTGGATCCCAGCTTTCAGGGGGAGGAATAATTTTATTTTCGCGTAATAAGGAAGCGATTGCATGATTGCGTCCATGGACCTGGTGCATCCCAATGTCAGGCTCTCCATGTATAGTCCTCTTCCGACGACTCTCATTTGTTGACCATGTTGACCACGCCGCGCCGAGAGCATCCAAAGGTGGTGGACAACGGCGAGGCCCTGGACGTCAACGGGCCATAGATGGGAAGACGCGGGAGTGGAATCGCAGACGGATAGGTGTACGAGGGTTAACTGGTCCTGGTACGGCGTGGTTCGGCAGTCGGTGGAGAATAACAGGAGGTGTGGAGGGGTGAAGGGATGGCCTGGCCGGCGGTGGGGTAGCACTTCACAGTGAAGCGTGCTAAGCGGGGCTGCTAGCAGCAGGAGGCGGGAGCAGTTGGTCCCGGCGGCGCTAGAGGAAGAAGACGAGAGATTGAAGATGGATGCCCGTCGTTGGATGTAAATCCAACGGCTATCGATGTCAGAATCATTTGCTGACTAAGTTGACAATGACTTGCGTTGGCTCTGACCTATTAGCCCACATTTCAGCCTCTAAAAATGTGGCACATATTCAACCCATTTTTTCAGAATTTACAGTCCATTTGATCTTTTTTAGAATTACAATCCATTTGTTGGGCTGGGTGAACAAATAATGTACCGTCCATGCGGCCCATTTTTTAAAAACTATACCCATTTTCACTTTCTCGGAATATATGAATTTGCTAGGCTGGTTGAACAAATAATGTAGCATCCATGCGGCCCAGTTATTTTTTCCTTAAAAATTACAGCCCATTTGCACTTTCTCGAAATACACGATTTTGCTGGGTTGGTTCTAATTATAATGTTGGGTTTGGCGTAGCAATGTTATCAAAAAATAAACAGGGGCAGAGCACTTTGTTATAAAAATATTTAAATAATAAGTTCTTTATTACATTGGTCCTTAAATCTTACCAAGCTTTTGTACACAATCACGAGGATTTCCGTTGCCTTAATGTAAAAAATCAAGGATGTTATTGTTAAAAAATTGATTTTATAAGTTAATAAGACGTGGGATATTTTTTTCTTATATATGTAAGTATATGTTAAATATATGATGACAATAACAATAATATATAATAACATATAAAATAATATAAATATATATAATATAGTTAGAAGGGAAACATAAGTTGGACCTGACGTTCCTATTCTTATATAGAAAAATAGAACAGACCTCTGCGTTTTCTTCAAAAAAATACATAAGTTGGGTTGTGGATGTTTCAGGAAAAATAAAACCTAGGATGGGAGGTCCATAGGCCGGTTTATACATGACGGCCCTCAAGAAAATACAAACTGGCATGTTGTGGCTTGCGCATGTTAAAAACAAAGCCTAGATGGGGCAGCCCACGACCCAGCTTATACTTGCTGGCCCACTGATAATAAATGATACCTACCAGCTCCCCCGGCTTCATTGTAAATTTATCTCCTTTAGTAACTACGTTGAAGCACCTCAAAAAAATGTAACTATGTTGAAAAATCCATGGGCACCGATGTCAGTATAGCATTAGGAGGAAGTATTTTTTTTCAATGAGGCACTTGCTTGCGTACGGCCATGGACTTGGTGGTCCCGACTGTCCATCTCTGCACGTACAGTCCTCTCCAAATTCCTCTCCTTGGTTCAGCATATTCACAACGGCAGATAGCGGCGCTGCGGCAAGCGCACAAAGGCGGAGGATGACGCCCAGGCCCCGGAAGAGAACAACCCGGAGCCAAGGAAGGCATGCTACAGTAATGGTAGATGTTGTGTCTAATTTCTAGCGAAACTACTGAACTAGCCCAGTGGCCAAGTGACACTATCGGCCGTTGTTCCGCCCGGGTTCGATTCCACCTGATCCAGTGAAAATATCTCCAAATTTTTTACCTCTGCCATTATTGACATGTGGGTCCCCATTGTCATCTACGCACACCACATCCAACATTTGCCAAAACTTCGTCCCTCATTTTCTCTGTTTTTTGCACACTCGACATTGTGTGGGCATTTTGAAAATAGCATATATTTTTGACTGTGCATCATATGAAGATGTGTTATGCATGAATGTTGATCAATATGGTGTTAATTGGCTGGTAGTTCCATTTTGACCATGAATAAAACTTCCAACATGATGTTATCCCTATTTGAAAAGGGTGTGTTAATGTAAATGCTCTACCTCTGAAACTTGCAGTTTCTTATCTGAAACTGAAACTTGCAGTTTCTTCTTTGAGAATCACATTGTCTGAACTTTTATATGAAACTACATTTTTAATTGCTAATAATAGATCTCTAGAATTCATAAAAAACTTCATATGCTCAATACTGCAAATCTGAAATTCAAAAGACATTCGTATCTGGAAGTACTCTCAAAATACACAACACAAAACACAATTCACAACCTGCAAATACTGACAACCCTAAGGTCCTCCTGACAATTCACAACATGCCCGACTATTGGGTTAGGGGGGCAGTCCCCTCCTATTCCTCGGCGGCAGACAACCGCCCCGTGAGATGAGGTGAACGACGAGGGAGAGGATGGCAAGGAAGCGTCATCGGGCCAACTGCTTTTCTCCTCTTGCAATTGGGCTTGGTCGATGAAGACTCCACCGGCTCGCTCTAGCACAGCACCCTCACAAACAGCACCCTGTAGATGCTCGATCCTTCAATCTCTGGTGGATGCTCCATCTTGGATCGATACTCCCACCACCACTGCCTCACAATCGGATTTCGTGAATCTGTTTGCTCCATGGCCGAGAGGAGCAGCTCTATGTACTCCCGCGCGACTCCCTTCAGGAGTATCGCCGCCTTTTCGCTCTATTGCAGATATTTGGCCATGGATGTCACCGTCGCTGCTAATTGGTCCTTGTTGTCAAACCAATACTGTATCTCCAACATCCTAGCTAGCTTCACAGGGTCACCGTCTGCGATCCTCACATGTCGGTTGTAATCCTCCATCAATCTACTTCTCCACAACACCTTCACTCGCCGGCGGTGGTTTTTGAATGGAAGAGGAGAGGAACGACGCTGGTTTTGGATTAGAACGGGAGAAGAGCGGCGCTGGTTTTGGATTGGAACAGGAGAGGAGGGGCGGTGGTTTTGAAATGGAAGAGGAGAGGAGCAGTGCTGGATTTGGATTGGAATAGGAGAGGAGCGGCAGTGGTTTAAGAGGAGAGGAGCGGCACTGGTCTTGGAAGTATTTTTTGTTTTGCGTATTTTGGGTCAAAGTTCGACCACATACTGTATTTGATAACCAAAATGTGAATGCATGTCATCAAAAATTATATCGTTTGGTTCGTATCTGAATGTACTTTCAACTTATATTATTTTTGCAATGTATAACATATATTTTACTTGTGAAAATCATGGCCAAATATGACCCGGAATACAAGGGAAACTAGTTAATGTGGGGTCGCTTTCTTAATTGAAGGGTAAACTGATTTTGATTTTGATCTAGTCACAGCGTGTTGGCCCTCTCATACAATCCTAAATCATCGTCGCCCGCTCCTCTCCCTCTTTTCCATTGCAAAACCACCTCCTCTCCTCTCCATCATCTCCATTCCAAAACCACCGTCTCGCCTCTCCCTCTTCTTCATTGCAAGACCACCCCTCCCCTCTCCTCTTCTCTCCCTCTTCCCCATTGCAAGACCACTGTCTTGCCTCTCCCTCTTCTCCATTGCAAGACCACTGTCTCTCCTCCCATCTTCCAAAGCTAGCACCGGACCTCTCAGAAGGACATCTATAGAAAGGATGCATCAGCGAATCGGGCACATCGCCGGCAGCGACCAAGCGAAGTTATCCAGGTTGAAGGAGATCGTTACTTGGTTTGACAACGAGTGGGAGATTTCAAGGACAGTGAGGGCCATGTGGCAATGTATGGGAAAGAGCGAGACATCGATGATGTACTCCTCGGCGGCTGTCACGCCACAGTCCTTCAAGTTCATCGAGTATCTCCTCTGGGCAATGGAGCAGATAGATTTGCTCGAGGCAAAAGTCAGGCGGAGGTGGTGGGCGTACAGGTCGAAGGTCGATCATCCAGAGGATAACGAATCGATCGAGTACGGTGAGTCGTTCGTGAGGGTGCAGTGCCAACCAAAGCCACAGGAGTATTCATTCTCCCACCGCAAGAGGAGGCCGGATGGTGCGACGTCGCTTCCCCACCATTCTCCACGGTTCCCTCACCGCTCGCCTTGTTTCAACGGCGGCGGTAGGATTTAAGGTAAGCTTCGCACTAACCTAATCATCCATCGGATCATGCTTACAATCAGTGTGACAACTAATGAAAATCATGCTTACAATCAGTCTCCGAGTACTACGCCAATCACCCTAAAATAGCTCTAGACCAAAAACAAAGTTGTGACACCATGTACAAATAAAGAAAAATAGAATGGTGCTTCTTTCAGAAAAGAGTACTCCCTAGAAAAGTGCCAATATAAGCTACTAGTATTTGATAAGAGGATTTGCTACCGAGAAAGATCCTTCTCACAGAGAGCGCCACCCATCCCACTGGTGGTGGTGGATTCCAATGCATAGATGGAGCATGGTTGGTGTCGGTAATTTTTACTTGGCACCTCACACTCTGCATATATGTCGGTTCCATCCGTATATTTGTGCAGTTCCACCAAAATGCAGCTGAATAACCCTGTTTGCACAGATAATGAAAAAGCGTTATTACATTATAGTGGCACTAGTTGATGAAACATACACTAATAAAAAGAAGAAAATATAGTGATAGTATCATAGTATGCCATGCTGCGAGGGCGAGATGGGCCCTGCGATGCCTCATACGGTAGGCCTCATACTGGAAATCGACCCAATTCTCCCCGATACACCTTCTGCCAGTGATAAACATCAGTGTACAACGGTAGTACAAGGAGGGGCCTTGAGACATTCCAATCTCTATTTTTGTGCAGATCAACTAAAATTAAGCACCCCAGTTTGCAGAAACCCTTTAACATTAACAATGGGACTAGTTGATGAAACATATACTAACAAAGAGAAGCACTTTCTTTATCTACATTGGAAATGAAATGATAGAGAGGACACTCACTCTATTTTAACTGTATTATTACTTCATTTTGTCAGTGGCACTAGGGTCGAGCAGGTGGCAAGCGAGGTGTACCGTGCGTCGCAAGGATGGAGGTCGGGGGTGCTTAGACTAGGATGCTGAAGTTGTCTCTTTTAGTCCCTATCTTCCCCATGATGTTTCTGTGGTAGCATTTCGGTTGTAATCCAAACTTGGTCAAGCTGGTGCTGCGTCCCCCTACCTGCCTAGCTTATGTGGCGAACTTGTCTCCTGCTAGTACTCAGTCTGTTCTAGTAGTAGTTGCATAACTGCCCATTTACACTGAGATGTTGTCGGATAATGGTTCTCTATGGTTGGGTTTCTTTAATGAAATCAGAGAAACCCCCTCTTTCGATATATAAAAAAATTAGTGGCACTAGCAGTGCCAAAACATTGCCTCAAAATAATAGTGCCACTAGATTAAGGTGCAAAATAATAACATTGCTGCTTTATCATGGCAGTGCCAAAACAGTAGCACAAGAGCAAACTCAACATGTAGGATCTTTGGCAAACGGTCGGACCAAAAAGGAACATACCTCGTGATGGGAACCATATCTGCAGTCAACGCCATCATAGAAGGGATGACACTAGTCACCAACATGGATGATTAAATTCATGGGACCTTTTTGTGCTGTTCACCTAAAATGAAACAATGTCCCATGAGCTAGCAACTTCTTCTTCATTAGTTGCAATAAAATTGAGCAACATCAAGGTTGGTCGTGAAGTTCATGGAATGTTCAACTATAATTTGGATATCATTTGTGCAGTTCAACGAAGATCAAGCGTGAAATGTATATCTCTATTTGCGGAAAAAGGTGGAAAGGAGGGTGACTAACAAGTGATGAAACATACATCAAATGAAAAGAAGCATGTTCCTTATCTGAATGGCGATCCTACAAGGATATTAGCAATTTCTAAAGCAGCAGCATTGCCAGATATTAGTGTGGGCATTAGGATTAACTATGACAACCGTTAAATACGGCATTACTTTAATAGTGCCATTGCTTCATTTGACCAGCAACATTACATTAACAGCCGCTAAAGAGTTGGTATTGGGCACGGGAGAGTAGGCAGACTAGGACATTTGCATTTCTAACGAAAGAAGCAACTTATCTTAATGGAAAATTTATCAGGACATGAAAAACAGTGCCATTGATTCATATTATTGGAGGCATTACATTGAAAACAACATTGGTTTAACGTGTCCTTACTTTTAACAATGGGACTGCTACATTTTACCAGTGACATTACATAAGAGGGGCTCGGGGAAACAAACATCAGAACATGATATTTGGGTTGGTCCCATTTGTTCAGTATAGCCACCTTATACTATGTGAGGCTAGCAAATCTAGTGTTGGACATACTCTGTTGACTTGTCCCCCAGTCCCCACTTTCTTTCCTTTTTCAACCAATAGATCGGTTTATATTGAGTTTGTACTGCGTTTCCCTTTATTTCCCTATTAGACCAAGAGACCTGTTGGATAGCTAGTCTCTGCTACTTTTCGCCCCCATTATTTCCTCTTTCGACCAAGTCCTAGATTCAGGTAACAACTCTTACCCCACCCCCACCCCCTTTCTTCCCTGTTTGAACCAAGTAGTACTAGATTTGACTACATGAAGTAGTTTTACCTCTTACAGTAAAAATTTAGGTGGCTTTCGAATAGTCGATCGATCCTATCTACAAGGGGGGCTGAGAAATAATGAAAGATACAAATGCAGCAATGTCAGGAGCTGGGAAAGTAGAGCAAGGCTGGTTTCGAAGGAAGTTATACCTGAGGGTCGCCGGGATGTCGCTTGGTGGGCGGCGGGAGGCCGGATCTGCCCACACTATGGCAGCGAGGAGGAAGGGTCGGATGCCCTCCCTAGTTAGTGCTGCGTGGGAGAGAACAGTAAGGCACGCCGATTGGGACACACCGGCAATGGGTAAGAGACATTGCCGAGGACGACCGCGTGAACATTGCACCTTCTCACCTTCCCCGGTGGAGGGGATCCGGCTAGATCTGTGACCAGCGGTGAGCAGAGGGAGAGTGTGGCCACCGCTGTCGTGTTTAGATCTGGAGAGGACGAGAGAGTGTGAATAGAGCAACACTAGCAAGCAAGTGTGTAGGCTCCTGCCTATATAGTGGAGTAGTTTATTTTATCTAACAGAGCCGGCTTGACCTCGTCAATGACTGTCGAGAAGTCTTCATGCACATGCCTCAGAGGCGCAGTTATTTTCATTTTGATCTAAAGCACCGGATTAACATATAACACGAAAAAATGCCACATGACAAGAAACCATAACCTCACTCCCCCAAGGAGACAACATGAATCCCGACGGACAAACTAGACGAGGATCAAAGCTCAAATTAAAGACAAACTCGTAGAAAAGGGGTCAATCAATAGATGTCCTAATTAACATAGCTGGCTTGACCTAGATGGCAGCCGAGTAGTCTTCGTGCATGTGCCCCCAATGACCAGTGCCTTGGAGGAACTAAGTTGTCGTTGTTTAACCCTCGCGGTGACCTGAAGCACATGACACCTAATATTGCGAGATGACAAGAAACCTTTTTTTAGATTTCTCACTAGAACTACAGCCCGGTACAACATAGCCTGCACGATATGTAGACGATAGCCAATCCAGCCTTCTGCTGGAGTCTGGTCATATGCATGGACAACTGATCTCCCATGTCATGCAGGGATTGTACAGCCACCAATGTCTGTACAACACTACTCCAGTACTATCACTCATCTCTTTCTTCTATTGACTCAACCGACTTACAGGGCCGGGGAGTGTGTGTACGGTTGGTTCTCAATTGTGGTCCCACATGTGTGTGCAAATGCAATATGACACACGTTCCATTCGGAGAGCGGTGTGCCAGACCAACCGACTGTCTGGGGTGTGATGCGAACGCGATGGGAGTGTTGTATACATGTGTACTGCCATTTTCTTGAGGCTTTGCTCCGTGGCGCAATCCATGGATACAAAATTATATTTAAAAGTCGAGGGCGGGGCAGTTCCGCCTAGTTGGCTCGACCGCGAGGCGAGAAGATGAGGGAGTAGGCTACTGCAAACATAGGGTTGTGTGATTTGATGGCTCGTTACTGCTGGACAGGTGAAGCCCTGTGATTTGACTTGCCATTATCATTATTACTGCAGTGCTACGGCCGGCGTGAGTCTCTTTATTCTTGACCACCTCCATGGTACTCCCTCTTTTCCGGTTTATAGGGCTCAATTCAAAAATCTCACCAAACAAGGTACATGTTGAGTGGTGGATACAGGTGCCAAGTGTTGTACTCCTCACTCCTTGGCAAATGCAATAAATACTACGAAGAAAGAGATAGAGAGAAGTAAATAAAATACTCTTATAGCCAACCTTATAGCTAACCTTGTTGTATGAATGACTAAGTGATGACTATGTATGACATGCCAACATCAGATAGCCTAACGCACCTGGACGGATGAAGTAGTTTCATGCATGCGAAGTAGGAAAAATGCTCATTTATAGCCGTCTGAAATCTCCAAGGGCGCGACCGCGTGAGCGAGGCGACGGTCGTGGTTGGCGCGACCATGATACAGGCTGCTAACAGCCCTTGGATCTGAGATCGAATGGTCGCACACTAAGTTGCTGAAAATTTGCAGAATAACCCTCTAGGATAGGATATTCACCCATAGGTCTAGAATCACGCC
This sequence comes from Triticum dicoccoides, assembly GCF_002162155.2. NCBI lineage: Eukaryota > Viridiplantae > Streptophyta > Magnoliopsida > Poales > Poaceae > Triticum > Triticum dicoccoides. Next base: position 444,228,619 of record NC_041391.1, on the reverse strand, counting down.
ATGCAACCGTTTGATCTCAGATCCAAGGGATCTCAGAAGCCCGTATCATGGGGTCATGGAAAGCTTCATATCACCTATAATTTTCCCAACACTTGACGTGCGAACACCCAGATGCATGAAGCCATTTAATTGGGCATCTAGTAGACATGACATCTAATTGGGACCCTATAGTACTGTGCATGAATCCATTTATCCACCGGGCAAGCCACCACACCCTGCTATTCGCATGCCCCACTCAGCATTTTTACAATCGTAAAACCGCTAGCAGTTCGCTCCTACTCGTCCTCGGTCATCCTTTAACATTATGGCAGTTCACTCCTAGTCGTCCCGTCCTTTCACATTACAGCAGTTCCACTAATCCTAACCCTCCTCCAAAATCCATGGCGTCCCAAATCTCCATGATCGGTGGTGAGTACAAGGTTAGAACCATCACCAACAATGAGTTTGACGTCATACACCCATTCTTATGCAACGGTGAAAGGATGCACTCCTCGCTTCAGATGCATGTTCGAAAAGTCAAAGGGTGATGAGTGGGTCGCTGGGCTAGATGTTGAGTACACCACAATCCTGGGAAAAGAGAAGAATCTAAAGGAGTAAGAGAAGAAGAAGCCCGCCATGATCCAGGTTTGCGTGCATAACTTGTGCTTGGTCTACCACATATGCCATGTCGACGTTGAGTGCAAGGATTTTAAGAACTTCCTCATGGGTGGCAAAGACAAATTCATTTCTGTAGACTTTAGGAACGACAAAGAAGTCCTGAATCGGATAGGCCTAGTTGTAGTCCAGCCCTTCGACCTCTAGAGGAATGGGCTGGTGTCCTCCTGTCAGCCTTCAATGCTGACCCTGGCAGTAGCCATGGTTGATCCTTCATACGGTAAACTGACAAAACCAACGCCCAAGTTTCATCTTGCATGGCAGTGGAATGTACTAGATAGAGACCACATCCAGTACGATGCAATGGATGCCTACCTTTGTTTCAATGTCTACAAGGGTTGGATGAAGAGCGAAAGCCAAGTGTGCGATTCAAGCAAAGAGGAAGAGGGACAAGGACGAAGTCGAGCACGTGGACGAGGAGTCCGAGTAAGGTGGCAGTGTCGTTTCTCATGGTGGTTCTAATGAAGTGTCTACCGGAGTAGTTACTTAGTTTAATTTTAGGGTGCTTAGTTTTATTTGAGGGGTGTGTTGTGCTAAGCCCCCAGCAAAACTATGTTATGTTTCTTCTTGTTACTTTAACTCTTCAGTACGTAAATACTAGTATTTATTACAATTCATCTTGTAGTTGGTAGTACTACCACTCGTTTCTTCGCATTATATACGTACAATATATATGGCCAACATCATATAGCCAGCAGTTGGCTATACTATTAACCATGCTCTAAACATGCCACATACGCAAAACACTTAAATGAGATATGTAATTCTAGAAAAAACTTAAATGAGAGAAGTTTACCCAAAGCATGAAGGAGTTTAGTTGTCAAAGAATTAAATAGGTATGCTAATTTCTTTAATAGACTTTAGCACCACATCTAAGCACGTACTAGCTTTTTTAATAGTACTATATGCATAAATTTAGCGACGAGCGCTCTCTATATTGTACCACCTTTTTTCTTTAATTTCATCCTCTTAGTTTTGCTCCATGGCGCAATCCATCGATACTACTATTGTACAAAAGTATACGTTTAAAAGGCTACAAGGTGGGGCAGTCTCGCTTGGTCGGTTTCACAAGAGGCGATGGCCTTTATGATTTGATGGCTCATTACTGCTGGAAGGCGGGGCAGTCTCGCTTGGTCGGTTTCACAAGAGACGACGACCTTTGTGATTTGATGGCTCATTACTGCTGGAAGGCGGAGCCTTGTGATTTAACTACTCATATAAATGTTGCGGACAACCTGAGGAGGAGCAAAGAACCGTGCTGTATACTCAAGTTTTCCAGTGGAGTACTAGTACGGCGGAGGAGCACGAAACACGGCAGCCAAGTGCGATATGGTGATAAAAATGATCTAATTTGCTAGTCAACAATCCCACAGCGCCGCTCATTGTTAGCATTGTTCTATTCATGCCTCGTAGAGAATGTGACATGTGCGGCGAAACACCCGAAGCAAAAGAAGAAACACAGGAGAAAAAGAAGAAGGAAGATTATACCCCCCCCCCCAAAAAAGATGGAAGACACACACACAAGTCTAGGGTGCTGCTCTCTACTACATGAAGGGTTGCTGGTCGTGGACTCATAAATGCTTCTTCATTGCCTCCACAACCTCCATCTTCTCCACCATCTTCTTCATTCTGTCCATGATGCAGGATTTCTTGATGCGAGCCTTCATCATCTTTTCCACAGCCGCATTACATACCTTGACAACAGCCAGGAGCTCGATGCGGAGCTTCGCCAACTCCTTCTTCTGTTCCATGTCCAGGGCGTGCTGCATCTTCACCGAGGAACTACTCTTCTCATGCAGCTTCTTCCAGCCGACATTCTCCTCCTTCAGCAGGTCGAGCTCGTGGCGGAGCTTCGCCTTGTCCTCCTGAAGTAGCAGGATTTTCCTACTCGCCTTCTTATCTGAGGCAATGCTCTTCTTCAGCAGCATCACCAAGACGGGGGTCAACTCCCCCTGCTCATTGAGCTCAGCGGGCATGTCGTCGAGGCTCACCTTCAGCAGCTCCACCAAGCCGTCGATGAACTCCTTCTGCTTATTCAGCTAATCGGGCATGTCATCGAGGGATAATGACTCTAGCACTGCCAGCTCGGCATGTTCGCCTCCACAGCTAGGGCGCTCCTGGGAGCCCTCGCATGCCTGTGAGAGATCTTTCTAGGTCTCTGCAAGGCGGCGAGTCCTCTCTTTTTTCCCGGCCTTGGTCGCCGCTCCCTTGTTACGAGTAGTTCTCGACCTAGAGCTCTACACACCGGCCATGGCAAGGATGGACAAACAAGAAAGACTTGTGAGGAGGAAGAGGTAGAGTGATTTTCGGCTAGGTACTAGTTCCCTTTTTTATAACCTAGTACTAGCACTAGTACTAAAACATGCATAGTGGGAACACATTTAGGTTTGATACGTACTAGGTGTGAGCAGGTTCACTTAATTATACTATACTTTGGAATATGATGGGAACAAGCTAAAGATCAATTGATGGTTTTGATTTTGAGGCCCAAAACGGCTCCCGATGAGTTTCCTGGAACACAATTTCAAGTACTACTGCTCAAATGTGGTCGCACAAGTCAGTGATGTAACTGGTCATACATGTTAGACCAAGCCGATGTGTGTCCCTTCGGTGAGACGCGGGTCCGACCGACCGTCTATTGGTGCGACCGACCATAAGTATTACGCGATGGAGACTTCTGGTTGTGGCTTTGGGTGATTGTCATGACTAAGCATTCAAAAACTAGTGATAAATCAATTACTACCATCTTTTTCTAGATGACCAAGTATTTTCACAGGAATACAATACATATAGATGGAGTGATTGTCATGATTGCAAACCGCCATGGCGCCGCAAGTTCACTACAGCAGCAACCGAGTAGGTCACTACATCGCTAGCGGGGAAGGAGGGCAGCTCACCTCGCCTAAGATGCATGTCCAGCGGTGCCGCTGCAGCTGGTCCCGCAATTTGGCTTGTCCTACCGCCCATTTGAATAGTTGCACCGGCTGCTCATGCCATTCCGTAGGCATGTGCATTCTTTCCTCCGTAGTCGACTCTGTTAATATGATCTCTGCCATTAGCCCCAGCTCGAAATCAACGCGACGCTGCCAGATGCTGACATCCCTCGACATCTCTCCCTTGAGATCGACTTATGCCTCCGCCTTGTGCTTCACCAGGCGTAGCTCCTTCGAACTTGTCTCCAATCGATGCGACGGTTCCTCGATCTGATTTTCCCTTGCTACCCACCACCTGAAATGCAGCCCTAGCATGTCCTCTAACGCCACCGATCTATGATTCAAGAGCAATGGATCCCCTCTGAAACACATGTGGGTTTTGCTCATAGGCGGCAGTGCTGTAGGGTGCAGTGAGAGGGTAGCCTGCGAGATCCTGGGATCTAAGGGATTATCCATGGCGGGATCTAGTGGGCGAGGCGGGGAGGTGAGGTAGGCGCTGGGAGAGCCCTACGAGGCTAAGATAAAGATAGTAGTACTCCACTCCGTCCATATTTAAATACAAAGACCACCAACCGTAACCTAGGAAAAAATTGATCATCCTGCCTGCGTCCTGGTTTATTGGCCCCCTTACTGTTTTGTGCCAAATTTTGACCAAAAATTTAACTAAGAAAATGTTAATGCATGTCACCAAAAATTATATCATTGGAATCACATTTGAACATAGTTTTCGATGACATTAATTTTTATGACAAGCATAAATATTGTGTTACTTACAATTATGGTCAAAAATTGGCACAAAATACTTGCGAAGGAGACCAATGGAAGTAGCAACCCATGATTTAACTACTCGCATGCACGCAGTGGAGTAGTAATGTCTTTATCAACTACTTCCTCCCTCACGTCCACTCAATTTGCAAGCACTGTATTAATTGACCATCAATGAAGTGAATGACTTTACACGCGTCAAGTTACCACATGGGGTGGATCTTCGTACAAAAATGCGTCCCACCATGTACCCGCATGTGCATGTGAGGGAATGAGTGCATGCGTGCACATCTTCGCTTCGTGCATGTACTGCCAGTTTGCATGAGAGAGGATGAGTACATTCTTCTGGAACCAGCAGCACACCACTGTGATAAATCAACACAAGGAGGTCGCGATAACGCTTCCACATGTGCCACGTGTCTTCATGGATGCCCCCACATCATTTTAATCATAATATATTAACTGAAAAAGGGAGAGAGACTGTGTAGCGTGCCATTGGAATTCTAATTTATGTGTTTTGCACATACTGGAAGTACTAATAAGGTACATGTGCATTGCACCCATGAGATTTGGCAACCAAATTATGAATAAATACCACACTATAGCATGTAAGCTTTGAGTCATATATGCATGATGTAGATGTTCGTTTAATTCCTCTAGTTCATCTCATTCAAAATCAATTAGTTTTTATAAAAAAACTAATCTATTTTAAGATTCATGGAATTATGCGTTGTAAAGCATATAGTAAAAACAAATAATGGAAATTCATCTAGAAAAAAGTTGGGCAATTATGATACGGAAGATTAACAAAGGAGAAGTGCTTGTGTTTTGAGGTTTGTGCATTATGCTTAAGTTCAACCATGGAGTCTTCTAGATTGTACATGTGGCAAAATCTGGTAGAATGTAGATGATATCCAACGGCCAGTACTGCTCTGATTTACCATCTCTGCACCGTCGGATTGGCTTCATCCAAGGACTATCTTTCAAATTTATTCGCACACTATATAGGGGTATAGATATAGAGGTATAGATATAGACTAGTGGCACATCGTCTAAAGCCTTTCTACACGCTTATTTTTTGTACAAGTGTGCTCCACTGTGCACCCGCGCGTTTGTATGTGGGAACGAGTGTGTGTGTGCACCTCTTCTCTTTCGCACACGTAGTCCGTGTGTGTGAGAGATACTAAGATATGGTGAGGGAATACGTGTCAATGCAATTTGTGTGAAGGAGATGCCTATATACATACATGTATGTCCATGGGGCCGGGGTGATATACGAGGAGGGAGGGGAAGGGTCGAACGCATGAGATATCAATAGAGATAGATAGAGGGAAGAGCTCTACGAGCGTACAAGCACTGGGATATGGGGGTGGGGTGCTGGAAGGTGCGAGGGGCCAAGTGGAGGGAGACTATGAAGGATTGCACAAGTGTGAGATTGATCTTTAAAGAGAGGGGGCGAGAACGTGCGCGGTTGCACGCGGTGGCGGAGCCATGAAAAATAAATGAGCTAGGGGGCCAAGCATTGCTAATCCTTTATGGGGAGAGCCAATTCATCAACTTAAAACATTTTACCAGCAATTGATCTACTAATCACATTCATATTAACCTCAGTATATAGTGATGTTAGGGGGGCAGGGCCCATGCTGCCCCCTATCTTCACCACTGTGCACGCATCTGAGAGATGAAGCGGAAGGCATGCATTATGAGAGGGGGTGATGTATAGATAATATAGGTGTATCATCTATGTAATCCTATATATAGAGGTATAGATTGATCGATGTGTACGTGGGAAAGAGGGTGAGACCTGACTAGATATATAGATCGATCGGTTTGTGTGGAAAACTAGGAACGACCTAGCTATATATACACACACATAGAGGAACATCGATCGTTGTGCATGCATATGAGAGATAAAGAATACCCGAAGTGATGAAGAGGGTGAGGTTGTGTGTGTGTGCATGCATGGGAGACCGACCTGAAGAAAAAGATTGCATGTGTGCGATGGATAATGTCGAGTGGTAATGTGTGTGCATGCATGCACGAGAGGAAGTTAGTGGTACAATTATAAAGAGAGGACAACTGTGTGGGTGTAAAAGACTAGGTGAGGTCATAATCAATGTAAAGTTGAATTCAAATATTTGAATAAGAGATCATGATGTTTGAAACCCATGCATGCATGAATACAACTGAGATATGCGTGGTGTGATTTGCAAACGAGCATGCTATATACTGTATACACATTGAACAAGGTCAGACCGATTTGAATTTGAGATACCGATGGCAGGCATCGTTTGTCCACATTGCATCCGTGCATGGACACACTATTCAAACTGGAGATGATGGGTGGCTTTCGCATCACATATTTATACCCCTATATAGTGTGTGAATAACTTTGAAAGATGTTCGTTGGATGAAGCCAATCCGACGGTGCAGAGATGGAAAATCCGAGGACTACTAGCCGTTGGATATCATCTACATTCCACCAGATTTTGCCACATGTACAATCTAGATGACTCCATGGTTGAACTTAAGCATAATGCACAAACCTCTAAACACAAGCACTTCTCCTTTGTTCTAGAATCTTCCGTATCATAACTGCCCAATTTGTTTCTAGATTAATTGCCATTATTTGTTTTTACATTATGCTTTACAATGCACAATTCCATGAATCTTAAAATAGATTAGCTTTTTTATAAAAAAATAGATGATTTTGAATGAGATGAACTACAAGAATTAAACGAACATCTACATCATGCATATATGACTCAAAGCTTACATGTTGTAATGTGATATTTATTCATAATTTGGTTGCCAAATCTCATTCGTGCACTGCACTTGTACCTTACTAGTCTAAATGGTGTGTGTGTGTGTGTTGTGCATGTTAAACACATTGTATGTAGTATCATACATGGTTTAGATTCCGAACATCTAGCTAGAACATACATGTACTATGATTTGAATTCAACATAAAATAGATACATGTATTTGAATTCGAGATCATATGTACATGTAGTTCATTTACATGGGAATTTACTAGTCCTATATTCATGTCATGTGTTGTGAAGATAATATTTAGATGGTTGTATAACTAACCCGAGTACAATCCCATTCAAATAGGGAAAATGTACTCAAATTTAGTCCATATGCTAGACAACACAAATTGTTTTTTTCATTGTTGAGGGAAGTGCAAATTGATTTGGTACTGTACACGTTAAGTTTGTTGTCCAGTTTTTTTAGTTTTTTATTGTTGTATTTGAATGCATTTCTAGTAATATAGTAAAACAGGACATGGCTCTCTCTAGTGAGGTGTGAATTGTCTTTTTTTGTACACGTTAAGCTTGTTCTCCTGAAATTTCAAGCCGCGCCTTGTTATGCCAAAATTTCAAGCTAGCGTCTCTGTCTATCGTGCTGCAAAACTCCGGTCTCTTCAACCCGCGCCTTGTTATCCCAAAATTTTAAGATATCTCTTTGTCTCGTTGTGCTCCGAAAACTCCCTCCATCTCAACCCGCTCCTTGATATCCCAAAACTACAACGCGTGCGAAAACTCCCGCCTCCTGCCAAATCCCTACATGTGAAATTCCTGTGATACCCCTGAACCGAAAGAACCACCTGGTTCAAATTGGTGGGGCTACTTTCGTAACTTAACCCACATTTCGGACAAGCGCATCCCTAATCCATGGTTCCCCCTCCCATCCCCTCCGTCCCCAATTCGTACACCGAGGCCGCGAAAACCCGCGAAGCCCAACACCCTCCTCCGTCCGCCCACCCAGCCGGAGCCTCTTCCCCGACGACGTCGTCCACAGCAACACCTCAACATCCCTCATCCACCGCACCGGATGAGGATCCATCGTCGATCTCGTCATCTCGCCGGTTTAGCCACCCCGTCCTCCACCTCCAAGGAGCTGCCCCGATGTTCCCCTCATCTTTCGCGCCACCTCCATTCCCACACCGCCTTATTCACCTGCACCACCAGAAGAGCAGCATCATCACCAATTCCTCGGATGAAGTTGAGGCCTAATCGATGCCACCAAAGAGGTTATACACTAATCGCTGCATTTTCTTGTTGATTCGATCTCATGGTGCTGCCAGTGCTCGGTCCGGAGCCGACATGGCGTGGCTCCATCCATGGCGGCATCACCGGCCACTTCCTCCATGGCGACGCTCCCTCGGCGACGACGTCCACATTAGTAGGAGTTGTTGCTGCTTTGGTTCTCGCTTGCACTGCTGCTCTGCTCTTGCTCTCGGTCCCCTGCCTGGTCTGCTCTTGCTTGCTCTGTTGCTCTCACTCTTGCTCTTGCTTGCGCTGCTACTCTACCCTTGCTCGCGCTGCTGCTGCACGAGTAGCAAATCCTGCTCTCGCTCGAGCCCCTGCACCTGCTACCCGAGATGCTGCTACACGATCAGCTGCCCTGGCTCTTGCACGCATAGGTGCTCCGGGTGTTGTTGTTGCTGCTACTACTTATCTACTACTAGTGTGTTCAGTTTCGATAGCAAAATTCAGTTTCGACATTAAAATTCAGTTTCGACAGTAAAATTCAGTTTCGACAGTTAAGAGATGAGTGGCTGACGTATTTTACTTCTAGCACTTTGTGATTGTGTATTTTACATCATCTGTTGGAGATGCTATTAGAATTCAACTTAGGTTAACATTGTCTCTCTTGTCATGCTTCAGCCTCGTCCTCGTACAACTCACCGGAGCTGCTCCAACAACAAAACCCTCCATCACGGTGGAGCAGTACCCCCGACTCCATCTCCAGACGCCTAAGATCTTCTTCCCCTCCTCCGACAGCCAAATCAACCAGAGCATCCTCACCGACCAACCCAATCATGCTGAGATCAACATGACTTCGCCAAAGAGTTTGTACACTTGTTGCACCGCTTTTTACTCTACATGTTATATATATTGTCCACTAAGCACACGTAGTAATGTGAAATATGATTATTTTCTCCTACTATATGACAAGTAGTGAGGTACCATGCAACTTAGCTACCCGTGATGGACTCTCTTGAACGCCATCATTATTAATTTCTACGTGTTTGAGCTATGTATTTGTAGATGGGCCTGGGAGTTGAGCTAGTAGGGCAGTGGCCTGGGTCCAAAGTGGTAGAAGTAGCACAATTATTTTTTGAGTGTAGGATTATCCCTGTTCAAGCCTGCCTACTAGAATCGCTAGTGCTTGAAAGGAAAAGTGAAGCAAAAATATAGAAATTGGAAAGTTTCTTATGGCACTACTATTCATGCATTTGGTACAAAGGAATGGAGCAAAGGAAAACTGTAGGATTTGTTCCTTTATGTCTCCTTGAAAGAAAAATCGTAGGAATTTTAATATCCACTTGTCCTTCTTTTCAAATTCCTATTCATGAAGTACAAGACTAAGAGATAGTAGCAAAATAGCATTATACCCGTACATTTTCTCATGGTTTGACTTAATCTCACCATGCTTCTTTGCATCATGTGACCTTCCAATTCTTGTGAACCAAACACCCAGATTGGCAGAAATCATGTGTTTTTATATTCTGTGTTTTGCACGTGCATTCCTATCCTATTCCTATGTATTTCATATCCCTGCATTGTTAGAATCCTCCAATTCAAACAAGCCCTTATAGAATTACTTATGTTACAGATATGTGTCAAAGAAAACCTTGTGTGGTTTCTCCCGCTCCTGCTGCGATGTGGTCCACCCTACCTCAGCTACTCCAATGGCGGGCGGGTTCACCACAGTAGGGATCCACCCTCCAGACCGTCTTTTGCCGCCTCAGGTCTTCTTCCCCGCCGTCGGCAGCCACAACAACTGCATTACCATCATCAACTGAGCAGATGACCTTGAGGACTACACGGGTCCGCAAGAGAGGTCGCACTCTTTCGTGTATGCTTTCGTTATGCATTGCTTAACATGATGACATGCTACTTTATCGTCATGTTCACCGATTAGACTCTGAGTCCGGTCCAAACTAATGCTCAAACTTGAGTTTTAAAATGGTTGTGGGGTACATATTGGGGCAACAATCAATATTATTTGTCTACTATCTGGTTAATCTCGGGTGTCTACTATGATTTTAATGTTGGGTGGAAACAAACATTAAAGGAGCCATTATCTGTATTTTTTAACTGAAGCTATTATCTGCCTGCTATCATTGGCTTTGGGTCTATCCACAGTTTGCTACCATCACTCTGGATTTGTGCATGCACTTCTTACATAATCTCACTATGGTTTATTCTTATGCATGTCAGTTATTGTACACAATGGTACTGAACATGTAGAGTAAAAGAGACGAGCCTTGTGTGGCAATAAAATTTCATCCAGCATCGCTCCATGGTCGGTGCAAAAGCAACCCCCTCCCCCCATTCCAGACTGTAATCAAGAGGAAGATAACTGTTCAGGGGGGGGGGTCGGAGGGAGTAGACCACTCCTATTTACCCCCTAAGGTCTTGTGTTCTAACTTGGCATGCTGATGTTGGTCATATCATGCATACGGTGCCTTGCATTGCTTACTTTATACATAAAATATGTCATCTGCTTAGTTTGGACATGCATTGTGTGAATGGCATCTGTTTAGTTTCTATATCATATATGTGAATCATGCAATGCCATCTTGTTTAGCCAGGCATCATATATGTGAATTTTGCAATGCCATCCTAGTTAGCCAGTCATCTTATATGTGAATTATATCATTGCATCCTTTTTTATTAAGTATTAAATTTGTCAACAATTTTAGTACATTCAATTACTCTTCATGTGCATCAGCCATTCGACACGGCCATGGAAAAATCTGGAGTGAAAACAAGGTCTTCAGAGCAGACAATGCTATCTGACAAAGCGCATGTCTTGCTGGTTACGGATAGCTCCTCAGAGGAGGATTCAGAGACAGATG
>NC_041391.1:444190225-444217309 GCF_002162155.2 Triticum dicoccoides | reverse complement strand
ATGCTCTAACTTGGCAGGGTTATATTGCTCATATCGTGCATATGGTGTCTTGCATTGGCATGTCATTTGCTTAGTTTAGACATGCTTTGTGTGAATGCCACCAGTTTAGTGTCTAATTACCATATATGTGAATTTTGCAATGCCATCTTGTTACAAGACATTATATATGTGAATTATGCAATGCTATCTTGTTGCAAGGCATTATGTATGTGAATTATGCAATGCCATGTTGTTTAGCCAAGTGTCATATATGTGAATTATATCATGCCATTTTTTGTATTACTCATTCCATTTGTTGACAATGTTTGTATATACAACTGCTCTTCCTGTGCATCAGCCATTTGAATTGGTGATGGAGAAATCTGGAGTGAAAACAAGGTCTTCGGAGCAAACAATGCTACTTGCTGAAGCAGATATCTTGCTGGTTACAGATAGCTCCTCAGAGGAGGATTCAGAGGTAGATGGCCAGTCTTATTTCCCCCTGAGGTGTATGCTCAAACTTGGCAGGGTTATATTACTCATATCATGCATATGTTGTCTTGCAATGCTTAGTTTTTACATCATATACACAATATTGAATGCCATCTCCTTAGTTGACACATCATATATGCGATTGCCCTCTGCTCACTTGCTTAGTATATAAATCATATATTTGAATTATATCATGTCATGATGTTTACATAGACAACATGTATCTGAATTATGGCATGCCAACCCATTTTCTAAAGACATAATATAGTTATATCATCTCATCCTGTTTACATAGTCATCATATTTTGAATTATGTCATTCTATCCGTGAATTATATCATGCCATCATGTTTCCATCGACGACATGTTTGTGAATGATGGCATGCCAACCTCTTTAATAGACACATCATATAGTTATATCATGTCATATTGTTTACATAGTCATCATATTTTGAAGTATGTCATTATATCCTGTTTAGTTAGCCATCATATATGTGAAATTGTGTCATGCTATCCTGTTTAATTAGCCATCATATATGTGAAATTATGTCATGCTATCCTGTTTGGTTAGACAACATAAATGTGAATTATTTTTTGCCATGTTTTCTTCCCTACTATCCATTGCACCTATCTATCTTACAATGTATGTACATTCAATTTCTTTTCTTGTTTATCAGCCATTTGAATTGGAGGGGGTGATGGCGGTATCTATGGGAGTAAAAACATTGTCTTCAGAAAAGATCGTGCTACCAGTCGATGCAGATAGAACCATGGTTGTACTTGCCCAAGAAGCAGCCTCACCACACATAACCCAGAGTCACGCAGATTGTACCCCTACCTAGTTGGACAGAGAACCAGCTACACCCTTTCTAACCCCAACGCCAGCAGATAGTAACCCAGTTCTAGTTGACATAGCACCGTCTCCACCACAGAGCACCCAAACACGAGCAGTTAGTAAGGCAACTACATTGCCCAAAGCACGAGCACCACTACTCCGAACTCCAAGTCAACGCTATGGTGCATTATTCTCAGTTCAGGTTCCGTAGCTATGGTTCATACCCCTTTGCTCTTGTTTCACTGTATTTACTCATACCAACTAATTTCAAATTTGAAGGATGCAACTGAAACATTGTAGGATCGAAAGTATGTCTAGAGGGGGGATGATTAGACTACTTGACCAAATAAAAACTTAACCTTTTCCTAATTTTAGTTCTTGGCATATTTTAACAACTAAGCACAAGTCAAGCAATCTTAACACAATTCAAGCAAGCATGCAAAGAGTATATGAGCAGCAGAAAGTAAAGCATGCAACTTGCAAGAATGTGAAGGGAAGGGTTTGGAGAGTGCAAACGCAATAGGAGAAACAGATGTTGTTGTCGTGGTTCCGATAGGTGGTGCTATCGTACATCCACGTTGATGGAGACCTCAAACCACGAAGGGTAATGGCTGCGCGAGTCCACAGAGGGCTCCACCCACGAAGGGTCCACGAAGAAGCAACCTTGTCTATCCCACCATGGCCATCGCCCACAAAGGACTTGCCTCACTAGGGTAGATCTTCACGAAGTAGGCGATCTCCATGCCCTCACAAACTCCTTGGTTCACTCCACAATCTTGTTTGAGGCTCCCAAGTGACACGTAACCAATCTAGGAGACACCACTCTCCAAAAGGTAATAGATGGTGCGTTGATGGTGAATTCCTTGCTCTTGTGCTTAAAATGATAGTCTCCCCAACACTCAACTCACTCTCATAGGATTGGATTTGGTGGAAAGATGATTTGAGTGGAAAGCAACTTGGGGAAGGCTAGAGATCAAGATTCATATGGTTGGATTGGAATATCTTGGTCTCAATACATGAGTAGGTGGCTCTCTCTCTCAAAAAAAATGGGTAATGGAAGTGTAGGCATGATCTGATGGCTTCCGTTACGAATGAGGAGAGGGTGGAGGGGTATATATAGCCTCCACACAAAATCTAACCGTTACACACATTATACCAAACTTGATGGGACCGAATCAGAAAACTCGGTCAGACTGATTCAGTGCATATGTGACCGTTAGGCAATTTCGGTGGGACTGACATGTCATCTCGGTGGGACCAACATCATTAGGGTTAGGCATAACGTAATCTCGGTTGGACCGATTACTCAAACTCGGTTGGACCGACTTTGCTAATAAGCTAACATAGAGTTGGTCAGACAAACTCGGTGGGTCCGATTCGCTCGTCTCAGTGGGACCGAAGCGTTACAAAAAGTAAATAGAGAGTTTGCATTGCAGACTCGGTGGGACCAATCGCTCATCTCGGTTAGACCAAAACGTTACAGAGGGAAATAGAGAGTTTGCAACCCCATCTTGGTGAGACCGAGATCCCTATCGGTGAGACTGAAAAGACTAGGGTTTTTGGCACTGGATATGTCAAATGAACTCGGTGGCGCCGGATGAATCAAACAGGTGGGGTCGAGTTTAACTTTTGGTTTGGCACATATGTGGATATGAGAAAGTGGTTGAGGGCTTTTGGAGCATATCACTAAGCATTTTGAGCAAGCAAGCCATTAAGCAACACCTCATCCCCTTTTAATAGTATTGGCTTTCCTATAGACTCAATGTGATCTTGGATCACTAAAATAGAAAATGTAGAGTCTTGGACTTTGAAGCTTGAGCCAATCTTTTGTCCTTAGCATTTTGAGGGGTCCACATTTCTTATCCATGCCATGTCAATCATTGAACTTCCTGAAATATTTATCTTGTAATGGCATTAGTTCAATGAGCTATATGTTGTTAATCACTACCAAAACCACACAGGGATAGTTGCACTTTGAATCTCCCGCTTTTTGGTAATTGATGAAAACATATAGATCAAAGCTTCGACAAATGATAAGAAGATTGAAGTACATTGTCGCTCTGAGAAGTATGTGACAAACAAGAGCTCTCCCTAAATTTGTGCATTATTTAAAATTTGCTTTGGACTGCAAATGCACAATGTGTTAGGATCATGGGTCACTCTTCCATGTCACATACATCTTGATGGAGCGCTCAAAATGATAATAATTGAACACATGCACTCATCACCAAGCAAAGTGAATGATCATAAATGGATATGAAGGAAAATGTCATTCAAGCACACATTAAAGTAGCATATGATCAAACATCCAAGTATCTCACAAAAGACATAATGTAACAAGCAAACACATAATAAAGTTCAAGCAAGTAAAATGCAAAGAGAGACAAAACAACACTTTCTCTCTCTCTCTCTCTCTCTCTCTCTCTCTCGAAGACTATGATCTATACATATTTCTCCCCCTTTGGCAACAAGTACCAAAAAGTTAAAAATATGCATAGTGCTATGCGTCTCTCAGGCTTGGTATTCATGAGGTGGTGTAGAGATGACTCCAAGGATGAAAGCGTCTGTAGATGTGGTTGGAGCTGGTGGAGTGGCTGCTGGAGCTGGTGGCACTGAAGCTGTGGCTACTGGTGCAATGTAGTAGCTCTTGTGTCTGGGATAGGCACTGCAGCAGACCTCTGACTTTTGGGCACTCTAGTAAAAGCATCTGTAGTAGACTTGCCCTTCTTCTCCTCCACTTCCTCCTGAAGTTGCTCAACAACTGACTGAATCTCAGTTACCTTGACATCTATATCATAGAATTTCTGCTCAATGATCCTCTCCAAGCTCTCCTGGTTTTGAGTCAGGGTGGCCAAGCCCTTCTCAATCCTCAAGGTGGATTGGATCAGATATCCAAGCTGATCTTGCTTGATCTTCAAGAACACTTGAGATGCCTCTTCAGCTGTTGGCATCTTCGCAGCTTTCTCTGCCCTTGCCTTCTCTCTCTTCTCATGTGCTTGCAAAGAGGATGGATCTTCCTCAGTCATGACAACAATGTTGTCCTCAAAGTCTGGCCTGAGGGGTAAATGCTCCTTGTCCAACAGATATGTGCCTATGCCCATCTTAGAGTTGATGAGCACCTGAATTTGTGGAGCATACCCACAAGATCTCTTCTGATCTGCAGTTGTCCTCTTGATTGTTTCCACAGTCAGACTCATCACTTTGAACTTTTGAGGGACATCAAATATATGCAGCAAGTTGATGGAGTGTCCTCTGATCATTCTGTGATCTCCAGATTTTGGCAACAGAGTGTGCCTCAGAATGGTACTGATAGTAGGCAGGCCTGACAGTAAGTGCTTTGCAGAGCCAAACTTGTGAGTATCCAGGTCTGCATCAGGAATCTCCTTGTACATGATGGCCATTGAGTTGTGATCCTTCTTCTTCTTGGCATAGACATCCAAGTCATCTTCATGAGCTTCTGGGGCATTGATCAATCTAGCCCACTCATCAACTGTAGACTGGTACCTTGTACCCTCTGACATCCATACAATTCTGCCATCTAGATAGAAATGAGCAGTTGAATAGAATTGCATGATCAGCTCATCATTCCACTTTGTGAGCTTTTGGCCAACAAACTTGTCAACCTCAGATGCCTTGAAGCTGTCATAAACACCTGGGAAGTGATCTTCATTCTCTCTAATGTAGGTCCAGTCCACCCATCTCATGTCACACACTATGGGCTTCTTGTCAAGCAGGATTGTCTCATAGAAATCTTGTTGTTCCTTTGTGCGAAACCTGTAATCCACATCAGTTCTCCTCCTGACAGCATATGGGTCAGCCTTTCTCCATTGCCTCAGTCCTGCATTCTTCCTGATCCTCATATCCTCTGCAATAGGATGTGCATCATTATGATCTGGGATCTTGGGCTTTAGCTTCCTTAGCACTTGGGCTTCAGCTTCCTATTCTTTAGTCTCAGGCACTGGGGCCTTGTTCTTCTCCTTAGTAGGTATATTCCCGGTACTCCTCTTGGGTGCAGTCTTCGGAACTAGAGCAGCAGCTTTGGGAGCAATTTTGGGCTTAGCAGCAGCCCCTAACTTTATAGCATCTCCCATGAGCTTCTGTGCCTTAGGTGCTGGAGCAACATCCTCTTCCTCTTCATCATCTGATCTCACCATTGAAGATTTTCCAAGAACTTTGGTTGTTGTTGTTCTTGTCCTCACCAGCTGCCTCTTCTTAAAATTCAATGGTGAACTTCATAGTTTCACCTGTGGCAACTTTTCTTGGCTTGGATGTAGGCACTCTCCTAGTTGGTGCCTTCTTGTTCATGCCTGGCTTTGTTGATGCAGCAGTGCAAAACTCCTTCTTCACAACATTCCTCTTTGAGATGGCCTCATCCTCAGCTGCAACATAGTCTTCATCCTCTGAATCAGAAGTTCTCTTCTTCCTTGTTCTAGTAGCTGCCTTGGGCAAGTTACTAGGTGTGCTCCTGTTGCCCTCATCATAGCTACTGGAGGGACTAGTGCCCTCACTCAACTGTCCTTGCGGTTCAGACCTATTTTGGCTATCACTCTGGTCAGGCATATTGCAGGCAACTGTCAGTAGACCCTGTAAATAGGTTGTAGATGAGGCAGAGTAGATGAGCATCACAAAGTATAGAGGTTTTGCAAAACAAATTGAGTCAAAACTTAGTTTTAGTTCTCTACAAAAGTGATCTCAGAGCTACCGAATTGACAAACTCAGTGATACGGAAGCAACTCTTGGAACCTAAACTAGTGAACTCGGTTGGGCCGAGTCACAGTTCGGTGGCACCGAGATTACTAGGGTTTCACAGAATCCTGAGCTCGGTCACACCGATTTGCATGTTTTGGTCAGACCGAAAAGCGCATGAACAATGGCCTAAGCTGAATCGGTGAGACCGATTTCTACATTTCAGTCGGTCCGAGATGAGTTCTGTGGAGAGCTAACCCTAAAATTTTCGAATCAATCTAGACCTAAGGAAGATTTAGCTGGACAGATTAATCTCATTCGTGGCAAGAAGCATGTCATTGTCCTTGTGCTAGGAATCGGAGTGAAAAAGACAACACAAGGGGTCGAACACGTACCCTAGAGCGGCGAGTGTTTGCTACAGCGGCGACGGCGGAGGAAAATCCGTTGATGGCGGCAAAGTCCAACAGCGGGAGGTTGTTGGCGGCGAGGAGACGATCCGGAGACTTGAGGAGGCAGAGGAGGACACGCGCGGGCTGAGAAGATTTGAAGTAATTCCCAAAATCTCACCCGTGGGTATATATATATCCCGACCCTGTTGGTGTGACCGAGTGGAACAACTCGGTGGCACCGAGATTGCAGAATCACAAGCGGTTGCTGCAACTCAGTGTGACCAAAGTGTTCATCGGTTGCACCGAGATGAAAACCTAGATCAACTTAGTGAACTCGGTTTGACCGAAATGGATTTCTCGGTCAGACCGAAATGCACAAAGAGGTTTTGGAAGTTTAAGTCTATGATGAATCGGGGACTCCGAGTGCTCCTCACACAGAGTGGTTCAAATCTGACTTGATCAAACTTTGTGATGTAGCATGAATAGAGTCTGAGACGATAAAAGCATAGATAGCTAGAGAAAGTTCTTAGGCATTCTTGTCCATCCACTTGGCAAAAGAGAAAAGATCCAAACAATCAAAACAACAAGTGGATGTCCTCGAATGAGTAAAATATGCAACCAACATGCTCATACAATAAAATGGCAAATAAAGCATGCACAACCAATTCTAGCATCTATCAAACAATTGGCGATGACTAGGTCATCTATATATGAGTATATTGACTTAGGAGTCAAATGAGAACATTTGATCATAGGTCATACTCATCGTTTAAGCACAAGTGGGTTTACCAGTTTTACATAAAGCATTGTTGTGTTCACACCATTAGAGTTGCTTTAGCTCAATTCTTTAGAGTAAAGCTCCCCCTAGATGTGAGATCCCCCCAAAGAGGGATGAACTAACCTTGGGTTTTGTCGATGATGACTTCATGTAGGTGTTGAAGATGTGGATGCTCAATGTTGTTGATCATTTGGAGCAATCCATTGGAGTGAGTTGCACTTTCAATACCTACACGGGTTAGTCTCACAAGGAACAAACAAGGATATCCATAGACATAGAGTGATGCACACACAAGATGATGTCCATGAAATCATTAGGTTACCTTGTCCCTTGTCTTACCAACAAGAGGGTTTGTGACTCCTTGAACTAGTGCAAGATGTGGAAGTTGATTGCACTTCTCCTTGCCAAAGTGATATGAGTGAGGTATATTGGCGGAGTCACCCTCAAGAACTCTCTAGGCCTTCTTCTTTGGGATCCACATCATCTTGATGGGAATCCTTGGGGTAGTAGTGGAACTTGATTAAGTAGAGCTTGATGTAGTCTTGGGAACCCACTTGACCAAGGCCTTGGGAGCTTCTTCAAATGCATCAATCTCCTCTTGAAGCTTGTCCTTGCCTTTTTGCTTGTGGTCTTGTGGTGGAAGATCATCTTGAGCTTGTGTCCCTTGGAAAGAAGTAGGATCATACTTCTCTTGTCGGGGAACAAACTTCGTCTTGGGGTATTGATCTTCTTCCCACTCAACTCCATCGGCATTGAACTTTCGTTCAAAACCAACACCTTGATTCTTCCGGTGCCTTCCTTGCTTGCGTACAATTTCCTCAAATTGCTTACTCCCGGCAAGGCTTTTGTAGACACCCTTCTCTATAATTCCCTTCAATAAGCTATTTTCTTGCTCAAGTGTAACTTGGCTAAGATAATCATTAGTGGAATCAAGAGAACTACTAGAAGCAACAACATTGGATTTAGCATGATTATTATTACTACTAGAAGAAGAATCTTTCTTGCTCTTGTTACTAGACTTGACTTGTGGCATGTAAGTAGATAAGAGTAAACGCTTGGCAATGTAAGAAGAACTTTTCTTGTGAAGATCATCATTGATTGCCTTTAAAAACTCATGCTCTTGCTCAAGGTTGAGCTTTTCAAAGCGTAACTTCTCATGAGTCTTTAAAAGTTCTCGATGATCTTCAAAGATAGTTTCATGAGCTAACTTAAGAGTGTTTAGTTCTTTAGTTAGGCGCTCAATCTTCTCCTTATCATTGTCATTCGTTTTATCTTGATTAGAATGATTAATTGACGTTTCATCATAGTATTCATCACTAGAGTTGTCAAGTAAATCATCATCACCTAACAAGTCATCTTCATCACTACTGAAATCAACATACTCGGGTGTGATACCTTTGGGCCTTTAGCCATGAAGAATCTTCCAATTCCTTCATTTGGTGAGTCAAATATGTCGTAGGAGTTGGTTGATACAAGTGCTAGACCGGCAACACCTTCATCTTGAGTTTCAGAGTCGGAGTGATAGCTTCTCTCGGAGATCGGAGTCGGAGCCGGATACCCATTCACCAACATGAGCTTGATGTCTTCATTTTGTGTAGCTCTTTGATCATTTGTCCTTCCTTTCTGAATCCTTGCTTCTCCAGGAGGTTCTTTGTTCATGATGATCATCTCTACTCCTCCTCTCTTGGTGGTGATTCTTCTCTTCTACTTCTTCTTTTGGGTGAATCTTCTCTCCTTTTGTAAGGAGCCGTACACTCATTGGAATAGTGTCTAGGTCTTCCACAATTGTAGCAATTACGTTCACGACTTGAAGATCTTTTGTCATTGTAGGACCTTGACTTGGAACTCCTTTCCTTGCTTCTACTCTTGTAGAACTTGTTGAAGTTTTTCACCATTAAGCTCAATTCCTCATTGAAGGTTTGTTTCTCACTTGATGATGTGGGAGCATCACATGAGGCTTTGTAAGCACCACTTGACTTGTTGTGAAGCTCCTCCTTATCCTTGAGTGACATCTCATGAGCAACAATTCTTCCAATGACATCCGTTGGCTTGAGATATTTGTAATTGGGCATCATTTGGATCAATGTGACGGTATCATATTTTCCATCCAAGGCTCTTAGGATCTTCTTGATGATGAATTTGTCGGTCATCTCTTCACTTCCTAAGCCGGCAATCTCATTTGTAATGAGAGCAAGCCTAGAGTACATTTCAACGACACCTTCACCATCCTTCATTTTTGAACTTGTCAAGTTGACTTTGAAGCACATACAATTTGGATTCCTTGACGGAGTCGGTACCTTCGTGCATGTCAATCAAAGTATCCCAAATTTCCTTTGCATTCTAAAGGAGGCTGATTTTGTTGAATTCTTCGGGGCACAATCCGTTGAAGAGGATATCACAACCTTGAGCATTGTATTGCAGCATCTTCAACTCTTCCGTGGTAGCTTCACGGTTCGGTTCTCTCCCATCGAAGAATTCACCTTGCAAGCCAATACACACAATAGCCCAAACGGCGGGGTTATGTCCAAGAATATGCATTTTCATCTTATGCTTCCAACTAGCAAAATTAGTACCATCAAAGTAAGGACCTCTATGGTGGTAATTTCCCTCGCTAGACGCCATACTCTCCTAGGTTGTGAAACCAAGGCTATGATCACCAAAAGCTATGGAAATCAAGGCAAATGGAGACCAAAGCTCTGATACCAATTGTAGGATTGAACGAATGTCTAGAGAGGGGTGATTAGACTACTTGGCCAAATAAAAACTTAACCTTTTCCCAATTTTAGTTCTTGGCAGATTCTAACAACTAAGCACAAGTCAAGCAATCTTAACACAATTCAAGCAAGCATGCAAAGAGTATATGAGCAGCAGAAAGTAAAGCATGCAACTTGCAAGAATGTGAAGGGAAGGGTTTGGAGAGTGCAAACGCAATAGGAGACACGGATGTTTTGTCGTGGTTCCGATAGGTGGTGCTATCGTACATCCACGTTGATGGAGACTTCAACCTATGAAGGGTAACGGTTGCGCGAGTCCACAGAGGGCTCCACCCACGAAGGGTCCACGAAGAAGCAACCTTGTCTATCCCACCATGGCCATCTCCCACGAAGGACTTGCCTCACTAGGGTAGATCTTCACGAAGTAGGTGATCTCCTTGCCCTTACAAACTCCTTGGTTCACTCCACAATCTTGTTGAAGGCTCCCAAGTGACACCTAACCAATCTAGGAGACACCACTCTCCAAAAGGTAATAGATGGTGTGTTGATGATGAACTCCTTGCTCTTGTGCTTCAAATGATAGTCTCCCCAACACTCAACTCACTCTCATAGGATTGGATTTGGTGGAAAGATGATTTGAGTGGAAACCAACTTGGGGAAGTCTAGAGATCAAGATTCATATGGTTGGATTGGAATATCTTGGTCTCAACACATGAGTAGGTGGCTCTCTCTCAGAAAATGGGTAATGGAAGTGTAGGCACGATCTAATGGCTTCCCTCACGAATGAGGAGAGGATGGAGGGGCATATATAGCCTCCACACAAAATCTAACCATTACACACATTATACCAAACTCGGTGGGACCGAATCAGAAAACTCGGTCGGACCGATTCAGTGCATATGTGACCGTTAGGCAATTTTGGTGGGACTGACATGTCATCTCGGTGGGACCAACATCATTAGGGTTAGGGCATAATGTAATCTCGGTTGGTCTGATTACTCAAACTCGGTTGGACCGACTTTGGTAAGCTAACATAGAGTTGGTCAGGCAAACTCGGTGGGACCGATTCGCTCGTCTCGGTGGGACCGAAGCGTTACGAAAAGGAAACAGAGAGTTTGCATTGCAGACTCGGTGGGACCGATCGCTCATCTCGGTTAGACTGAAACATTACAAAGGGAAACAGAGAGTTTGCAACCCCATCTCGGTGAGACCGAGATCCTTATCGGTGAGACTGAAAAGACTAGGGTTTCTGGCAGTGGCTATGCCAAATGAACTTGGTGGCGCCAGATGAATCAAATCGGTGGGGCCGAGTTTGACTTTTGGTTTGGGACATATGTGGATATGAGAAAGTGGTTGAGGGCTTTTGGAGCATATCACCAAGCATTTTGAGCAAGCAAGCCATTAACCAACACCTCGTCCCCTTTTAATAGTATTGGCTTTCCTATAGACTCAATGTGATCTTGGATCACTAAAATAGAAAATGTAGACTCTTGGACTTTGAAGCTTGAGCCAATCTTGTCCTTGGCATTTTGAGGGGTCCACATTTCTTATCCATGCCATGCCAATCATTAAACTTTCCTGAAATATTTATCTTGTAATGGCATTAGTTCAATTAGCTATATGTTGTTAATCATTACCAAAACCACCCAGGGATAGTTGCATTTTCAAACACCAATGGCGCAACAGGTATGTTTTAAACATGTTTCTTTAACGTGTTTGTTGTTGTAACTTGCTCTATGTTGATTTCAGTTTCAATTGAATAAACAGTTATCTTCTCATGCCATGCACATTACAAGTGTTGTTATTGCTGTGTAGTTTCCCACACTTATATTTTGTCTATGCTGCTTTGTCTTAAACAGATATGATTTGAACTGTCTCTATCTTGATTTGGCAACATAAACTAGAATGATATAGACCACACAGTGACCATACTACATAGATATATGTTTGTTTCATGTTGTTATCTTGTCCTCCTTACTACTGAACTGGTTTACCAAAATGAGTTTCCTATACAACATGGTAAATCTGTGATCTGTCTGCTTGTTTCTCTTTTAGAATGCGGACAAAATATTGGAGAAGAGTACCCCGTTATGCAATGGTAAAGGAAGTAATGCAGATAAGGTTCAATATAGTGATACATCCATGTTGGTCTCCAAGAAAGCTAATGAAAACTATATGAAGACACTGAGACAACCCCAAAGTCCTGTCTTGATGTAGTGTTTGAGTTACTGACCACTACTGCTGGCACTAGCTCTTCGAACTCGTTGCCTGAATCAGTTTGGCTTCTTTAGTCTCAACTTCAAGTTGAAACACATCGATCGGATTTGCTGCGACATGAAGCAGAAGGACTGAGGAAGTACCTGCAGAATTTTCAGATGCATACTTTCTGGTGCAACAGCAAGCGCTGGAGGATTTAAGCGCCAAACAAGAGATAGTTAATAAGCTTGCTAAGCATCTTGCCAGCATTATGGGTACCCAGGATATTGCTTCTTGAGCTCTTCTGAAGTGGTTTCAGTTCTGGACTTGTTTTGCTGCGACGTCTAGCACTGGTCGCCAACTTTGACAACCAGTGTATGTGATATGCTACTTTGTTCCCTATATTTGCACTGGTGGCGAACTTTGATGCCCAGTGGATGTAATATGTGTAATAAACGTGATAGCCTAGCATAATTTGCTTGCTTATTTATTTCCTTGTTGTCTTGTTTATTTGTTTGCTTGTAGTCAGTGCAGTTCTTTTTATGTGGTTTGCTAGTGGCCGCAATAACCTATTTTTTAAAACTAGGCCACAATAACCATGGGCTACATATTTACTGTAGTGGCCGTGGGCCTCCTACGGGCCGTAGAAACAATGGGCCTTCTATGGGCCGTAGAGACAATGGGCCTTCTATGGGCCGTACCATCAATGGGCCTTCTACGGATCGTATGATCGATTGGCCAAACATGGGCCAATAACGGACCGCATTATGGGCCGTAAACAGGCTATAGTTGGAATCGTCCGTTCATGGGCCGACCATAATGGGCCGTTGTTAATCGCATGTATTTGATGACGCTATGAAAACGGCCCAGTGGATTAACGGGCCACTGTAACCACGGGCTGAATTTGGCCCACAAGCAGAAAAGTCCAGTAATGGGCCATAAGTAACCGAATGCTGGAAATGAGCCCAAGAATAAATGGGCCCTAAGAAGGCTGAAAGATAACACGGGCTGGAAATGGCCCAATGGAATAATGGGTTGTTAATGGGTATAAATTGATACACTGTTCATTACAGGCCAGTTTTACCATGGACCGTTAATGGGCCAAGAGTTACAAAGGGCCTCATATGGGCCGAAAGACGTCATGGGCCATACATGGACCGGAAGTTACAATGGGCTGGAATCATAGACGGCCCAGATGATGCTACTTAGCCTAATTCGTATAGGTCGTAACGGGGTATGAGTTAGCGGGCTGTAAATGGGCTATATGTGAACAAGTCGTTAACAGGCTTTCCGTGGACCGGCCCGCTACCTTTTGACCAAGTCAAACGGGCCGGCCTTTTCACCGGATGGGCCTCTATTGGGTCGTGCCATGTGTCGACATATCATAGGCGCCTCCGGTCCAATGAGTGGATGACATCTGTCCCAACGGTGAGCCGACATGTGGTTCCTCTGGCCATTGAGAATTTTACACGTGGAAAATCCCCATTGGTCTGGGCTGTTAATGGGTTATCGGATCCAAAACCGGATCGGATAGCTTAACGACGACCTATTACTGTGGATGCCACATGTCGGTTACCCTTGACGAAAGCACTCCCATGATGCGCCATTTATCGTCATGGAAGTAGACACTTTTGGTAATGTCATGGAACACTTCTACGACAGCACAGGTATGACTATATTGATTCTGTCATAAAATTGTCATGGATGTACATGCATGACAGAAAACGTGACCTACTGTGACAAACATGTATCATCATGGAAGTGTATTTTTTAGTGTTTCGTCCTAGTTCGAGCCACCAACCGGGACTAAAGGTCAATTTCAGCAGCCCAAAGGGCGGGAAGAAGAGACCTTTAGTCCCGGTTGGTGGCTTAAACAGGGACGAAAGGGTAGCATTGGTCCTGGTTGGTGGCTCAAACTGGGACCAAAGGCATCCTTTCATCCCGGTTCGAGCCACCAACCGGGACCAATAGCCTGGCACAGCGGTGTGAAGGGAGTTTAGTCCCACCTCGCTAATTGAGAGAGGGCAGCACTGGTTTATAAGGTGCACTGCTCCTGAGCTTTTGAGCACCTCTCTAATGCAGGCAATATACTTGCCTAACCTTTGTCACTGCCATGTTGGGCATGTCGGTCCCGCAGGCCTGCATCCTGGCCCATGTACAGATGGGTTTCTAGTCGTATGCAGGCCGTGGTGGCCCAGTAGGCGGCATTTTTTTGTGTCATTTAGTTTGCTATTAAAGTTTTTAACATAAAATACTTTATGAAAGTTCTTTTTGCTATCAAAGTTTTTAACAAAAAATACTTTGATGATTTTAGTTGCATAAATTTTATATAATTTTAAGTGAATATTATTTTGATAATATTTTTTATTTTTTATTTCATTTTAGTTTGCTAATAAAGTTTTTAACATAAAATATTTTATGGAAATTCTTTTTGCTTTTAAAGTTTTTAACAAAAAATACTTTGATAATTTTAGTTACATAAATTTTATATAATTTTACGTTAATATTATTTTGATAATAACTAGAGGTTTATAAAAGCTTTTTAGTTGATTCTTTTTGCTATTGAAGAATTTATAGTTTTGTTTTAGTTGATCATAACAAAATATTTTAATTGATTCTTTTTAGTTCATTCTTTTTGCTATTAGAGTTTTATAAAAGCTTTTTAGTTCATTCTTTTTGCTATTAGAGTTTTATAAAAGCTTTTTAGTTTATTCTTTTGAAAAGCACTACAAATGGACTCTGAAAATGTTGAAAGTTGGCATGGTATCATCATTTCACCCACATAGCATGTGCTAAAAAGTTGAGAGGGTTACGACAAAAGCTGGATGCACTTCGTGTACAAAATGGTCAATCTATTTCGAAGTATCAGGGTTTTGGATGAAAACTCATCTGTTACAAAGGGATTTCATTTGTTTGAACTTACTTTAACTCCAGACTTTTTGTGTGTTCAGAATACACCATTCAAAGTTGCATCATCAATTTTCAACCCTTTCTGACTTCATTTGGTATTTTTCATGCATTTACAATTTTTTTAGCTAAATGACCCTGAAATTGAGAAGCACTTCAAATGGACTCTGAAAAGGTTGAAAGTTGGCATGGTATCATCATTTCACCCACATAGCATGTGCTAAAAAGTTGAGAGGGTTACGGCAAAAGCTGGATGCACTTCATGTACAAAATGGACAATCTCTTTCGAAATATCAGGGTTTCGGATGGAAACTCATCTATTACAAAAGGCATTTCATTTCTTGACATGTAACTGCAGTGATATTCTAGATCAAAGCCATCATCAGAATAGTTGTGCAGAGAAAGTCTTCATTTTTTTTCTTTGCATGTGTCCTGTCGGAGTAATGGGCCACGGGTAGGCTAACCCGAGCCCCAGAACCTTTCAAAACATCGGGGTAGACTGCGCCCCTCAAGACCCCATGATGAAGAGCCGCCTCCTGGGAGTCGATAGCAACTGTCCCTCACGGCCGAGTTCCAGGGACGACTTCGAATTAAGCCGACTCTTGGTAGACGATTTCGATATGAGCTGACACTCGGCTGGCGACTCCAAGATAAGACGACTGTGGGAGTCGGCCTGCGACTCCAACCTTCTCCTGCCTTCACCACGATGGACAGGGGCGGGGTACGGTCATTGCGTGGCCGTCTCCACCCTGCCTACGAGGGGTTGGCATGGCTACAGTGCGCCGTATCACTGGAGATCTCCATCGTGGCGCGGCACTGTTGCCATGCCTGCCCTGACCTCAGCCTCAGTGGGCGGCGCACTATGCCCACGACGGCCTACCAGCCGGAGAACAGAAGACGGCGAGAGCGCCTCGAAGATGGACCCGTGGGAGTCGGCCCCCTGGAGTCGGCCGGCCCCTCCCACGGGCCCCTCACGCCATTAATCAGACAAGACGGGGAATGGCGACAGTGATCGTCTGCCAGACGGCGACACTGTTGCCATGACCCCATGACCAAGCCAGCGTCATCTGAAGCACCGCTACAGTACCAGGCCTATCAGCGGGGCCCGCCAGTCGGCGGGCCCCAGTAGTCGGCGAAGAAGACGGCGGCCTGAGAGATAGACGGCTGGGACCCGCGCCCAACTGGATTACCATTGTATCCCTGGGGGGCAGGCCTATATAAGCCCCCCCTGGGCACCCATGCAAGGGGGATATAGCTTCTCTAGTATTAGACCCGATCATATAGGAAGGAGGGAGCTAGCCTTGCCCTCTCCTACCTCCAGAAACAGCTCTAGGAGCAACCTTGTATCCACTTTGCCATAGTGATCATGCAGAGACCCCGCAGAGCAGCAGTAGGGGTGTTATCTCCTCGGAGAGCCCTAAAGCTGGGTAAGATCCGTCGGCGTGCATGTCTTCGCCTCATCCCGCTTCCGGGCACCGGCGACGTTCTACTCGCTCCCACCATGATAAGCCATCCTTTGGCATATGTCGTGCCCAACCCCCAACATTTGGCGCCCACCGTGGGGCGAGGTGCACCGTCGTCCGGAGACCTGCTCTAGACGGGAACCCTATTCCTCCCTGGCGAGCATAGCCAGCCCGGCACGCCAGACGGAGTCTGCGCCGACACACTGCATGGCGCTGAGATCGCCTGCGTAGCCGGCTGCCTCGCCGAACTTGTCGGTGAGGTTCGCCTCTCCAACGAGCCTGCATCCGACGCAGGCACGGGTGGCCCCAAGAGCCTCCTCGTGGGCCTCCTCGACCAACTCCACGTCGCCAGCGAGCCTGTTGTAGACCTGGAGTCCATAGGCTCCACCGACCCGATGATGGTCGACTCCGACACTGTGTCGCTCGATGCATTCCCCACCAACGTGGTGGTCTACGACGAGCCGCTCCCTTGCGCAGGGAGCGGCGGAAGCACCGTGACGGAGGTTCTCGTCCTCGACCATGGCGAGCGCTCCGGCGAAGGCGCTCGCGACCCACTCGACGCGGCTCTGCAAGACCTATCCGCACCGATTCCGGGAGACACTGACGCCGAGATGCTGGAGGCATGCCGCCTTCAGCTCATCGAGGGCGCGAAAAGCTGGCAAGCATGAGACGCTTGTCAGAAGCCTACCAACGTGAGATGGATCGCGCCGTGGGCGGCTCACCGGCTCCGACTGGGCCTAGCCGCCTAGGCGCGGTCCGGCAACACGGCGTGGCAATCGCCAATCTGTTTGGGGTCGATCGCCCTATGTATGCCACGCCTACGGAGAACATCCGCGCCGCCCAGGCGGCGGCGGACGAGCTCGACAACTTCGAGGGCGAAGAGCGCCGCCTGATGACGGAGCAAGTTCAGCAACTCCTCAAGGCAGTTGCCGCGCAGAACGAAGCCGGCTGCTGCACGGAGGCGCCGCGGCCACAAAACGATGACCTGCCACCCCACCGAGATCAAGGCGCGACGTCTCGGACGCCGACTGGCGGAGTCCGCGGAAAGAAAGACAAGGAGCCGGCTGTCAGCCACAGTCGGACTCGCATCACCATCGAGCGTGACCAAGACGGCCGCCCCAAAGCGGTGGAACGGCGGGACGACTATCTGCCTCCCCCTCCTCGCAGAGAAAGGCGAGTCTCCCCGCCACCCGTAGAGCATCCGACTCTCGGCGACCGCCTTGGCCGCCGAGAGGGAGTCGGAGAGAATGACGCCCACCACCGGATCGACCGACTCCACCAATCCCTGGCGCTGGAAGAAGAAGACGAGTTGGGTCCTCCCTGTTTCGGACCCCGCATCCGAGATGAGCCTTTTCCCAAAGGGTTCACGCTCCCCCGAGACACGCCCAAGTACACCGGCACGGTGAAGCTGGAGGACTGGCTGATTTATTACTCCACGGCTGTCAATATAGCAAACGGCAACAAACATGTTGCCGTAAGATATGTTCCGCTCATGCTCCAGGGCACGGCCCGGACATGGTTGTACAGCCTGAAGCCCCGCAGCATCAACAGCTGGGTCGACTTCACCGAGGCCTTCGTCCGCAACTTCACGAGCACGTACAAGCGACCTCCCAAGCCTCGCCAACTCTCCTTGTGCGTGCAAGGCCCGACGAGTCCACTCGCGACTACCTCACGCGCTGGGCCGAGCTTCGGAACTCTTGCGAGGGCGTGCACGAGGTGCAGGCTATCGAGTACTTTACTGCCGGGTGTAGAGAAGGCACCCTCCTCAAGCACAAGCCCCTCTGTGACGAGCCGGAGACCCTCGACGAGCTGCTGGTCACAGCAGACAAGTACGCCACGGCCGACTCCTCCATGAAGGTGGAGATTCAAGTTAGTGCGACTGGCAAAGTAGCCCCTCAGGCCCCAAGAACTCCGGCTGGGCACACCAATCGGCGGCAGCAGCAAAGCAACCACAAGCGCAAAGCCCCACAGCCGGCTTCCAACAGCCGACAAGTGGCGACAGTCGAAGACCAACAGCCGGAGGGGCAGCCTCCGACCAAGCGACAGAAAGGCGGCAAGTCCAACTGGTTGCCGGCCTTCTCCTACGAGCAGACTCTAGATGGCCCCTGCAAGTTCCACAGCGGTGTGAAGCCGTCAAATCACACTACCCGGAAATGCCACTGGCTCACCAGAATCGCCAAGGGAGACGGCCTACTCCCTCCCCCGCCTGCTGGGCCGCCGCCTCCACCGCCGCCCCAGCAGCCGGCTGTCAGGCCAGTCGGCGCGATACAAGACGAGTACCCAGATGAGCATGGAGCCTATGTGGTGTTCACCAGTGTGGCTGACGATCGACGCAGCAGGCGGCTGCAGCAGCAAGAGGTGAACGCAGTCGCTTCAAGCACTCCAGAGTTCATGCACTGGTCCGAAAAGCCTATCAGTTGGAGCAGAGCTGATCACCCAGAGGTGATGCCGAGTCCGGGCTCCTATGCCCTGGTCTTAGGCGCCACACTCGCCACAGATAGGCGGGCCGCTCGTTTCTCGCGAGTGGTGATAGACGGAGGCAGCAGTATCAACATCCTATACAAGGATACCATGGAGAAGTTAGGAATCAAGCAAAGATAGCTTCAGAGCAGCCGGACTGTGTTCCGCGGCATTGTTCCTGGCCTTTCCCAATCGCCAATCGGCAAAATCCTGATAGATGTCCTCTTTGGGGACAAAGATCATTTCCGCCGAGAGCCAGTTTGGTTTGAAGTGGTGGACCTCGAAAGCCCGTACCATGCGTTGCTTAGCCGACCTGCTTTGGCCAAGTTCATGGCGGTCCCCCACTACGCCTACCTCAAGATGAAGATGTCGAGTTCCAAGGGGATTCTAACCATAGCCGGCGACTACAGAAAGTCGTCCGCTTGCGCGACGGAAAGCAGTCGGCTGGCCGAGTCCTTGGTGATCGTAGCTGAGAAGCGGCTTCTTGATCGGGTTGTGGCGATGGTCGGCAAGCAGCCCGAGATGTCACCCGACCCCAAGGAGTCGGAAGCGGAAGGATCGTTCAAGCCGGCCAGAGAAACGAAGAAGATACCCTTGGACCCGGAGCACCCAGAGAGGTACGCTGTTATGGGTACAAACCTTGACAGCAAATAGGAAGGTGAGCTCGTCGATTTCCTCCGTGAGAATTGAGACATCTTCGCATGGTCCCCTAGAGACATGCCAGGTGTACCTGTACCGACGGAATTCGCCGAGCACAACTTACATGTCCGGTCTGATGTGAAGCCCGTCAGGTAGCCCTTGCGCCGCCTGTCAGAAGAGAAGAGAAGAGTTGTTGGAGAAGAGATAGCCCGGCTCCTGGCAGCTGGCTTCATTATGGAAGTGTTTTTCCCAGAGTGGCTAGCCAACCCAGTCCTAGTGCTAAAGAAGAACATGCAGTGGCGGATGTGTATCGACTACACAAGCCTCAACAAAGCCTGCCCCAAGGATCCATTCGCTCTGCCGAGAATTGATCAGGTGATAGACTCCACAGCCGGATGCGAGCTGTTGAGTTTCTTAGATGCATATTCTGGATATCACCAGATCAAGCTGAACCCGGCTGACAGATTGAAGACCGCCTTCATCACGCCGTTTGGTGCCTTCTGCTACCTGACCATGACGTTCGGCTTGAGGAATGCCAGCGCCACCTTTCAGCGTTGCATGCAGAAGTGCCTCCTCAAGCAACTCGGCAGAAATGCCCACGTCTACGTGGATGATGTGGTGGTGAAGACGGAAAAGCGTGGAACACTGTTGGAAGACCTCAAGGAAATCTTTGAGAATCTGCGTCGATTCCAGACCAAGCTCAACCCCGAGAAGTGCGTCTTCGGAGTACCAACCGGCAAACTCCTTGGCTTCCTGGTCTCTGAACGCGGCATAGAGTGCAACCCTGTGAGGATCAAGGCCATCGAGAGGATGGAAGCACCCAGAGGACTGCTAGATGTGCAAAAATTCACCGGATGTTTGGCGTCCATCAGCCGATTCATCAGTCGGCTAGGCGAGAAGGCTCTCCCCTTATATCAGCTCATGAAGAAGACGACCTTTTTTGAGTGGACTCCCAAGGCGGACGAAGCTTTTCTCCAACTGAAGAGAATGTTGACTACGCCCCCTGTGCTGGCGGCCCCGACTCCCAAGGAGCCCATGCTCCTGTACATTGCCGCCACCAGCCAGGTAGTCAGCACAGTCATTATAGTCGAACGCAAGGAGGAAGGCAAGGCGCTACCTGTCCAAAGACCGGTATATTACCTGAGCGAAGTACTGTCGACCTCCAAGCAGAACTACCCCCACTACCAGAAGATGTGCTACGGCGTGCACTTTGCCGCCAAGAAATTGAAGCCTTACTTCTAGGAGCATCCAATCACTATGGTCTGCACAGCCCCACTTGTCGAGATCATCGGAAGCCGAGATGCTTCTGGCCGAGTGGCCAAGTGGGCCATCGATCTGGCTCTCTACACCATCTACTACCAGCCCCGCACTGCCATCAAGGCGCAAGCACTGGCCGACTTCCTTGTCGACTGGGCCGAGACCCAGTACCTGCCGCCAGCGCCCGACTCCACCCATTGGCGGATGCATTTCGACGGCTCCAAGATGCGCACCGGCTTGGGAGCCGGCTTCGTCCTCACTTCCCCCAAAGGCGACAAGCTCAGATATGCGCTGCA
This sequence comes from Triticum dicoccoides, assembly GCF_002162155.2. Classification (NCBI taxonomy): domain Eukaryota; kingdom Viridiplantae; phylum Streptophyta; class Magnoliopsida; order Poales; family Poaceae; genus Triticum; species Triticum dicoccoides. The sequence goes on along the minus strand of NC_041391.1, from coordinate 444,196,219 downwards.
GATCCATTTTGCCGCCTCCAACAACGTCGCTGAGTACGAGGCGCTCATTCACGGGCTCCGGCTTGCCAAAGAACTCGGCATTCACCGGATCATGTGTTATGGCGACTCTGACTTGGTGGTCCAGCAGTCATCTGGCGATTGGGACGCCAAGGATGCAAACATGGCGAGCTACCGTTTCCTTGTGCAGTAGCTCAGCGGATACTTCGAGGGGTGCGAGTTCCTCCACGTACCAAGGAATGAAAACGACCAAGCAGACGCCTTGGCACGAATCGGCTCCACCCGCCAAGCAATACCATCCGGTGTCGCCCTTCGGCGCCTCCTCAAGCCGTCTGTCAAGCCTTCACCAGAATCAGACTCCATCTTTGTGCCGGCTCCACCCGAAGAAGTCGGATCCGACTCCAAGAGCGCTCCAGTCGAAGCCGGCCTGGGGACTTCAGAACCCGGCCCGGGGACTGTGGCGACCAAACTGATGACTCCAGAACTCGGCTCGGGGACTGCCCCAGTCGGCCCGGGGACTTCATCAATCCAGCAAGCGGCTGCGGACTCCAACCCGCTGCCTCCTAGCCCAGCCGCCCTCGTCCAAGTCGCAGTACTGGTAGTCGAAGAAATAGCAGCACCCTCATGGGCACAGCTCATCCTCAAGTTCCTGGTGAGCAAAGAACTGCCAATTGATGAAACCTTGGCTCGGCAAGTACAACACCGAGCGGCATCCTACACCATAGTCAACAAAGAGTTGGTCAGGCGCAGCGTCACTGGCGTCTACCAGCATTGCGTCGAGCCAGAGCAAGGCCAAGCGTTTCTCAAAGATATCCATCAGGGCGAGTGCGGCCACCATGCGGCTTCAAGAGCACTCGTCGCCAAAGCATTTCAACACGGTTTCTTCTGGCCGACTGCCCTAGAAGAGGCCAAAGAATTGGTTCAAAAGTGCAAAGGGTGCCAGAAGTTCCGCTCCAAGCCACATCAGCCGGCTTCGGCACTCAAGACTATCCCCACCGCCTGGCCCTTTGCGGTTTGGGGCCTGGATATGGTGGGACCATTCAAAACAGCCCGAGGCGGACTAAATCACTTACTCGTCGCGGTGGACAAGTTCACCAAGTGGATAGAAGTAAAGCCCATCAAGAAGTTGAATGGTCCGACTGCGGTGACTTTCGTCACCGACATCACGACTCGGTACGGCATACCGCATAGCATCATCACCGACAATGGCACAAACTTTGCCAAAGGTGCCTTGGCCCATTTCTGCGTGACTCAGGCATCCGACTGGACTTAGCGTCCGTTTCCCATCCGCAGTCAAATGGCCAGGTAGAGCGAGCAAACGACCTCATCCTGTCTGGCATCAAGCCTCGACTGATCGAACCACTGGAGTGTTCGGCCGGCTGTTGGCTTGATGAGTTGCCAGCCGTCCTCTGGAGTCTGCGCACGACTCCAAACAAGTCAACTAGCTTCACACCCTTCTTCCTTGTCTACGGTGCTGAAGCCGCCATCCCAACGGACATAGAGTTCGACTCTCCGCGAGTCACCATGTACACCGAGGAAGAAGGAGAAGAAGCACGTCAAGATGGCGTTGATCTGCTGGAAGAGGGCCGGCTGTTGGCACTCAGCCGGTCCAGCATCTACCAGCAGAGCCTGCGCCGATACTACAACAGGAAGGTCAAGCCGAGATCTTTCCAAGAGGGCGACCTTGTGCTCTGGCTGATCCAGAGAACAACCGGCCAGCACAAGATGTCGGCGCCTTGGGAAGGCCCCTTCATTATCAGCAAGGTGCTGGGAAACGACTCCTACTACCTGATCGACGCTCAGAAGCCCCGAGCACGCAAGAGGGACGACTCTGGCAAAGAGACGGAGCGCCCATGGAATGCAAATCTTCTCCGAAGATTTTACAGTTGATGCAGTATGTATCACGCTACCCTTTGTATTAAAGTACCAAGACTTCGGGCCCGCCGAGACGAGCTCGGGGACTGCCCTTTTTTGTCATCTGTATGATAAGAATTACGCTTTCAAGTACATTACTCTTTGTTATGCCGCTTGGCACCGGGCTCGACTAGTCGGCCCGGGGACTCGCCGCCTCGCGCTATGAAATGCTTCCCGCAGTCAGACAAGTAGTGTGTGGCGCCTAAGCCGTCTCCTATCAGAAGCCACAGCTTGCAGAGCGACTGTTTGGTAGGCAGGAGTAAGGAAGAACGGGCGCCCACACGAAAAATGGCTAAGGACCCAAAGCACAAGCATAGCCTAAGACGGCTTCCAGCCTCTCTCAAGCAAAGCCGACTCATGAGTAGTCGGCTTGCCGCTTTCTTCTAGCCTCTCCTAAGTGAAGCCGACTCGTAAGTAGTCGGCTTGCCGTTTTCTATTCGACTTGTTAAAAAGACTCTAAAATTGCCAAGTACTTGCCTTCCCAAAGTAGCCAAGCATTTGATCCAGTGGCAGTCCGCAGAGCGGTTGTCTGACTGGCAAGGCGGCTACTAAGGGAAGGCAGCAAAGGAAAAAGCCAAAAGAGCAATGAGCAAGGAAAGATAGAACTCGGATAAATATTTACATAACATAGGCCCTTGGCCGAATCTTCAAGTAGAAGTTCAAAATATACCCCGCGGGTGGAATTGTTCGAATTAACAAAGTTCTTCAAAGACTACTAAGACAGATAAAATGAAGGCAAAGATGGTAGCCTAGGAGGCGGCATCCGGGTTCGGAGGGTCGAAGGAGACGGCGGTGTCAGGCACCGGGGCGGACGGCTGGGCAGTCTCGGCTTGATCGTCTTCGGCGGCAGCCGCCTTCTCCGGACGCGGCTCATTGCTGGAGGCGCGGTCGAGCTGAGACTGGTCGCCCGTTCCGTCTTCTGGCGCCTCCGTCTCACCTTCGTCCTCCGCCTCACCTTCCTCGGCGCTGGAAGCAATCACCTCCGCCGAGTCCTCGTTGTAATCCGGGTTCATCCCGAACCACTCCGGCGGTGCCTCCCTGCCGTCTTCAGCCCGATCAGGGACGAAGATGCTGGTGTCGGCATAGTCGGCGATCGCTGCAGCACGAGCGACGAGGGCGTCGTCCACAGCTACCAGCTCCGCCTAGGTGTAACGCCCTGGATACAACTTTCCATATTCGTAACTCCAACTCTTGCCTTTTTCGGAGATGCGATATGTTATTTCCTCCGTGGTTGGGTTTTTGTTTTTTTTGTTTTGCATTTTGTTCATGTCTTGCATTTCATTTCATGTCATCATTTGCATTGCATCGGCACTTGTTGTCGTCATTGTTTTCATAAAACTTGCGTTCGCTCGTAGTTGCCGCTTCTTCCTTGTCCTGTTGACCCATCTCAGATCAACCGGACAGCTCTCTTCTCTCTCTTTTCTGAGCCCATCAAAACCCCTTGTCTCCATGGCATTTTGCCAAACCCCTCGCGCGCGTCCGATACTGCCCCGAACCCGAACCGCTCAATCATCACCATTGCATTCAGATCATCCCCAAACATCTATAAAACATCCCTGTTTTCTTATTTGGACTCCCTAGCATATTTATTCTCGTCCATCGGATTTTGATCGGAAGATCCAAACTTCCCTCCTTTTCATATATATAGTCCACCTCTAGTCATTTTTGGCAAACGCTAAATTTTAGGCAGGCTGTCACATCCATCTCATCGCCGCCGCCACTCCACCAAATCCCCTCGGGATCCCTTCTACTCGTTTTCCTCCAGCCACCAACCAGAGCTCCCCACTGCTCCTCCCCGATTCGCTCGCCCGACCAACCAGAGCAGCTCCTCGATCCGGCCTGCCTGGCCTCCTCCACGCCGAACCCCATCGCCCTCCTCCCGTGCTTCCCACGCGCCACCCAAGCAGCATCAGCAGATGAGCACCGTCGCATCCCTCTCCTCCGATTCTTCCCGTGCTTCTTCTTTCCCCTGTCTTGCACTCACATCTCTCTCTCTCCCGTGCACAGGAACGCCAGGACCGTCGCGCAGCCAGCCCGAGCGCTCGATCCTGAATGGATCGAGGCGCTACCTCCAGCCCGCAGCCGCGTGGAGCTCCTGTGCGCCCGAGCTGCAACAGGCGCCGAGCGACCTCGATCCCCTGTCATCTCCGGCACCGCGCCCAAACCTGCTTCTCCTCCCGTGCGCCTCGTCCGCCCCGCCGCAGGCCAACCGAACCAGCGGGAACCGCCTAAACGCCGTCTCCAAGCTCCTCCATCGGCCACCTCTATGAGCAGAGCCGCAGGACCAGCAGTTCCTCAACGCCACCGAGCTTCCCCGCGCCGCCGCATCATCGGAGAGAATTCGCCGAGGCCCTCCTCTTCTTCTGATCGGGCGCCGTCCCAGGAGCTTGCCGCCAGATCCGGGCCTTCCTCGCCCGTAGCCTCCCTGTCGCGCCGCCCTTCACCGGAGACCCAAGCTTCTCCAGGCCGCCGCGCCAAGTCCGGCCGCCTCCTCATCTACTTCTGCTTTGAGCGGGAGGTCGACACCCCCGCCTCGAGCCATGACCGCGCGTCGCCTGCGTGCGTTGACCGCGCCCAGGCCCAGCTGCTCCCCTCCGCCGCACGAGGCCCAGCGCCCCAAGCTGGCCTCCTCTGGAGATGGGCCAAGCCCATGGTGAGAAAACCCCCAGCGCCTCCTTTCCCTTCTGTTGGGCTATCAGATTCGGCCCATGTCATATTTTTTCCCGTTCTACGAATTTGCCTATTATCCAGAAAACTGCATATTTACAGATTACCCCTACATGTTCATGCGTTCAATATCTCACAAACCGTGCATCGGTTTAAAATATTTTAAATATGTAAAATGCTTGGAATTACATGTACTTTCATAATATACCATTTTCATCCATGTTTAAAATGTTTAAAATGTTGTTTGTTTAAATTTGCTCAAATGCCATGCTAAAATGCTTTAATTCATAACTAAATAACCGTACCTCAGTTTTAAATAAACTTTATATGTATTTGGGGTGGAAAAATGCATAGATTAACATGTTGCACTTCATTTTCCTGTTTATCAACTATAAAATATGGTTTAGGGAAGAACAGTACCAAATCTAAAATATGGACATGAGGATTTTTCGGAATTGTTGTTTGTTACTTCCAGCCTCATTTAAACTTTCCTAGATAGGTAGTTTCATTATGCTTCACCTCTTGCCATGTTTAACAACATTTAATATTGTTGGGTAGCCTAAACGACAGCGAACTAAATAACTCGAATGTGGTGTTTCATCACTATGCAACTCGTTGCATATTGAGCTCCACTTAATTTGTAGTGTTGTTTGTTGCACTTTGCCATGCCATGCCTATTTAAACCGGACATGCATCATACTTGATTGTGCATCATGCGATGTTTATGTGATGGTTGTTTACCATGTTGTTTGTTTCTTTCTGGTGTTGCTTCTTAGTTCCGGTAATGTTGCGGTTGTGAGGATTCATTCGACTACTCCCGTTCATCTTCTTCATGGACTCGTTCTTCTTCCTAGCGGGATTTCAGACAAGATGACTGCTACCCTGGATCTCACTACTATCATTGTTATGCTAGTTGCTTCGTTCTATCGCTTTGCTGCGCTACCTATCGCTTGTTCTTCAAGCCTCCCAAATTGCCATGTCAGCCTCTAACCTTTTTCACCCTTCCTAGCAAACCGTTGTTTGGCTATGTTATCGCTTTTTCTCAGCCCCTCTTATAGTGTTGCTAGTTGCAGGTGAAGTTGAAGATTGCTCCATGATGGACAGGATTATGTTGGGATATCACAATATCTCTTATTAAATTAATGCATCTATATACTTGGTAAAGGGTGGAAGACTCAGCCTTATGCCTGGTGTTTTGTTCCACTCTTGCCGCCCTAGTTTCCGTCATACCGGTGTTATGTTCCCGGATTTAGCGTTCCTTACGCGGTTGGGTGATTTATGGGACCCCCTTGATAGTTCGCTTTGAATAAAACTCCTCCAGCAAGGCCCAATCTTGGTTTTACCATTTGCCTCACCTAGCCCTTTTTCCCTTGGGTTTCTGGAGCCCGAGGGTCATCTTTATTTTAGCCCCCCCCC
>NC_041391.1:444179477-444190041 GCF_002162155.2 Triticum dicoccoides | reverse complement strand
TGCTTATCTAAGTGTTGGTCCGAACCGAGCCGCCTGTGGGGCCCCCTCGGGGAAACTCGAGGTCTAGTTTTACTCGTAGCCTGTCTCATCCGGTGCTGCCCTGAGAATGAGATATGTGTAGCTCCTATCGGGATTGTTGGTGCATCGGGCGGTCTTGCTGGTCTTGTTTTACCATTGTCGAAATGTCTTGTAAACCGGGATTCCGAGTCTGATCGGGTCTTCCTGGGAGAAGGTATATCCTTCGTTGATCGCGAGAGCTTATCATGGGCTAAGTTGGGACACCCCTGCAGGGTATAAACTTTCGAAAGTCGTGCCTGCGGTTATAGGCAGATGGGAATTTGTTAATGTCCGGTTGTAGATAACTTGACACCAGATGCAAATTAAAACGCATCAACCGCGTGTGTAGCCGTGATGGTCTCTTTTCGGCGGAGTCCGGGAAGTGAACACGGTTTTTGGGTTATGCTTGACGTAAGTAGGAGTTCGTGATCACTTCTTGATCATTGCTAGCTTCACGACCGTTCCTTTGCTTCTCTTCTCACTCTTATTTGCGTATGTTAGCCACCATATATGCTTAGTCGCTGTTGCAACCTCACCACTTTACCACTTCCTTTTCCCTTTAAGCTTTGCTAGTCTTGATACCCATGGTAATGGGATTGCTGAGTCCTCGTGGCTCACAGATTACTACAACAACAGTTGCAGGTACAGGTTATGCGATGATCATGACGCGAGAGCGATGTTTACTTGTTTTGGAGTTCTTCATCTACTTCTTCTTTGATCAGGGGATAGGTTCCAGGTCGGCAGCCTGGGCTAGCAGGGTGGATGTCGTTTGAGCTTCTATTTGTGTTTCATCCGTAGTCGGATGGTGCTCTTATGAAAGATGATGTTGTATTCATGTGGCATTGTATGCCTTTTGTATGTATCCCCATCTATTATGTAATGTTGATGTAATGATATCCACCTTGCAAAAGCGTTTCAATATGCGGTTCTATCCTTGGTGGAACCTTCGAGTCTCTTTAGGATAGTATCGCATATTGGGCGTGACAAGTTGGTAATCAGAGCCTCGACCGACCATAGGAGCCCCCTTGATTGTTGGCCGTTGTTGAGTCTAGAAGAAAACTATTTTGAGTCTTAGGATTATATATATCGGAGAGTAGGATTCTTTTTACTCCTCAGCCCCGTCGTCGCTCTGGTGAGATCTCCTGACATAGATGTTTTGTCTTTCCTCTCCTCAAATTTCACTAAAAAAATTTGGATCACGTGGGTATCTTGGAATCGTTCCGATGGTTTTGTGACGAGAGCATTGTTCTTGGTGCCTCCTGTCTTTTATGTGGCAGTGACTCGGGGAGTTGAGCTCCGAGGTGTTGTCGTCACAATTTTATCGTTGCAGTTCTGGAATACCTGAGTTTTGCCGACATCGAAAATCTCTTTTATGCAGTTGTTGGTGAGATAACCTCGACGCCACCCAGTACTGGGGCGGGAGTTCAAGAGTATTGCCATAACTCGTATAACGGATGCTTTTCGAAGGTTGAGGTACACGATTTCCGGAGGTTTCTTGGTTATGTGTTGACGGATGGATACAGCTGAATGTAGGTATTGTTAGTTTGGGTGAGATATATTGCTTCCCCTGTATCCCCAACACCAGATTGCATAACCAGAAAGTTTCGGGAGTTTATAGGTCGGAATTCAAGTAGCTCCTAGAATATCTTTCCGACAGATGCATGATATGGGATTAGGTAAATCTCTATCATATGTATTTGTTCCGGCTTATTCTGCAAGCCAAATCCTTTGTTTTGTTTTATTTGTGGTATTCGAGTTGCTTCAAAGTCAAATGTTGAATCCATACCTTTCAAGCGGTGTTCTCATATTTCTATGGGAGTGCTAATCCTTCTTGATCATTGAGGTTATCATGTCAATTCTTTTCCAACCGGCGTGCTTCTCTTCAAGTGGATCCGATCATTTTCAACATCTGCAAGATCAACTCTAAGTTTTCTCACCGGTGTTTGTTTCATCCATCCCAAGTTGCCTTTGTTTTCCCGCCCTCCCACCCTTTTTTTCTTCAAGGACTCAGATTTCTTAATCAAGTATCCTTTTATTGATGGGAAGTCTCTCCATTTTTCTTTCGTCAATGTTCTTATCCGGTGATTCTCACGAAGATACTAACGGAGCTTCAAGTTCATTATTCTTCGTCTCTTTTCTTCTCCGGTGGATTAATTTCAAGTTTCGGTGTTGATCATATCTCTTCCTTTCGTTTCACATATCTTCCCATGTGAATTTCTTATCCAAGGCTCTCTTATTTATTCGCCTCTCCCAATTCATATCCGGAGTGTTGAAGATATCTCGGAAGATTTGTGTTTCCATTCAAGCCATTTAATTCAACCGGTGCAATCCCCCCTTTCAATCTCGTTCAACGGTGTTTTCTTTTAGTGGGCCCTAACCCACATGTCTTTTCCCAGGATCTTACCTAACTCTTCTAATTTTCCTCGAGCCATTCCCAAATTCTTTTCCAAGTTTGACGTAAGAATGAATTCTCATCAGTCATATTCCTTCTCCAAGATCGCTTTCAAATCATTTTCATTGTTGGCTCAACCTCTTTGTTTTTCATTCTCCCGGAGCATCTCAACAATTCATGGTGGTGTTTCTCGTCGTCATTCTCGAATTTTGAAGACCGAAGAAGAGTTTTCCTCTAAATTTTGCCCGTTCTCTTGAAGATTCATGGTTCTAGCTTCATGTTTTCAGTCTCGAATTATTCCATTCGTCAGATATTCTTTTCTTAACCATCCGGACTATGTCAGGAGTTGTTTTTCCATTTCTTTTCACTGGAGGCCATCATTCCAGAAGAATTCTTCGTCCTCACATTTCAGCTATCGTTCTCTATTTATCCCGGCGCTTCGTTCAAATGTTCTTTAATCAGCTCGAGTTCTTCTCGTTCTCTTGTATTTAAATCCCCTCAAGTATCTTCATTCGTTTTCCAATTCTTCCCGGTGAACTGTGCCTTTGCTATGTTCATTTTCAGTTCTTACGGTGGTTCGTTCAAGATTTCACTTCCTTTGTTATCATATCAATTCATTCGTTGTTTCCAATCCTACCGGTGTTTCCATCAAGACCTTCTCAAGTTTGCGCTATATCTCTTTTAATCCTTTCTATGAGAATAAGTAGTATGCCAAATCCGTTGCTTGTCATCAATTTAAATTGATAAAGGATACGCATACCGTAATTCTTATTCTTGTTTCATCCAAGTGATTAATTCCTCTTCCGGAGTTCCAAGTTTTCCGCATTATCTCGTCGCGAAGCTCCATCTAAATCATCGCAAGGCTTCACCTTGTGTTTTCAACCTCTCTTTCTTTTTATCATCCTTTTATTACCGGAGTTATGGACGCTCTACATGATGGTTCATCAAGGATTTAATTCCTTCTCGAAGTGTTCATCGAGATTCTTTTCAGAGGAGCTCAAGCATTCTTCATCTTGCATTCCGAAGTGCAATTCTCTCTATCTTACCTTTTGAGATGGTGTTATGTCACTCTTGACAATTTCCTTCACGTTTCATGATTCATATGTTGTCAAGAATGAGGTATTTTAAATCCATTAATCTCTTTGTTGGAGTTATCTTGGTATAGATTTCACCTAAAGCCTTCCGTAAGGAATGTTGCTATTGTGGTGCTTATCTAAGATCCAAGTTTTCCTCCTATCCTCTCGATGAAAGAAGTTTTCATCTCTTCGTTGCTCTCAAACAAGCAATTGTTTTTCGTTAGTGGCAGAATTTCACTTCAAGCATTGAGATGTTTCCATAAGCCCACTACAAGTTTATTCGTTTCGTTGTTGGTTTTCCAACAACTACATTCTATTCTTCTTTGCAAGGATGCTTTCCAAGTTCATTTCTGGCAGAAGATTTCATTTTCTTCTCCGTCCCTTTATCCCAACAATCTAACTTCTATTCTTTCACCTCGAAGGCATTGTGATGTTGCTCTCTTCACTCATCATCTCGATTTGAGGATCGTGCTCTTTCGTGCTTATCCATTTAACCGGAGTGTTCTGTTCTCATTCAAGCTCTTTCATCTTATCAAGTTTTGCTTCTCTTTTCAACCGAAGTGCTGTCTGAAATTCTTCTTACCCATTATGTCATTCTTTCAATAGTTCCAGAGGCAGTGTGTTGTTGATTTCATCAAGTATCATCCCATCTTCTCAAGTTCATATTCTATTCCTCCCAATTCCAACCAGAGTGATGTCTTAATTGATCTTTGTCATTCCTTGTACATCTCGTTTCAACCGGAGTGCTTGCATGTACTTCTTGTCCATTGTAACCCTTTTCTTATGTCTTTCAACCTCCAAGGTTCACATGGTGTTCCTTATTTTTATTTGTTGCTCTCAATTGTGTTCAACTCCGTTGTGTTCTTTCTTTCAACTTTTCAACCTCTTAAGGTTCTTTGGTTTCACTCGTTTGTCGAAGAAGCAATTTAGTTTACCTCTTATCTTCCTCTTCCGTTTTCCCTTCGGTGCCATCCTAGATCTCGGGACGAGATCCTCTCGTAGTGGTGGAGTGTTGTAACGCCCCGGATACAACTTTCCATATTCATAACTCCAACTCTTGCCTTTTCCGGAGATGCAATATGTTATTTCCTCCGTGGTTGGTTTTTTTTTTGCATTTTGTTCATGTCTTGCATTTCATCTCATGTCATCATTTGCATTGCATCGGCACTTGTTGTCGTCATTGTTTTCAGAAAACTTGTGTTCGCTCGTAGTTGCCGCTTCTTCCTTGTCTTGTTGACCCCTCTCAGATCAACCGGACAGCTCTCTTCTCTCTCTCTTCTGAGCCCATCAAAACCCCTTGTCTCCATGGCGTTTTACCAAACCCCTCGCGCGCGTCCGATACTGCCCCGAACCCGAACCGCTCAATCATCACCGTTGCATTCAGATCATCCCCAAACATCTATAAAACATCCCCGTTTTCTTATTTGGACTCCCTAGCATATTTATTCTCGTCCATCGGATTTCGATCGGAAGATCCAAACTTCCCTCCTTTTCATATACATAGTCCACCTCTAGTCATTTTTGGCAAACCCTAAATTTTAGGCAGGCTGTCACATCCATCTCATTGCCGCCGCCACTCCACCAAATCCCCTCGGGATCCCTTCTCCTCGTTTTCCTCCAGCCACCAACCAGAGCTCCCCTACTCCTCCCCAATTCGCTCGTCCGACCAACTAGAGCAGCTCCTTGATCCGGCCTGCCTGGCCTCCTCCATGCCGAACCCCATCGCCCTCCTCCCGTGCTTCCCGCGCGCCGCCCAAGCAGCATCAGCAGATGAGCACCGTCGCGTCCCTCTCCTCTGATTCTTCCTGTGCTTCTTCTTTCCCATGTCTCTCGCTCACATCCCTCTCTCTCCCGTGCACAGGAACGCCAGGACCGTCGCGCAGCCAGCCCAAGCGCTCGATCCTGAATGGATCAAGGCGCTACCTCCAGCCCGCAGCCGCGTGGAGCTCATGTGCGCCCGAGCTGCAACAGGCGCCGAGCAACCTCGATCCCCTGTCATCTCCGGCACCACGCCCGAACCTTCTCCTCCTCCCGTGCACCTCGTCCACCCCGCTGCAGGCCGACCGAACCAGCGGGAACCGCCTCAACGCCGTCTCCAAGCTCCTCCATCGGCCACCTCTACGAGCAGAGCCGCAGGATCAGCAGTTCCTCAACGCCACCGAGCTTCCCCGCGCCGCCGCATCGTCGGAGAGACTTCGCCGAGGCCCTCCTCTTCTTCTGATCGGGCGCCATCCCAGGAGCTTGCCGCCAGATCCGGGCCTTCCTTGCCCGTAGCCTCCCCGTCGCGCCGCCCTTCGCCGGAGACCCAAGCTTCTCCAGGCTGCCACACCAAGTCCGGCCACCTCCTCCTCTGCTTCTGCTTTGAGCAGGAGGTCGACACCCCCGCCTCGATCCATGACCGCGCGTCGCCTGCGTGCGTTGACCGCGCCCAGGCCCAGCTGCTCCCCTCCGCCGCACGAGGCCCAGCGCCCCAAGCTGGCCTCCTCTGGAGATGGGCCAAGCCCATGGTGAGAAAACCCCCAGCGCCTCCTTTCCCTTCTGTTGGGCTATCAGATTCGGCCCATGTCATATTTTTTCCCGTTCTGCGAATTTGCCTATTATCCAGAAAACTGCATATTTACATATTACCCCTCCATGTTCATGTGTTTAATATCTCACAAGCCGTGCATCGGATTAAAATATTTTAAATATGTAAAATGCTTGGAATTACATGTACTTTCATAATATACCATTTTCATCCATGTTTAAAATGTTTAAAACGTTGTTTGTTTAAATTTGCTCAAATGCCATGCTAAAATGCTTTAATTCATCACTAAATAACCGTAGCTCGGTTTTAAATAAACTTTATATGTATTTGGGGTGGAAAAATACATAGATTAACATGTTGCACTTCATTTTCCTGTTTATCAACTATGAAATATGGTTTAGGGCAGAACAGTACCAAATCTAAAATATGGACATGAGGATTTTTTGGAATTGTTGTTTGTTACTTCCGGCCTCATTTAAACTTGCCTAGATAGGTAGTTTCATTATGCTTCACCTCTTGCCATGTTTAACAACATTTAATATTGTTGGGTAGCCTAAACGAGAGCAAACTAAATAACTCTAATGTGGTGTTTTGTCAATATGTAACTCGTTGCATATTGAGCTCCACTTAATTTGTAGTGTTGTTTGTTGCACTTTGCCATGCCATGCCTACTTAAACCGGACATGCATCATACTTGATTGTGCATCATGCCATGTTTATGTGATGGTTGTTTACCATGTTGTTTGTTTCTTTCCGGTGTTGCTTCTTAGTTCCGGTAATGTTGCGGTTGTGAGGATTCGTTCGACTACTCCCGTTCATATTCTTCATGGACTCGTTCTTCTTCCTAGCGGGATTTCAGGCAAGATGACCGCTACCCTGGATCTCACTACTATCATTGCTATGCTAGTTGCTTCGTTCTATCGCTTTGCTGTGCTACCTATCGCTTGTTCTTCAAGCCTCCCAAATTGCCATGTCAGCCTCTAACCTTTTTCACCCTTCCTAGCAAACCGTTGTTTGGCTATGTTATCGCTTTTGCTCAGCCCCTCTTATAGTGTTGCTAGTTGCAGGTGAAGTTGAAGATTGCTCCATGATGGACAGGATTATGTTGGGATATCACAATATCTCTTATTAAATTAATGCATCTATATACTTGGTAAAGGGTGGAAGACTCGGCCTTTTGCCTGGTGTTTTGTTCCACTCTTGCCGCCCTAGTTTCCGTCATACCGGTGTTATGTTCCCGGATTTTGCGTTCCTTACGCGGTTGGGTGATTTATGGGACCCCCTTGACAGTTCGCTTTGAATAAAACTCCTCCAGCAAGGCCCAATCTTGGTTTTACCATTTGCCTCACCTAGCCCTTTTTCCCTTGGGTTTCCGGAGCCCGAGGGTCATCTTTATTTTCGCCCCCCCCCCCCCGGGCCAGTGCTTGTCTAAGTGTTGGTCTGAACCGAGCCGCCTGCGAGGCCCCCTTAGGGAAACTCGAGGTCTGGTTTTACTCGTAGCCTGTCTCATCCGGTGTTGCCCTGAGAACGAGATATGTGCAGCTCCTATCAGGATTGTCGGCGCATCGGGCGGTCTTGCTGGTCTTGTTTTACCATTGTCGAAATGTCTTGTAAACCGGGATTCCGAGTCTGATCGGGTCTTCCTGGGAGAAGGTATATCCTTCGTTGATCGCGAGAGCTTATCATGGGATAAGTTGGCACACCCCTGCAGGGTATAAACTTTCGAAAGCCATGCCTGTGGTTATAGGCAGATGGGGATTTGTTAATGTCCGGTTGTAGATAACTTGACACCAGATACGAATTAAAACGCATCAACCGCGTGTATAGCCGTGATGGTCTCTTTTCGGCGGAGTCCGGGAAGTGAACACGGTTTTTGGGTTATGCTTGACGTAAGTAGGAGTTCAGGATCACTTCTTGATCATTGCTAGCTTCACGACCATTCGTTTGCTTCTCTTCTCGCTCTTATTTGCGTATGTTAGCCACCATATATGCTTAGTCGCTGCTGCAACCTCACCACTTTACCACTTCCTTTTCCCTTTAAGCTTTGCTAGTCTTTATACCCATGGTAATGGGATTGCTGAGTCCTCGTGGCTCATAGATTACTACAACAACAGTTGCAGGTACAGGTTATGCGATGATCATGACGCGAGAGAGATGTTTACTTGTTTTGGAGTTCTTCATCTACTTCTTCTTCGATCGGGGGATAGGTTCCAGGTCGGCAGCCTGGGCTAGCAGGGTGGATGTCGTTTGAGCTTCTGTTTGTGTTTCATCCATAGTCGGATGGTGCTCTTATGTAAGATGATGTTGTATTCGTGTGGCATTGTATGCCTTTTGTATGTATCCCCATCTATTATGTAATGTTGATGTAATGATATCCACCTTGCAAAAGCGTTTCAATATGCGGTTCTATCCTTGGTGGGACCTTCGAGTCCCTTTAGGATAGTATCGCATATTGGGCGTGACACTGGGCCTCTGACCGGAACGCGGCCAGACGGTCCAGGTCCAGCCCTAGATACCACGCCTTGACGAATTCCAAGGCCCGGCGCGCTCCAGCCCGGGTCGAGGAACCCTTCCAAGCCTCAAGACGACCAGCTGCGACCTCCAGCCGGTCGGCAGTCCGACTAGCAGTGCACAGAACCGGCATGTCCGGCCACAGGGCGGCAATGGCATGGGCGCCGGCACGCTGAAGCCGGCGCAGCATCCGATGGGCCGGCTGCAGACGAGCCTCGATGCTCAGAAGCTGCTTGTCAAGGGTCCAGGGGGCGTTGGCGGCAATCTCCGCACCATCTTCCCTCCGCGCCTCGCAATTTTCCTCGATGGCCTGAGTGGCCGCCTGCGAGTGGCCAGGGAAGAAGTCTGCCAAGACAAAAAAGAAGCAAGTCAGAATCAGGAGTCGCCCGACCCACAGTCGGCGGCTCAAAGAAAGTAAAGAAACTCACCGTCGATGATGTCCTCAATCTCATGAAAGCCGGAAGTCAGTTGCGCCTCCTTGTCGGTCCAGGAGGAGCGCTCGCTCTCGAACTCGGCCAGGAGCGCAGCCTCTTTCTTCTCTGCCTCCTCCTGCGCCTTCTTGAGCAGCTCCTTCTGCTTTGCCAGCTGCGCGGCCAGCAGATCACGCTCCGAGGCACGCTTGCCGCACTCCTCCCCCTTGGCATGCAAGGCGGTGTTGGCCTCGCCCAGCTGCTGCTGAAGAGTGGCGTTGGCCTCTGAAGAATAAAAAAGAAAGACATTAAGTCGTCAACAAGAAAGTCGCTGAGAAGATCCGGCCCGACTACGCAGCTGTCGGCCTGAATCTCGGGGACTACAGCCCGTGGATGCACCAGCGTGCCCCCGCGAAGAAGAAGGAAGACTCACTCCGACTCTCTGACAAGTTGGCAGTCCACTTGCTCAGCTCCTCAACATTGCAGTTGAAGGCAGTGATGCGGAGGTTGTGGTACTCCTGCAATAAGAATTTTTAGACGAAGATAAGTATCGGAACTCGCCAGAAGGAGTTCCGAGCCGCCTACTCAGCAGCCGGCCCGAAACTCGGGGACTACACCCAGTGGGTGCGCTGGCGCGCCCCCACAGAGAAGAACAGAGAAAAGCAAAGTCAAAAATGAAGCATACCCGGACGGCTACTCGCGACGCCAGGTGCGCCTTGGTGCAGCCCTGGATGGCGTCGCCTTCGGCTCGCAGCTTCGCTTGGATGTCCAGAAGCGCCTCGTTCAGCGGGCCCGTGCCGCCTCCTCGCACCCACCCAACGGGCGCGGCGCTCGTCGCCTCGGCGTCTGGGATGGCCGAGCTGGCGGTGCCGGTCTCCAACGGGTGTGGCGCCGAAGTCGCCTTCTCGAGGCGGCGGTGCACTGGCGAGGCGACTTGAAGGAGCAGCCTCGCCACGGACTCGTCCTCAGTCGGCGGCACCGGCGGGCCTGCTGGCTGTTTACCTTACGCACCCCCAGACGGCGGTGGAGGCGGCGGTGGCGGCATGATTGTGTCTGACATGAAGCCATCGCCGCTCTCCCTCTTCATGACGTGGTGTTCGCCGCCGGCTTCCCAGTCTGCCACGTGAACTCCGGGGGCGGCGGCACGGAGTTCAGCGAAATGACAAGCAGCGCGACTGGCAGTGCGCGGTCTCCTCAGCTAGCCGCCTTGCCGCAACGGCGGTTTCGGACTCATCCAGCTTCCTCTGGGCGGAGGCAGCCGCCTTCTCGGCCTCCACCTTCTCCAGATGGGCGACTTCGTCCTCATCGCGCTTCTCCCGCGTGTTCCGCTCCGTCGCCTCCCGAAGGTCGGCGGCGGGATCAATCCGCCGAGTACTGGCGGAGGTCTCTGCCGACCCCATGATGGAGGCGGCGGCGACCCTCTCGAAGGTGAAGGGAGCCCTGAGGTGAAGACAGTGTGTAAAGATTTGGACAAAAAACCCACCAAGAGCAAAACAAGTCAAGGGCGGAGGCACTTACGCGGAGACCAGTGGCGGCTTCTTCACTTCCTTGCGGAAGCGGTTGGCCTTAGCGATCGCCTCCTCCCTCTGGG
>NC_041391.1:444167931-444179362 GCF_002162155.2 Triticum dicoccoides | reverse complement strand
TCGGTCGGCCGCCAAGAAAGCTCGGCCCGGCCCGGCGCCTCTTCGCGCCGCCTTGACCACCCAAGCCGACGGCGGAACTCGCACTCGCCTGGCCGGCCCTTGATTGGTGGCGTGGGGCGGTTTCCCCCTCGGCATCATCATCAGGCCAGTCGGCAAAAGTGGCCGACGGCCTGAAGCCTCCTCCTCCTCCTTCGGCATCGGCCTCCATCGCCGCGGCTCCCAAGTTCGGGTCGTTGATGTCGCTCTCCGCTCGATCGGGGCGAACTGGCAGGCCGAGCCCGCGGTGCCGGCTGAAGGCTGGATGAGGGGGTTCTGACTCAAGAAAAACCAAAAAGATTAGAAGTCGGATTCGGTTGCAAAGAAGACAAAAGAAGAAGAAAGACGACTTACGACAGGCGGGGGGTTAGCGCGCGAGTACGGCTCCTTGCCGAACTGCCAAGTCGCCGCGAGGTTGCAGTTTGAGATATAGTTCACCATGTCCGCCACCTCCGCGTGGGGCATGTCCTTGGAGCGGGAGGACTCGGCGCGCCATGAAGGCGGCCAGCAAGTCGGACCCGGTCAAGCCCTCCGACTGCGTCAGAACTTGGAGTCGCGCGACGACGGCGACACCAGTTGGGGAGCCTCCCAGCCGGTGCGCCGGCTTCGAAAGGCGGCAGGTTGACCCACTCGCCGTCTGCAACGACGTTCTTCACATAGAAGTAAGAACACTGCCACATCTTCACCGACTTGATCAGCGGGATGGCGGGGAACAGATTGTCGGCCACCAACCTCCACATCACGATGAAGGCGCCGCACTGGGCCGGCACGCCGGTGATGTGCGTGCTAAGCTTTGACTGAAAGAACTCTCCCCACAGTTCGATTGTGGGGAGAACGCCGAGGAAGCCTTCGCACAAGGTGGCGAAGGCAGCCAGCAACACCACTATGTTCAGGGTGAGGTGGTGCGGCTGGAGCCCGTGGAACTCCAAGAAGGAGCGGAAGAAGCCGCTCGCCGGCAGCCCCAGGCCGTGCATGAGGTGCGAGCGGAATACGACCCGCTCGCCCTCCTCCGGCACCGACGATATTTCTCTCTCCGGCACGGCATGGGCTCGCACTAGGTCTGCGCCAGGGAGGCGACGCGTCTTGCGGAGGAACTCGATGATGTCGTCATCCACCTCGGAGCCATCCCACACACCGGAGCGCACGGCAGCAGGTGCGGCGGCGGAGGAAGAGCTCATCGTCGCAAGCGTGGCGTAGCTCGGTGCGGCGGCGGCGAGAGGAAGAAGAAGCAAGAAGGAAGGAAGGGGAGTAGGGGAGATGGGCGCCCGTGCTTCGCCGCTCCCTTCCTCCCGCCTACTTATAGGCTCATAGGGCTGAGAAGCCGATGGGGCGGGCGTTGGATTAACTGCGCCACGGACCCCACGCCCCCCATGATTTACCACACGCAGTAACTGCATGCAGTTACGGCATGGGAAACCCAACCGTCCGCACGACCGCAGCAAATCCGCTCGCGTGTCGAGGCACGGTAGTGGCAGGCCCCACCTAAGGTCCTGCCCGTCGCACGCGTGGGCGGGCAGACTGACCTCGCCACGTGCCGCCACGTGACGGACCCGCAACGGGCGGCTTCCCGGAAGCTTATCAGGCACACCGCCTGGAACCCGCCGCGACATTCAAACCCTCTAAAAGGCAAGACGGCCTTCTGCGAGTCCGACTCCAGCTAGTCGGCCTGGAGGAAGACGGCGAGCGAGGCCGAGATTCCACCCCCGGAGAGATGAAACTGTTGAGGCTCCCGGCGCGTCTCCCGCGGCGCCTCACCAGCTTCGGGGACTACTGTCGGAGTAATGGGCCACGGGTAGGCTAACCCGAGCCCCAGAACCTTTCAAAACATCGGGGCAGACTGCGCCCCTCAAGACCCCATGATGAAGAGCCGCCTCCTGGGAGTCGGCAGCAACTGTCCCTCACGGCCGAGTTCCAGGGACGACTTCGAATTAAGCCGACTCTTGGCAGACAACTTCGATATGAGCCGACACTCGGCTGGCGACTCCAAGATAAGATGACTGTGGGAGTCGGCCCGTGACTCCAACCTTCTCATGCCTTCACCATGATGGACAGGGGTGGGGTACGGTCATTGCGTGGCCGTCTCCACCCTGCCTACGAGGGGCTGGCATGGCTACAGTGCGTCGTATCGCTGGAGATCTCCATCGTGGCGCGGCACTGTTGCCATGCCTGCCCTGACCTCAGCCTCAGTGGGCGGCGCACTGTGCCCACGACGGCCTACCAGTGGGAGAACAGAAGACGGCGAGAGCGCCCCGAAGACGGACCCGTGGGATTCGGCCCCCTGGAGTCGGTCGGCCCCTCCCATGGGCCCCGCACGCCATTAATCAGACAAGACGGGGAATGGCGACAGTGATCATCTGCCAGACGGCGGCACTGTTGCCATGACCCCATGACCAAGCCAGCGTCATTAGAAGCACCGCTACAGTACCAGGCCTGTCAGCGAGGCCCGCTAGTCGGCGGGCCCCAGTAGTCGGCGGAGAAGACGGCGGCCTGAGAGACAGACGACTGGGACCCGCGCCCAGCCGGATTACCATTGTATCCCTGGGGGGGCAGGCCTATATAAGCCCCCCTAGGGACCCATGCAAGGGGGATATAGCTTCTCTAGTATTAGACCCGATCATATAGGAAGGAGGGAGCTAGCCTTGCCCTCTCCTACCTCCAGAAACAGCTCTAGGAGCAACCTTGTATTCACTTTGCCATAGTGATCATGCGGAGACCCCGCAGAGCAGCATTAGGGGTGTTATCTCCTCGGAGAGCCCCGAAGCTGGGTAAGATCCGCCGGCGTGCATGTCTTCGCCTCATCCCGCTTCCGGGCACCGGCGACGTTCTACTCGCTCCCACCATGATAAGCCATCCTTTGGCATATGTCGTACCCAACCCCCGACATGTCCCTTGCTTATTGCGTCGTAACCATGGATAATCTTCATCATTTAATAGGGTGCTTGGGTCAGCCTTGACTTTGAAGGGAGGAATTTCATGAAACTTTTCATAATCTTCAGACATGTCTGTCTTGCCCTCCACTCCCATGATGTCTCTTTTCCCTAAAAGAACTATGTGGCGCTTTGGCTCATCGTATGATGTATTCGCTTCCTTAGCTTTTCTTTTTCTCAGTTTGGTAGACATGCCCTTCACATAGAAAACCTGCGCCACATCATTGGCTTGGACAAATGGTTCATCTATGTACCCAGGATTGTTCAGATCCACTGTTGTCATTCTGTACTACGGGTCTACCTGTACCCCGCCTCCTGACAGATCGACCCATTTGCACCAAAACAAAGGGACCTTAAAATCATGTCCATAGTCGAGTTCCCATATGTCCACTATGTAACCATAATATGTGCCATTTCCCCTGTTGGTTGTTGCATCAAAGCGGACACCACTCTTTTGGTTGGTGCTCTTTTGATCTTGGGCAATCATGTAAAATGTATTCTCATTTATCTCTTACCCATTGTAAGTCAATACAGTCAAAGATGCCCACTGGCCAATGAGTACAACTCGTCTGCAACAGTGGTGTTTCCCATGAGATGTGTTTGCAACAAACTGTCGAAAGTCCTGATGTGTTCACATGTAATCCAGTCGTCACACTGCTCCGGGTGTTTGGAGCGCAGAATATTCTTGTGTTCATTGACATACGGGTCACCAATGTTGAATTCTGTAGAACTGTGTAGTGTGCTTGAGACCAAGAATGCCCGTCCCTACATATTATTGAGTCTGCTCCTAGCGTGCCTTTTCCAGTCAGTCTCCCCTCATACCACGATTGAGGGAGACCAATCGGATTAAGGTCAGGAATAAAGTCAACACAAAACCCAATGACCTCCTATGTTTGATGGCCTGTGGAGATGCTTCCTTCTGGCCTAGCACGGTCACAAACATATTTGTTTTAGACTCCCATGAACCTCTCAGAGGGGAACATATTGTGAAGAAATACAGGGCCCAGAATGGCAATCTCGTCGACTAGATGAACTAGGACGTGCGTCATGATATTTAAGAAGGATGGTGGGAACACCAACTCAAAACTGGCAAGACATTGCACCAAATCATTCTTTAACCTTGGTAGGATTTCTGGATCGATTACCTTCTGAGAGATTGCATTGAGGAATGCACATGGCTTCACAATGGCTAATCGAACATTTTTCGGTAAAAGCCCCCTCAATGCAATCGGAAGCAGTTGCGTCATAATCACGTGGCAGTCATGAGACTTTAGGTTCTGGAACTTTTTCTCTGCCATATTTATTATTCCCTTTATATTGGACGAGAAGCCAGACGGGACCTTCATACTAAGGAGGCATTCAAAGAAGATTTCCTTCTCTTCTTTGGTAACAGCATAGCTGGCAGGACCTTCATACTGCTTTGGATGCATGCCGTCTTTTTTTTGCACATGTTGTTGGTCCTCCCATGCCTCCGATATATCTTTTGTCTTCCCATACACGCCCAAGAAGCCTAGCAGGTTCACGCAAAGATTCTTCGTCACGTGCATCACGTCGATTGCAGAGCAGACCTCTAGGTCTTTCCAATAGGGTGGGTCCCAAAATATAGATTTCTTCTTCCACATGGGTGCGCGTCCCTCAGCGTCATTCGGGACAGATGGTCTGCCAGGACCCTTTCCAAAGATTACATGTAAATCATTGACCATATGAAGTATGTGATCACCAGTACGGAGGGCGGGCATCTTTTGGTGATCTTCCTCACCTTTGAAATGTTTGCCTTTCTTTCGACATTGATGGTTGGTCGGAAGAAATCGATGATGTCCTAGGTACACATTCTTCCTGCATTTGTCCAAATATATACTTTCGGTGTCATCTAAACAGTGCGTGCATGCGTGGTATCCCTTGTTTGTCTGTCCTGAAAGGTTACTAAGAGAAAGCCAATCATTGATGGTTACAAACAGCAACGCATGTAGGTCAAATTCCTCCTGATTGTGCTCATCTCACACACGTACACCTTTTCCGTTCCATAGCTATAAAAGTTCTTCAACTAATGGCCTTAGGTACACATCAATGTCATTGCCGGGTTGCTTAGGGCCTTGGATGAGCACTGGCATCATAATGAACTTCCGCTTCATGCACAACCAAGGAGGAAGGTTATAGATACATAGAGTCACGGGCCACGTGCTATGGTTGCTGCTCTGCTCCCCAAAAGGATTAATGCCATCCGCGCTTAAACCAAAACATATGTTCCTTGCGTCTCCTACAAAGTCCCCCACCTTCTCTCAGTTTTTCTCCACTGCGACCCATCAGCGGGTGCTCTCAACTTCCCGTCTTTCTTATGGTCCTCTTTGTGCCATCGCATCAACTTGGTATGCTCTTTGTTTCTGAACAGACGTTTCAACCGTGGTATTATAGGATCATACCACATCACCTTGGCAGGAACCCTCTTCCTGGGACGCTCGCCCTCAACATCACCAGGGTCATCTCGTCTGATCTTATACCGCAATGCACCGCATACTGGGCATGTGTTCAAATTCTCGCGTACACGTCACGGTAGAGGATGCAGACATTAGGGCATGCATGTATCTTCTACACCTTCAATCCTAGAGGGCATAGAACCTTCTTTGCTTTGTACGTACTGTCGGGCAATTCGTTATCCTTTGGAAGCTTCTTATTCATTATTTTTAGTATCTTCCCAAATCCGTTATCAGATACACCATTGTGTGCCTTCCATTGAAGTAATTCTAGTGTTGTGCCGAGCTTTGAGTTGTCATCTTCGCAATTTGGGTACAACCCTTTTTTGTGATCCTCTAACATGTGATCAAACTTCAACTTCTCCCTTTCACTTTGGCATTGTCTCTTTGCATCAACAATGACCCGGCGAAGATCATCATCAGGCACATTGTCTGGTTCCTCTTGATATTCAGCTTCCCCTGTTGCAGCATCACCGTATTCAGGGGGCGGATAGTTGTCATCATCCTCTTCTTCTTTGTTGTCTTCCATCATAATCCCTCTTTCTCCGTGCTTGGTCCAAACATTATAGTGTGGCATGAAACCCTTCTCAAGCAGGTGGACGTGAACGGTTTTCGAGTTAGAGTAATCCTTCGCATTCCCATAGATAGGGCATGGATAATACATAAAACCATTCTGCTTGTTCACCTCAGCCACTTCGAGAAAATTATGCAATCCCTTAATGTACTTGGAGGTGCGTCTATCACCGTACATCCATTGTCGATTCATCTGCATGCATTATACAATTAAGTGTATCAAAAACCATTACAGAACATCATGAATAGAGAAGTGACCAAATTAATAGAAGTTCATCATCACACTAAAACCAAAGTACAGTAGTGATCAAATGTTATTACTGAAAAAATAAGCATAAAGTTCATACATAGTTCTCATTGAACAACATATAGCTCTGTAGAGCATCTAGTTAAAACATACATTGAAACTATGTAAAACATTTAAATGCAATAACAAATGCGATCATAATTGCAACCAAGGTGACAATTGATCCAACGGCATAATGATACCAAGCTCAGTATGAATGGCATATTTTCTAATATTTCTAATCTTCAAGCGCATTGCATCCATCTTGATCTCATGATCATCGATGACATCGGCAACATGCAACTCCAATTCCATCTTCTCCTCCTCAATTCTTTTCAGTTTTTTCTTCAAGTAATTGTTTTATTTTTCAACTAAATTTAACTTCTCGACAAAAGGGTCGGTTGGAATTTCCGATTCACTTACCTCCTAGATAAAAACATCTATGTCACCTTGGTCGGCATAATTGTTGTAAACACTAAATGAAACAAATAGTTATAAAAGATAATATACCACATCCGAATCAGAGACAGGACGAGGGCCGACGGGGGCGGATACCAAACCATGGCACTATATAATAACAAACAATAATAAAAGTAAGAAAATTATACAAGTATCTATCTAAATCATACAAGTAAGACTTTTTTTAGAAAGAAGATAAGAACAAGAGGCTCGCCATGGTGGTGCCGTCGTCGAGATCGGCGCAGGCGATCGACGGCGGTGAGGACGGGGACGGGACAGGACGGACCGCCAAACCTAGAAAAATCTTGAGGAAAATGGAGCTTAGAGGTCGAGCTTGGGGAGGAGAAAGCTTAAGTGTGGATCGGGCATTTCATCGAACACCTCATGTGCATAGGAGGTGAGACCTAGAGCAACACACACCTGCACACGTCGGCCGGCCAAAAAATAGAGGAGTGAGCGGGCAGGGGCTGGGGTATATATGGGCATATCTTTAGTCCCGGTTGGTGGCTAGAACCAGGACAGAAGACTGACCTTTGGTCCCGGTTCCAACCACCAACAGGGACTAAAGGTGCTGGGCCAGGAGCGAGGCCCATTGGTCCCGGTTCGTGTTTGGAACCGGGACCAAAGGGGTCAGATGAACCGGGACCAATGGCCCCCGAGGCCCGGCCGGTTCCCTAGCCTCATGAACCGGGACTGATGCACCCTTTGGTCCCGGTTCGTAAGTGAATCGGGAATAATGCCCTTATCCTGGCCTCGACCAAAGCCATGTTTTCTACTAGTGAATGGTTATTTGCACGAGATATGAATTTGGTCACAAAGTGATAGATATTCAATAGGGATATAATGAAAACTTTCATGAAGATCATTGGATATTAAAACTTGATTCCTTGCAATAGTTTTGCGATATGGAGATAGTGATATGTGTTGGGGAACGCAGTAATTTCAAAAACTTTCCTACGATCACGCAAGATCTATCTCTAGCTGATGCATAGCAACGAGAGGGGAGAGTGTGTCCATGTACCCTCGTAGACCGAAAGCGGAAGCGTTAAGTAACGTGGTTGATGTAGTCGAACGTCTTCGCGATCCAACCGATCAAGTACCAAAAGCACGGCACCTCCGCGATCTGCACATATTCAGCTCGGTGACGTCCCTCGAACTCTAGATCCAGCTGAGGCCGAGGGAGAGTTCCGTCAGCACGATGGCGTGGTGACGGTGATGATGAAGTTACCGGCGCAGGGCTTCGCCTAAGCACTACGACGATATGACCGAGGTGGAAAACTGTGGAGTGGGCACCGCACACGGTTGGGAGAGAAACTTGTGTGTTTTTGGGGTGCCCCCTGCCCCCGTATATAAAGGAGGGAGGAATAGAGGCCATCCCCCTAGGGGCGCGCCAAGTGTATGGAGTCCTACTAGGACTTCCAAGTCCTAGTAGGAATCCTTTCCCTTTTAGGAGTAGGAGAGAAGGAAGGAGAGAGGGAGTAGGAAAGGGCAAGGGGGCGCCGCCCCCTTCCCCTAGTCCAATTCGGACCCATCAGGGGGGCCACCTCCCCTTGGCGTGCCTCCTCTATTTCCCGTATGGCCCAATAAGGCCCATTACTTCTCCCGGTGAATTCCCGTAACTCCCCGGTACTCCGAAAAATACCTGAATCACTCGAAACCTTTCCGATGTCCGAATATAGCCTTCCAATATGTCGATCTTTACGTCTCGACCATTTCAAGACTCCTCGTCACGTCCGTGATCTCATCCGGGACTCCGAACAACCTTCGATACATCATATCACATAAACTCATAATATCAATCGTCATCGAACGTTAAGTGTGCGGACCCTACGGGTTCGAGAACTATGTAGACATGACCGAGACACGTCTCCGGTAAATAACCAATAGCGGAACCTAGATGCTCATATTGGTTCCTACATATTCTACGAAGATCTTTATCGGTCAAACCGCATAACAACATACATTGTTCCCTTTGTCATCGGCATGTTACTTGCCCGAGATTCGATCGTCAGTATCACCATACCTAGTTCAATCTCGTTACCGGCAAGTCTCTTTACTCGTTCCACAATACTTCATCCCGCAACTAACTCATTAGTCACAATGCTTGCAAGGCTTATAGTGATGAGTATTACTGAGAGGGCCCAGAGATACCTCTCTGAAACACAGAGTGACAAATCCTAATCTTGATCTATGTCAACCCAACAAACACCTTCGGAGACACCTGTAGAGCACCTTTATAATCACCCATTTACGTTGTGATGTTTGGTAGCACACAAAGTGTTCCTCCGATATTCGGGAGTTGCATAATCTCATAGTCTGAGGAACATGTATAAGTCATGTAGAAAGCAGTAGCAATGAAACTGTAATGATCATGATGCTAAACTAATGGATGGGTCGTGTCCATCACATCATTCTCCTAATGATGTGATCCCATTCATCAAATGACAACACATGTCTATGGCTAGGAAACATAACCATCTTTGATTAACGAACTAGTCAAGTAGAGGCATACTAGGGACACTATGTTTTGTCTATGTATTCACACATGTACTAAGTTTCCGGTTAATACAATTCTAGCATGAATAATAAACATTTATAATGAAATAAGGAAATAAATAATAACTTTATTATTGCCTCTAGGGCATATTTCCTTCAGTCTCCCACTTGCACTAGAGTCAATAATCTAGTTCACATCGCCATGTGATTTAACACCAATAGATTAGATATGTATGTGATTAACACCCATAGTTCACATCGCCATGTGACCAACACCCAAAGGGTTTACTAGAGTCAATAATCTAGTTCACATCTCTATATGATTAGCACCCAAAGAGTACTAAGGTATGATCATGTTTTGCTCGTCAGAGAAGTTTAGTCAACGGGTCTATCACAATCAGAGCCGTTTGTATTTTGCAAATAGTCTATGTCTACAATGCTCTGCATGGGGCTACTCTAGCTAATTTCTCCCACTTTCAATATGTATCTAGATTGAGACTTAGAGTCATCTGGATCGGTGTAAAAGCTTGCATCGACGTAACTCTTTACGACGAACTCTTTATCACCCCCATCACTGAGAAACATTTCCTTAGTCCTCACTAAGGATAATTTTGACCGCTGTCAAGTGATTTACTCTTAGATCACTATCGTACCCCCTTGCCAAACTCATGGCAAGGTACACATTAGGTCTGGTACACAACACAACATACTTTATATGACTGTGGCATAGGGAATGACTTTCATTCTCTTTCTATCTTTGGTCGTGGTCGGGCTTTGAGTCTTACTCAACTTTACACCTTGTAATACAGTCAAGAATTCCTTCTTTGACTGATCCATTTTGAACTCTTTCAAAAACTTGTCAAGGTATTTACTCATTGAAATATCTTATCAAGCGTCTTGATCTATCTCTGTAGATCTTGATGCCCAATTTGTAAGCAGCTTCACTGAGAACTTTCAATGAAAAACTCTTATTCAAGTATCCCTTTATGCTATCCAGAAATCCTATATTATTTCCAATCAACAATATGTCATCCACGTATAATATTAGAAATGCTACAGAGCTCCCACTCACTTTCTTGTAAATACAGGCTTCTCCAAAAGTTTGTATAAAACCATATGCCTTGATCACACTATCAAAGCGTTTATTCCAACTCCGAGAGGCTTGCACGAGTCCATAAATGGATCGCTGGAGCTTGCACACTTTGTTAGCACCCTTTGGATCGACAAAACCTCTGGTTGCATCATACACTACTAGAAGTAGCTTCTTTGCTGTCTGCCATGGCAGACGGCAAAGGCATAGATCCCGGACAGCAAACATCTTTGTCGTCCGCCAGCAGACGGCAAACTATCCATCTGAACAGGTGCTAGCAAAGGCCTTCTTTGCCGCCCACTTCCACGAAACTGACGGAAAATGATTGTGTCGTCCGCCGTGTGAGGCCAGCAGACGGCAAAGACTATGGACGACAGTGGGGTGGCGTCAGAGCCGTTAGGGCGTTAACGTCGCTCTTTGCCGTCCGCCAACAGACGGCAAAGATTGAGAGGTCTTTGTCGTCCGCCAGCAGACGACAAAGAGCTCAGTTAGGACAGCACTGGTAAGCTTCCACGTGGCCAGCTATGTCGTCTGCCAGCAGACGGCAAAGATTCAAAGGTCTTTGTCGTCCGCTAGAAGATGACATAGCTGACCAAATAGGCAGCCAGTGTTCCCAGTGTCTACAGGAAGCTGCCACATGTACTCTTTGCCGTGTGCTAGCGGGCGGCAAAACTCTTTGCCGTCCGCTAGCAGAAGAAGAAGGAGGCTATATATCCCCAGTTTTCATTTATATCCATTTAATTTCACTGGAATTCACACACAGATATACATATATATTTTTTTTCACAGGCACAACAGACGTATGATCTATGCAACACATAGCTCCAGCCATGACAACATATATACATACATAAGAAACACAGTTTCATCCATACATCTTACACTACTATCACAATGTTCATCCAACACTACTATCACAATGTTCATCCAACACATGCATCCATATAACAAGTTCCACATTATTCTTCGATAAAAACAAAAAGAAGAACAGTGAACAAGCACTCCATCCATGCAAGCTTCCATATAGTGAATTAAATCTGCAAAATGGGAAACAAGAAAGTTAGAAGAAGAAGAGGAAGAAAACTAGAAGAAG
>NC_041391.1:444136077-444166834 GCF_002162155.2 Triticum dicoccoides | reverse complement strand
AGAAGAAGAAGAAGAAGAAGAAGAAGAAGAAGAAGAAGAAGAAGAAGAAGAAGAAGAAGAAGAAGAAGAAGAAGAAGAAGAAGAAGAAGAAGAAGAAGAAGAAGAAGAAGAAGAAGAAGAAGAAGAAGAAGAAGAAGAAGAAGAAGAAGAAGAAGAAGAAGAAGAAGAAGAAGAAGAAGAAGAAGAAGAAGAAGAAGAAGAAGAAGAAGAAGAAGAAGAAGAAGAAGAAGAAGAGGAGGAGGAGGAGAAGACGGAGGTAAAGGACCGGTCAGGGTTCCGGCATTGGAAGAAAATAGGAAAGAAGGAAAGAATAGGAAGAAAGGAAGAAGAAGAAGGAGGAGGAGGAGGTAAAGGACCGGTCGGGGTTCCGGCATTGGCAAACACTGAAGGATTGGTCGATGCTTGTCGGGAGCCATGCTGAACCAAAGATCATTTCCAATAATGTCTCGTTAGCATGATGCAAACTGAAATGTGAATAGTAGTAACTAAGGACCATTCAAATCAAACTCACCGTGCCCGTCGAAGCAATATGGGGCATCGACGGAGGGGCCTGACCGTTTTTCTCGCACATGGTCTGCACATTTGGTTCTCACGAGTCAGTCGTATTAGTTAGTAATGCGAACATTACATGCATGATTGGGCTAATATGCACAAGAAATGTACCACGATGAGCTCGTATAGGGCCCGGTGAGACGCCTCATTCCGGTTCCTCTCCTCCTCCAACAACTTAGTCATCTTATCCCTCCTCTTCCTCTTCCTCTCCGTCGCCTCCCTTTTTGCCTCCTCCAAAAGCTCCGGGGACTTCAATCTCTCTTTCTGAACCGCTGCCTGCAACACAACACTCCTCGTTCGCATTGTAATCATCGACAGACGCACAAACAATGTAATGGAGAAAAGGTTAGAGAGGCTGTATAACTAACCGCCATGGCGAGCTCCGCGGGCCGTGCACGAGGCGTTATCTCAGGATCAGAGCTACTCAGGAGCTTCTTGATCTACGGGAGAGTCTTAGGACAATGTATCAGTCCATCACCAATGGCTTGAGAGCCATGGGACCTCCCGCCACCAGATATCATCACCAGCTCTATATCAAAAGGATCCTGGCTTGGGTTAAAGTCCTCCCCTTTCCTCGTCTTCCCCTCGTCTCTGTACTTCACAAGCTTGTGGTGGGAGGAGATGTTGGTGAAGTTCTCAGGATGATCTAGGTCAGACTCCGTGAATGCCTTGGCCTTCTTGTACGGGGCCACATCGGCCATGCCATAGAGGTCGAACAGAGTAGGCACAAGCTTCTTGTGGTAGTGCGCCTGAGAGAGAGGAACAAAATATTAGTTAATTAGGGCTCAAGCTAGCATTAAGAATGATATTACTATGTAAATAGGTCATTTTGGAGCTAAGAAAGGTTATTATCTCATTTTCAAGGAAAATAAGCTAAGTTTAGGTCATTTTGGAGATAAGAAAGATTATTATGCCATTTTCTACCAAATTATGCTAATTATGTCATTATTGAGCTATCCAAGGTAGTTATGCTATTTTTTAGCTAACTAAAGCATATTAAGTCATTATTGAGCTATTGAAGGTAGTTATGCCATTTTTTAACTAACTAAAGCATATTAAGTCATTTTATAAAGCTATCTAAAGGTTATTAGGTCATTTTAGAGCTCAATATGTCATAAGTGAACTATCCAAGGTAGTTATTATGTCATTTTAACTAACTAAGCATATTAAGACATTTTGGAAAGGATAAATGCTACCATGAAGAATGAATTGCATGAATCATGTGGAAAATCACATAACCAGTTATCCCCGTTGAGGGAGTTCCGGACTAGGGGGTGTCCGGATAGCCGAACTATCATCATCGGCCGGACTCCAAGACTATGAAGATACAAGATTGAAGACTTCGTCCCGTGTCCGGATGGGACTTTCCTTGGCGTGGAAGGCAAGCTTGGCGATATGGATATGTAGATTTCCTACCATTATAACCGACTCTGTGTAACCCTAGCCCTCTCTGGTGTCTATATAAACCGGATGGCTTTAGTCCATAGGACGAACAACAATCATACCATAGGCTAGCTTCTAGGGTTTAGCCTCCTTGATCTCGTGGTAGATCCACTCTTGTAACACACATCATCAATATTAATCAAGCAGGACGTAGGGTTTTACCTCCATCAAGAGGGCCCGAACCTGGGTAAAACATCGTGTCCCTTGTCACCTGTTACCATCCGCCTAGACGCACAGTTCGGGACCCCCTACCCGAGATCCACCGGTTTTGACACCGACATTGGTGCTTTCATTGAGAGTTCCTCTGTGTCGCCACCGATAGGCTCGATGGCTACTTCGACCATCATCAATGACGCAGTCCAGGGTGAGACCTTTCTCCCCGGACAGATCTTCGTATTTGGCGGCTTTGCACAGCGGGCCAATTTGCTTGGCCGTCTGGAGCAGATCGAAAGCTACGCCCCTGGCCGTCAGGTCAGATTTGGAAGTTTGAACTTCACGGCTGACATCCGCGGGGACTTGATCCTCGATGGATTCGAGCCACAGCCGAGTGTGCCGCACTGTCACGGCGAGCATGATTTAGCTCTGCAGCCGGACAGTACCCTGGAGGCCGCACTCGAGCCCGCTCCGATCATCAATTCGGAGCCGGCGGTGCAGGTCGAGGACGGATGGCTGGACACCACCTCGGGAGCTGCAACCTCTATGGCGATAGAGCCGAACAATGACCTTGTCCCTCATGAAGCTCGTGACTCCGAGGTGCCGGACTCCGAACCTCCCGCGCCCCCTCCGATCGAATCCGATTGGGCGCCGATCATGGAGTTCACCGCAGCGGACATCTTTCAACACTCACCTTTTGGCGACATCTTGAGTTCGCTAAAGTATCTCTCGTTATCAGGAGAGCCCTGGCCGGACTGCGGTCAGGATGGTTAGGATGCGGACGACAAAGAAATTCAAAGCCCACCCACCACCCACTTGGTAGCCGCTGTCGATGATCTAACCGACACGCTAGACTACGACTCCGAAGACATCGACGGTATGGACGAAGATGCCGGAGACGACCAAGAACCAGCGCCTACCGGGCACTGGAAAGCCACCTCATCATATGACATATACATGGTGGATATCCCAAAGGACGGGAATGGTGAAGAAACAGCGGAGGATGACCCCTCCAAGAAGCAGCCCAAGCGCCAGCGTCAGCGGCGCCGCTCTAAATCCCGCCACAGCAAGAATGAAGACTCCGGCACCGGAGATAATAATACACCGGATAGTGCCGAAGACAACCCACTCCAGCAAGATGCAGCGCAGGAGGACGGAGACGCCAGCCCTCATGAGAGAGCGGCAGAAGAAGAGGTAGAGGATTATATGCCTCCCTCCGGAGACGAGGCAAGCCTCGACGATGATGAATTCGTCGTGCCTGAGGATCCCGTTGAACAAGAGCATTTTAAACGCAGGCTTATGGCCACGGCGAACAGCCTCAAGAAAAAGCAGCAACAGCTTAGAGCTGATCAAGATCTGCTAGCCGACAGATGGACTGAAGTCCTCGCGGCCGAAGAGCATGAGCTCGAACGCCCCTCCAAAAGCTACCCTAAACGCAAGCTGCTCCCCTGATTAGAGGAGGAAGCGTATGAACCCGCATCACCAGGAGACAATACGGCTGACCGACCACCCCGTGGTCGCAACAGAGAGGCATCTAGGCCCCTCACTTGTCAGGACCCCGACTCAATGCCACATCGATCTAGCATGTAACACCTCATATCACTTTGCGGCCTCACGCACGGTATCCCCATGGGTGTCGCCTTACCTTTTCCCGGGACCGTTTGCGTCTTTTGGCACACGTATATGATAGTGTCGCTAGCATCCATATGATAAGGAGCCCAGGCTGACATGGCTAGTCGTAAACCCAAAGTGGCACAAACTTACAGGGACATGCATCCATGACCCAACATCGAACGTGTCGGTCATCAGCGAGTGAATCCAGGCTGTAGCACTGGGCTAGCAGGACTCCGGTGAACCGGGCTGTAGCGGGCTAACAGGACTCCGGTATTCATCGCGTGACATTTCCCCGAAGGGACAGACACAGGAACGAAGAAGGACACATGCCGGCCAGCCTAAGTGTTTCGGAGCAGTAGCAAGCTACCGTGGCTCAGTGGAAACACTAGGAGACATTTCCCGGTAAGAGAGGCTACTAAGGATAAACAACTAGATAGTCAGATCCCACACATACCAAGCATTTCAATAACATACACACAATATGCTCGATATGTGCAAATACAACATGGCATCACAACATGACTCTACAACTCAAGTATTTATTCAATAGGCTCCGAGGAGCGAGATATTACAAACATGGGTCTCACGACCCGACATTCAGAGCATACAAGTCAAAGCACACACAGAAGCTTAACATGTCTGAGTACAGACAACTATAAATGAAAAAGGCTGAGAAGCCTGACTATCTACCAGATCCTGCCGAGGGCACAAGATCGTAGCCGAGGTAACAAGCTAAACGTCGAAGTCCACGCGGTACTACTAGCGAGACTGAAGTCTCTCTGCAAAAACATAAATTAAGCAACGTGAGTACAAATGTACCCAGCAAGACTTACATCAGATCTAACTACATATGCATCATTATCAACAAAGGGGATGGTGGGGTTTAACTGCAGCAAGCCAGCTTTGACTCGGTGGCTATCCTGAACTACGACTGCAAGTAACTCTTTTGAGGTGGCGCACACGAGTCCACATATTCACCATATCAATACGCCACTATGGATCCGCTCCCGTCTCCCTACGAGAACGCCATCCATAGCACTCACGCTTATCTTGCGTATTTTAGATATCCACTTTCACTTGTCTATGAATTGTACAGGCAACCCAGAAGTCCTCTACCGCGGACACGGCTATTCGAATAGATCATATTAACCCTACAGGGGTGTACTTCTTCACACACGCTCTCACCACTTACCGTCATTTACACGACATGTACTCGGCAACCTTCAAGCGGAAGCCCAGCGAGGGTCTCGGCCACGACCTGACTAACCACACAAGTCTCTCGTCCAGGTTTATCGCCTATTCGGGTTCCATCCGCAAGGAGATCCGGCCGGGGTGTCGCTCACGGCCCCAAACGATGTGTGCAGGGTTCCCAAGCCCACCTTGACGGGTGGGTCTACGCTTGGTACACCATGCCATGATGCCTAGTCTGTCCCAAGCCCACCTGTACCGGGTGCCACTTGGTAGACTACTAACACTACCTACAAACACCAGAAACTAGTTGCAACTCCTGGACAGAGATCAAGTTGATTAATAAGTCGAGAGAGTCAATTAAGGACCCCAATGTGTGGTAGTAGTTGTTCATGGATCACAAACACAGAACTCAGCTCCTGAGGACGGCTGCAATGAGACAACCCACCATGTACTCCTACATGGCCTCTCACCGCTACCTTTACCAAATCGTGTTCACACACTTAGCTCTCAATAGTAGGACATGTTCACCACATTCCAATTCATCCCCGATGAATCAGACCTGACTCAACTCTAAGCAGTAGCAGGCATGACAAACAAGCATGAATGAGTAGGCACATCAAGGCTCAAACAACTCCTACTCATGCTAGTGGGTTTCATCTATTTACTGTGGCAATGACAGGTCATGCATAGGATAAAGGGGTTCAACTACCGCAGCATGTAACAGTTGAATCGGTGTTGTCCTAATGCAGTAAAAGAGAGCAGGAGCGAGAGAGTGGGATTGTATCGGAATGGACAAGGAGGTTTTGCTTGCCTGGCACTTCTGAAGATAGTAAAGCTCTTCATCGGTGTCATCGATCTCGTCATCGGTATCACGTCTAACGAGAGGGGACAAATACCGGCAACACAAAAGGAAACACAATCAATGCAATGCACAATATGATGCATGCTCATGACATGGCAATATGCTTATATTTGAGCTGATGCAACTAAAACCAGATTAAATGAAGTTGGTTTGAATCAAAGATTCAAATTCAAACTCCATATGTGGATATTAAAATGCCATTTTATGATTTGTGCTAAACAGCAGCTATAAGTTGTTCTAACATGCATGAAAATGGTATAGATGGATAGATTGGATTTTTCTGATCATTTTTCATATATAAATTATTTCATTTGGAGTTACGGTTGAATTTATATGAATTTTTGAAGTTTTGGATATATTCTGGAATTTCCTGGATTATTTTTATTCCAGAAAATGATTAATTGCGTCAGCACTACGTCACTGTGACGTCAGCGGTCAACAGGCGCTGCTGCAGGTCAAACCTGACCAGTGGGGCCCATAGGGTTAGTTTAATCTAAACAGGAGATAATCCAGGGTTAGTTAGTCAGCGGGGCCCAGGTGTCAATGGCTGCGGTGGTAATTAGTGGGTGGATTAGACCTAATCTAATCACGCCACGTCGACGTCGCCGGATCAAGTCGCCGACGACCTTAAAGGACGGCGGTGGCTCGTCGGAGTTTCTATTCCGGCGACCATTCGCAAGGCGGAGGGCATCTACGCGTTGCGGGTGCTTGGCCGCATCCATCTACGCAAACAAGAGGGGCTGAGGTCAGTCGAGCTCGTCGGAATCAAGCTCATGGTGGCGGCCGGAGTTCGGGCGATGATGCAACCGTCGCTATGGTGCATGGCAGGAGCAACGGGTGGCCTCTAGGTGCTCCTGGAGGTTTGCTGAGCACCGAAACGCACTCAGCTTCGAGCCCGAGCGGCTGCGGCGACGGCAGTGACATGGCCGGCGGCAGAAGCTTTTGGCTCTGAGGAAAACCACGGCTAGGGGACGCGTTCCGCAGCGAGAAGAGAGGGGAAAGACGGCAGGGCTCACGTAGATCACGAAGCGATCCTCGGGGTAGCCGGGGGCGTGCTGAGGATGACGAATCGTCGAGGGCGATCGTCGGCGACAGAAGCTTGAAGACGGAGTCGAGGCGGTCGTCTTGGGGCGTCCGGGCGCTCGGGGCTCGCTCCAGGAGGTGTAACGAATGGTGGCAGAGCTTTCAGACGACACGGGGAGGCGAGGGGAGCACGGTAGGCGTGGCTACGGCGAGCGGCGGCGACGAGCTCCGCTCGGTGGTGCAGCGGGAGGAGCTAGAGAGGAGTGGAGAGGCCAGGGAGCGAGGGAGAGGGGAGAGGGGTCATGGGCGTCCCCGTGGCATCGCTAGAAGGGTCGGGGAGGGGTGAAGCAGGCAGGGAGGAGGCCACGGTGACGGCAGCGCTCGCCACCGAGCTGCTTTGGGGCGAGGGGAGGAAGACGACAGGAAGGGGGTGGCCTGCTGGGCTGGGCCAGCTCCTAGGCTGCACAGTGTTGGGCCTGTGGGCTTTAGGTAAGCGCCAGGTACTAACTCTCTCTCTCTCTCTCTCTTTTCCTGTTTTTCTATTTTTCTGCAGCTTTGTGGCTTTATAAAAAATACTAAATCAATCCCAAAAATCATGCAACTGCCCATGACCACTGTTACAAATATATCCTACAGTAAACATTTCAGTTTGGGATTATTTGAGCATTTAAAATATTTTATAGTATTTAAATGCCCAAATGCAAATAAGAAATGATTTAATTCAAAAATCCAGAATGGCCTAAAAATATGTGCATCATTTTTGGCAGAGGTTTTCATCTTTACCAGAAATCATGAGCATTTCCAGAGGGCATTTTGGGTTTATTGAAAAAGATTTTATTTTGACCCTAGTTGAATTCATTAGCTGCTAGGGTTTATCAGCCCCCATTTCAAGTTTCATAAAATTTAAACATGATGCATGGATGCTAAAACAAAAACAAGCAAGGCCTGAACTGGGGATGTGACAACTCACCCCTACTAAACAAGAATCTCGTCCCGAGATTCAGGCATAGGGTAGAATGAAGGGGAAACGCAACTAACGCAATCTTCACGACCCAGGTTGCACTTCATCAGAACGTTGAATCGATCACCATCTTTGACCCGATGTCTTCCTCTGAGAACTCCAACCAACATGACAAGAAGAGGAAAGGAAAACTCTAGAAGGATCGATCTTCTCGAAGATCGAACAACTCAGGATTAACTCACGGAATGGGACATAGCAACATAATTCGAGCTGAGACACGAAACACACATCTAGAGGGAAGGAGTGGAACAAATGACGAGGGTTCACTAGGTAGACAACAATTCCACGCTTAAAAGGGTGGTGAACAGTTGTCAACGTAGCGAGGAGTTGAGTTGCCATGATGCCACAGCGGGACATCCTGGAGGAGGGTGATTCATAGATTATTACCTTAAGTGGCAAAAAGAATTACCTTTGATTCAGAGATCATCGAAAATCTTTTATACCAACCTAAGGCAATTCTCGAGCGACCATTTGGAGGGGTTCGGTAGAATGGCATACCCAGATTAGAATGGACGATGTGGATTACCTTGTTGAAAACAATAAAAGGGATGATTTTAGTAACTGGGGAGAAGCTCAACAGTAGAGAGTGAGTCCACTGTTTGAAAAGTTATAGCATACCCAAGGAAACTGAGAGCAATCCCAGTTAGTGCCGATGATAACACCTAGCGCTTGTGCATGCTCTCAAGAATTGAGCATTTCCATATTCATCAAGGTTTTACCAATATCCGTGTCAAGGGTCCTGGCAACACAATGTACTATCATAATGAACAGCGATGGACAATGCAGAGGCAAAGGAAGATAACCTTCTCAGATTTCACCTTAGCGGGGCCAAGGGAACAAAATCTGGATGATCGACCGAGAGACATTTAGCACTCCGCTTCTAATGTTCTCCTTGATGTGCTAGCGTAACCCATTCATTGAAATGGTTTGGTATCTAGAACATCAAGTAACAGGTCGGACTTCGGGAGCTCAAGAATCCATAAGGAATAACTACAGAGGTAAATCCTGTGAAATCCTTATGGGGAGGTGGCCAACTTCTTCAGTCAAGATACTGCAATAGTAGGTCTTCCGGCTGGGTGTATTGGCCACAACTTTCACTTTACCGGTTATCAAGAGACCAATATTATAGTTCTTGAGAAATGTTCCAACCATCATATCTGCCTGAGATTCAGATCTGGTTGGTGTCAGGATATTCCAGACTCATCAAATCTAGAAAGAAAAATGAAAGTTTGCAACACAAGTCGACGAGATGACGTTGCGAGATTCTCGGGAAATGAACTACGATAGCAAGCTCCAAAACATGACTGGTTCTGCTACAACATGTGAACATGTTGTCCCAGACAAGCATGACCACGTAGTAGTCTTATAATAAAACACTACCGAATTTTGGTTGGGAACCATCAACGAGGATATCGAAGTCCTAACATAAGTCCAGATTAGCTCTTATGAAGGAATTCCTTTTCCTGGAATAAATTAGTTAGTGGCTTGGTGTGCTAGGGAATTCATATGGAATGAAGATGATCAGTCTAACAAACCACGGAATACTTCGCACGTGCATAACTGACTTAGGATGATTCTAGAGGAGGTAAAAACATGCTTTCTCGAATTCACGGCGGAACTTGCATCAAATGCACATGAATTAGAGGAAGTCACTTCTTTTCATCCAAACATATGCTTCACGAACGAGTCATGAAGATAATGCTTATAAAAAGTTTCCAACACTAGCTTGATGTCCGACAAAATCATGGAGAAGATAAGGATGTTGTCGATGGGCTCAACAACAATTTATCGAAAATTTCCATAAAATGGAATTCCATGACTAGGTGAACAAGGTGATAGCATTGGTCAGACCAAAAGATGTAATAGTGTATGCTCGAGGGTTTAACCATGAATAAGACAACATTACGAGCATCGTTGGTTCTGATTTGATTTGAGGATAGCCCACACCCAAATCAAAGGTTGGACAAGATGATAGGTCCATTTACTGATCACGAGGGCCAGTCAATGAAAATATCAACGTTCTTCAACACACACATACAAAGGATATCCCTTTGAAATGAACTAAGTCAGGTAAGCTTTTATCCACCAACTCTCCAAGTTGTTGTTTAGCTTAACCAACTGGCTCAGGGTATCCAACACGGATTCTTGGAGAAAGGGTGGTTTCGAAAACCAACTTGGTCACGAGCTCAACATAGCGGTCAGGTGCCAACCTGGTGATACTTCCGAGAAGATAATCGGAAAATCACAAACCACCGATATGCAACTAAGCTCGAGAACAATCTTGCTTTTCAGGGCAAGATGATATGATCAAAAGAGCAAGGGATTGGCACAATACTAACTCATTGATCGAAGAGTGCACCAGAAATAAGGACTAGGTAGCACAATCTACCTTAGAATGATGATTCAAGAACCAACACACTAAGAATAAAATTATTGTCCTTTAACTACCAAGCAACAAGGTTGCTAGCAGTATTGATTTCACACATCACGATTCACTTGTCGGCATTCCGGTTCAACAACACGGGGACCGAGAAATGAATAATGATGGCGAGAAGTATCACTGCACCAAGAATTCATAAGATGATGTGTAATTCCTATGACTTTCTTGACATAAAGAGGGTAATACTTCAGGGTAGAACAGAACAAAAACTGGATTAGCATTTTGATCTGCGGAGCACAACTATTTTGACCCAATCCTGGATATGGAAGAGGTACTGGAGTTTGTTTCTCCTAGTCATTCCCGATAGAATGGCTTGACGGACCACAAGGGTAATAGGCATCGATGAACGAGTGCACGCATACTCTTGACTATCAATTGATAGACGAAGGTCAGAAGAAAACTAAAGAGGGACAACTCGAAAGAACATACGATTTACTGAGTTGTGGATGCATGGTTTAGCATGTCGTACGAAGTTCAACATATTTCTTCCGGATAACCCATGCAAAAAGGTAGAGCTGGCAGAGTAACAACATAGAATCGAGAACTCATCAAAGAGCACTCTATTGTGATATTTCGGTTCAACGAGGAACTTCTGCCATATTGGTTCATGGTATTGGAAGAACGATATACCACGGACCTCGAGGACTATCGCAAAGGTTACTAATATCCTAAAGGGACTAGCAAACACTATCAACATGAAGTAAGTAGGGTGAATCTCGGGTTCAAAACCCAGGAATAGAATACCTACCAACTATGTGGCATCACGGGATGCCTTCGGGAATGATGGCCAGAATCATCACACTGGGACACAGAACATGGCTAGATTACTATGTGAGACTCTAGACATCTAGGGTCATAATAATATCTCCAACATATACGTTGAGGCAATAGAGTACCTCAACTCACCGTTTAGTGTGGTTAACCTGGCCAGAAAGGACATCGAAACAGAGGGAAGGATTTTGCAATTGCATCAGATTATTTAGAAACCTGGGATGACTCGGACAGCATAACGGCTGTAAATGCTCAAAAGATTGAAGACATGCTACAAAAATGGTGGCATAGCCACTCAGAAGCACAATATCAAGGTTTCGAGATCAACAGTTAACATACAGAAGATAGTAGGAACTGAACTCAAGCTTAGAACCATCAATCCTATAGGTCTATGGATTAGTAACACGTGATCCTGATAGAAAGAAGATATAGCCTAGTTCCTTAACCCCGTAGGAAAGATAAGATGACTCAGATCAGAAGGCATAAGGGATAAGGAGTAAAAAGAGCCTTACGTTCCATCCCACAATCAATTCCCTTATATAACTAAAGAATTTCTAGACTCAACTTCGACCAGTTTGACTTGGTAATCCTACAGGCAGTCAAGCTCTGATACCAAAGCTGTCAGGACCCCGACTCAATGCCACATCGATCTAGCATGTAACACCTCATATCACTTTGCGGCCTCACGCACGGTATCCCCACGGGTGTCGCCTTACCTTTGCCCGGGACCGTTTGCGTCTTTTGGCACACGTATATGATAGTGTCGCTAGCATCCATATGATAAGGAGCCCGGGCT
Organism: Triticum dicoccoides; assembly: GCF_002162155.2. Lineage (NCBI taxonomy): Eukaryota > Viridiplantae > Streptophyta > Magnoliopsida > Poales > Poaceae > Triticum > Triticum dicoccoides. Next base: position 444,154,968 of record NC_041391.1, on the reverse strand, counting down.
GACATGGCTAGTCGTAAACCCAAAGTGGCACAAACTTACAGGGACATGCATCTATGACCCAACATCGAATGTGTCGGTCATCAGCGAGTGAATCCAGGCTGTAGCACTGGGCTAGCAGGACTCCGGTGAACCGGGCTGTAGCGGGCTAACAGGACTCCGGTATTCATCGCGTGACATTTCCCCGAAGGGACAGACACAGGAACGAAGAAGGACACATGCCGGCCAGCCTAAGTGTTCCGGAGCAGTAGCAAGCTACCATGGCTCAGTGGAAACACTAGGAGACATTTCCCGGTAAGAGAGGCTACTAAGGATAAACAAATAGATAGTCAGATCCCACACATACCAAGCATTTCAATAACATACACACAATATGCTCGATATATGCAAATACAACATGGCATCACAACATGACTCTACAACTCAAGTATTTATTCAATAGGCTCCGAGGAGCGAGATATTACAAACATGGGTCTCACGACCCGACATTCAGAGCATACAAGTCAAAGCACACGCGGAAGCTTAACATGTCTGAGTACAGACAACTATAAATGAAAAAGGCTGAGAAGCCTGACTATCTACCAGATCCTGCCGAGGGCACAAGATCGTAGCTGAGGTAACAAGCTAAACGTCGAAGTCCACGCGGTACTACTAGCGAGACTGAAGTCTCTCTGCAAAAACATAAATTAAGCAACATGAGTACAAATGTACCCAGCAAGACTTACATCAGATCTAACTACATATGCATCATTATCAACAAAGGGGATGGTGGGGTTTAACTGCAGCAAGCCAGCTTTGACTCGGTGGCTATCCTGAACTACGACTGCAAGTAACTCTTTTGAGGTGGCGCACACGAGTCCACATATTCACCATATCAATACGCCACTATGGATCCGCTCCCGTCTCCCTACGAGAACGCCATCCATAGCACTCACGCTTATCTTGCGTATTTTAGAGTATCCACTTTCACTTGTCTATGAACTGTACAGGCAACCTAGAAGTCCTTTACCGCGGACACGGTTATTCGAATAGATCATATTAACCCTGCAGGGGTGTACTTCTTCACACAAGCTCTCACCACTTACCGCCGTTTACACGACATGTACTCGGCAACCTTCAAGCGGAAGCCCAGCGAGGGTGTTAGCCACGACCTGACTAACCACACAAGTCTCTCGTCCAGGTTTATCGCCATTCGGGTTCCATCCGCAAGGAGATCCGGCCGGGGTGTCGCTCACGGCCCCAAATGATGTGTGCAGCGTTCCCAAGCCCACCTCGACGGGTGGATCTACGCTTGGTACACCATGCCATGGTGCCTAGTCTGTCCCAAGCCCACCTGTACCGGGTGCCACTTGGTAGACTACTAACACTACCTACAAACACCAGAAACTAGTTGCAACTCCTGGACAGAGATCAAGTTGATTAATAAGTCGAGAGAGTCAATTAAGGATCCCAATGTGTGGTAGTAGCTGTTCATGGATCACAAACACAGAACTCAGCTCCTGAGGACGGCTGCAATGAGACAACCCACCATGTACTCCTACATGGCCTCTCACCGCTACCTTTACCAAATCGTGTTCACACACTTAGCTCTCAACAGTAGGACATGTTCACCACATTCCAATTCATCCCCGATGAATCAGACCTGACTCAACTCTAAGCAGTAGCAGGCATGACAAACAAGCATGAATGAGTAGGCACATTAGGGCTCAAACAACTCCTACTCATGCTAGTGGGTTTCATCTATTTACTGTGGCAATGACAGGTCATGCAGAGGATAAAGGGGTTCAACTACCGCAGCATGTAACAGTTGAATCGGTGTTGTCCTAATGCAGTAAAAGAGAGCAGGAGCAAGAGAGTGGGATTGTATCGGAATGAACAAGGAGGTTTTGCTTGCCTGGCACTTCTAAAGATAGTAAAGCTCTTCATCGGTGTCATCGATCTCGTCGTCGGTATCACGTCTAACGAGAGGGGACAAATACCGGCAACACAAAAGGAAACACAATCAATGCAATGCACAATATGATGCATGTTCATGACATGGCAATATGCTTATGATTTGAGCTGATGCAACTAAAACCAGATTAAATGAAGTTGGTTTGAATCAAAGATTCAAATTCAAACTCCATATGTGGATATTAAAATGCCATTTTATGATTTGTGCTAAACAGCAGCTATAAGTTGTTCTAACATTCATGAAAATGGTACAGATGGATAGATTGGATTTTTCTGATCATTTTTCATATATAAATTATTTCATTTGGAGTTACGGTTGAATTTATATGAATTTTTGAAGTTTTGGATATATTCTGGAATTTCCTGGATTATTTTTATTCCAGAAAATGATTAATTGCGTCAGCACTACGTCACTATGACGTCAGCGGTCAACAGGCGCTGCTGCAAGTCAAACCTGACCAGTTGAGCCCATAGGGTTAGTTTAATCTAAACAGGAGATAATCCAGGGTTAGTTAGTCAGCGGGGCCCAGGTGTCAGTGGCTGCGGTGGTAATCAGTGGGTGGATTAGACCTAATCTAATCACGCCATGTCGGCGTCACCGGATCAAGTCGCCGACGACCTTAAAGGACGGCGGTGGCTCATCGGAGTTTCTATTCCGGCGACCATTCGCACGGCGGAGGGCATCTACTCATTGCGGGTGCTTGGCCACATCCATCTACGCAAACAAGAGGGGCTGAGGTCAGCCGAGCTCGCCGGAATCAAGCTCACGGCGGCGGCCGGAGTTCAGGCGATGATGCAACCGTTGCTATGGTGCACGGCAGGAGCGACGGGTGGCCTCTAGGTGCTCCTGGAGGTTTGCTGAGCACCGAAACACGCTCAGCTTCGAGCCCGAGCGGCTGCGGCGATGGCAGTGACATGGCCGGTGGCAGAAGCTTTTGGCTCTGAGGAAAACCACGGCTAGGGGATGCGTTCCGCAGCGAGAAGAGAGGGGAAAGACGGCAGGGCTCACGTAGATCACGAAGCGATGCTCGGGGTAGCCGGGGGCATGCTGAGGATGACGAATCGTCGAGGGCGATCACCGGCGACCGAAGCTTGAAGACGGAGTCGAGGCGGTCGTCTTGGGGCGTCCGGGCGCTCGGGGCTCGCTCCAGGAGGTGTAACGGATGGTGGCGGAGCTTTCAGACGACACGGGGAGGCGAGGGAAGCACGGTAGGCGTGGCTACGGCGAGCGGCAGCGACGAGCTCCGCTCGGTGGTGCAGGGGGAGGAGCTAGAGAGGAGTGGAGAGGCCAGGGAGCGAGGGAGAGGGGAGAGGGGTCATGGGCGTCCCCGTGGCATCACTAGAAGGGTCGGGGAGGGGGTGAAGCAGGCAGGGAGGAGGCCACGGTGATGGCAGTGCTCGCCACCGAGCTGCTTTGGGGCGAGGGGAGGAAGACGACAGGAGGGGGGTGGCCTGCTGGGCTGGGCCAGCTCCTAGGCTGCATAGTGCTGGGCCTGTGGGCTTTAGGTAAGCGCCAGGTACTAACTCTCACTCTCTCTCTTTTCCTGTTTTTCTATTTTTCTGCAGCTTTGTGGCTTTATTAAAAATACTAAATCAATCCCAAAAATCATGCAACTGCTCATGACCACTGTTACAAATATATCCTAAAGTAAACATTTTAGTTTGGGATTATTTGAGCATTTAAAATATTTTATAGTATTTAAATGCCCAAATGCAAATAAGTAATGATTTAATTCAAAAATCCAGAATGGCCTAAAAATATGTGCATCATTTTTGGCAGAGGTTTTCACCTTTACCAGAAATCATGAACATTTCCAGAGGGCATTTTGGGTTTATTGAAAAAGATTTTATTTTGACCCTAGTTGAATTCATTAGCTGCTAGGGTTTATCAGCCCCCATTTCAAGTTTCATAAAATTTAAACATGATGCATGGATGCTAAAGCAAAAACAAGCAAGGCCTGAACTGGGGATGTGACATCACTAGACCCGTACCCCGGCATCGCTCGAAAAGCACAAGGCCACAGGGGAACGCTCCGGACTTGTGAGATATATTGGAGAATAAGGCAAGACAATCAAGATCGATCTATGGATCGCGTGGGCGCCCCACGGTACGTGACGACAGCCGTCGCGCCGGACACAGTAAGTCCGGCCGGGTCGAACAAAACAGACAAAGTTCTTTTGAGCTCCGTCATGATATCGCCCAGTACAGAGGCGCCGCACACCCACTATGCTTCACAGATGAAGTAATGGATCATCAAATCCCCGAAGGGTTTAAACCTGTGAATATTGAATCTTACGATGGCACAACAGACCCCGCGGTTTGGATCGAAGACTATCTTCTTCACATCCACATGGCCCGCGGTGACGATCTTCACGCCATCAAATATCTCCCCCTCAAGCTTAAAGGACCAGCCCGGCATTGGCTTAACAGCTTGCCAGCAGAGTCAATTGGGAGTTGGGAAGACCTGGAAGCCGCATTCCTCGATAACTTCCAAGGCACGTATGTGCGACCACCAGACGCTGATGACCTAAGCCACATAATTCAGCAGCCAGACGAATCGGCCAGACAATTCTGGACACGGTTCTTAACCAAGAAAAACCAAATCGTCGACTGTCCGGATGCGGAGACCCTCGCGGCCTTCAAGCATAACATCCGCGACGAGTGGCTTGCCCGGCACCTGGGACAGGAAAAGCCGAAATCCATGGCAGCCCTCACATCACTCATGACCCGCTTCTGTGCAGGTGAGGATAGCTGGCTAGCACGCAGCAACAACCTCAGCAAAAATTCTGGCAGTCCGAATTTCAAGGACCAAAATGGCAGGTCGCGTCGTAACAAAAACAAGCGCCGCATCAACGGCGACAATAGTGAGGATATGGTAGTCAATGCCGGATTCAGAGGCTCTAAACCCGGTCAGTGGAAAAAGCCATTCAAAAGAACTACTCCGGGTCCGTCCAATTTGGACCGAATACTCGACCGCTCGTACCAGATACACGGCACCCTCGAAAAACCAGCCAACCACACCAACAGGGACTGTTGGGTATTCAAGCAGGCAGGCAAGTTAATTGTCGAAGACAATGACAAGGGGTTGCATAGCGATGACGAGGAAGAGACCTGACCGCCGAACAATATAGGACAGAAGGGTTTCCCCCCACAGGTGCGGACAGTGAACATGATATACGCAACGCACATACCCAAAAGGGAGCGGAAGCGTGCACTCAGGGATGTATACGCGATGGAGCGAGTCACCCCGAAGTTCAATCCATGGTCCTCCTGTCCGATCACTTTTGACCGAAGGGACCACCCCACCAGCATCCGCCTAGGCGGATTCGCCGCATTGGTCTTAGACCCAATCGTCGATGGATTTCACCTCACCAGAGTCCTGATGGACGGCGGCAGCAGCCTGAACCTGCTCTATCAGGATACAGTGCGCAAAATGGGCATAGACCCCTCAAGGATTAAACCTACCAAGACGACCTTTAAAGGCATCATACCATGTGTAGAAGCCAAATGTACAGGCTCAGTTACACTGGAAGTGGTCTTCGGATCCCCGGATAACTTCTGAAGCGAGGAGTTACTCTTTGACATAGTCCCGTTCCGCAACGGCTATCATGCCTTGTCGGACGTACCGCGTTTGCAAAGTTCAACGCGGTGCCGCACTACGCATACCTCAAGCTCAAGATGCCAGGCCCTCGAGGAGTCATCATGGTCAACGGAAACACTGAACATTCTCTCCGAACGGAGGAACATACAGCGGCTCTCGCGGCAGAAGTACAATGCAGCCTCTTAAGGCAATTCTCGAGTCCGGCCGTTAAGCGGCCGGACATAGCTAAGCGCGCCCGGGGTAACCTACAACAAGACCACCTGGCACGTTCCGAGCACGCGTAGCAGTGCGGCCCCAACCCCAGCCCCTGCAAAACGTCAAAGCAGGTCCTTCGCGTACACCATTACGCTCTGAAGATACCATGGGCATGGGGAGAGGGGCACGACCACGATAAGCCCAGACTGCGGCTCAACCACACCAGGGGCTCTCAAGTGTGTCGTTCTTTTTTCTTTTTACCTTTTATTTTTTACCCACAGGACTCCGTTCGTCAGAGGCCCTGTTCGGTAGCAGACCTGCCGAACTCACGATGCAACAGCCAGGGAAGGATAAAGGCTACAACGAATATACAGGTGGTCTCCATTAAGAGCATTTTTATACACCACTCCGCAGCCTACCCCTGGAGGGGGACATGTTTAACAGTCTCATCCCTTGCTTATCGCACTATTTGTATCATTCTGCATTCATAGCAGCACTTATTGAATAAAACAATGCAGCACCTTTTTGCTTATAATTGCAAATCCTTTTTATACATATGTTCATTTACGGCATGTTGCATCCGTACACTTCGGTACGGCTAAAATACACCAGGGGCTTATGTTTCCCACATCATGGTGTGATAAGTCCGAACACTTTCACAAGTGCGGCACCCCGAACTTATAGCACTATATGCATCGGCTCCGAATCATGTCTTGGGTCAATAATTGGGTTTGCCCGGCTCCCATGTTTTGGTACCTTATGTTCCGTTGTATCGGCTAAGGTAGCACTGGGAGAACCACTGTGATTGCGCCCCAGTTGAGCTGGGTTAACGCCTCAGTGGAGAAAGCTAAAACTGACCGTCATGATGAGGCGAGAGCCGGTCGCTGTTCGAGAGGTTTTTTGCGAGTCCTTAAAGACTTATGCCGCTTAGAGCGAGGAGCCGGATCTTGTCCGGCCCAGGCGTGGATAGCGCCCCAAATTCGGCCTTCCGAAGACTAGGGGCTTCGCCGAAATTTAAAATTATAGAATTCTATGGCTAAGTGAGAGTGTTCAAGCATTATAAGTCCGGTTGCCTTGTTCGTTGTGTTGAGCATATCCCTAGATGGACCCAAAAATGGGAACAAGAGTGCTCAAGTTTATCCCGAACACCCCAGCACTCGTGGCATGGGGGCTGAAGCCAACGACTTGCCATCTCTCAGATTTGATAAACAGCCGCACAGAAGGTAATATTTTAAATTAACAAGCGTTGCTTAGCGCATATGAACTAAGTTTTCAGCGCACAGGATAACAAAATGCGAGTCTACTAAAAAATTACATCTTTGGAGCACTCCCCCGCAATAGTGCGGGCGCCCTTCAGCACACTCTTATAATACATCTCGGGCGTGCGATGCTCCTTGCCCTCTGGTGGCGGGTCCGTCACAAGCTTCTGGGCATCCATCTTGCCCCAGTGCACCTTTGCTTGGGCAAGGGCCCGACGGGCACCCTCAATACAGGCGGAGTGCTTGATGACTTCAACCCACGGGCACGCATCCACCAGCCGCCGCACCAGGCCGAAGTAGCTCCCAGGCATGGCCTCCTTAGGCCACAGCCGAACTATGAGGCCCTTCATGGCCTGTTCGGCCGCCTTGTGGAGCTCGACCAGCTGCTTCAGCTGGTCGCTAAGGGGCACCGGATGTCCGGCCTCAGCATACTGAGACCAGAAGACCTTCTCCGTCGAGCTCCCCTCCTCGGCCCGGTAGAATGCGGCAGCATCGGACACGCTGCAAGGAAGATCTGCGAACGCTCCTGGAGAGCTCCAAATTTGGGTAAGCAACAGGTAATTAACACTCACATGCTTACTTTGCATGAAAAATGCCTTACCCGCTGCTATTTTCTTCACGGCCTCAATCTCCTGGAGGGCCTTGTAGGCTTCGGCCTTAGCGGCTTTGGCACTCTCAAGAGCCGTTGCAAGCTCAGACTCTCGAGTCTTCGAGTCACGCTCCAGGCTCTCATGTTTTTTCATGAGATCCTGGAGCTCTTGCTGTACCTCCGCCACCCATGCCTCCTGCTTCTCTCGCTCGGTGCGCTCCGCGGCCGCATTGCATTCTGCCACGGCCACCGCCTCTTTCAGGGTCGCCACCTCGTTAGTGGCTCCTGCAATACCCACGTTATCCTTATCATTCTTTTTGCAACCAAAATCCTTTTCTGTAAGGTACAATTTTAATAAGGTGTTATTCACCTTCCTTGTCCTCGAGCTGCTTCTTGGCACGGCCGAGCTCGTTCTCGGACCGCTCGAGGTTTTCCTTCAAAGTATTGACCTCTGCAGTCAGTGCGGCAGAGGTCAGCAGCACAGCCTGCAATCACATATTGACATGTTTATTATGACTCCTGCATATATCTTTTTAGATCCTCAGTCCGGCTTTTCTTTCCGAACATCGAACCGAGCATCAGGGGCTACTGTCTATGCGGTACCATTTTATACATATTGAAATTCTTACCTCAAAGCCTGTTAGAAGGTTGCTGTAGGCTTCGGTCAGCCCGCTCTTGGCGAGCTGCACCTTCTGAATCACCGCACTCATAACGGTGCGGTGTTCCTCTTTGATGGAGGCGCCATTGAGCGCCTCCAGCAAGCTATCCGGTGCCTCCGGTTGGACAGAGGCTGCCGGCGTCACGGTCTTGCCCTTCTTACGAAGGGGTCGCCCGCCGGACTCCGGAGCCACTATGGGTTCCGGGGCCGAGTCCGGTGCAAAGTCCGGGAGGTTGTCCTGTGACACCTCCGGGGCCTCCTCCTCCTGGTGGGTCCCTTCCTGGGATCCCACCTCGGCATCGTCCGCGACACGGGGGGTGGAGGCAGTCGGAAGGGAATACATATCCGACGCACCTAAGGACCCGCTTGACGAAGCGGGAAGATCATCCTTGGGTGGACTGCAGGGTTGTATGCGGCATTAAAAAGACATTAGGTGAAAAGGAAAAACCTTGAAGTTATTCGGGAGTCCAGATACTTACGATCTCGCCAAGGGCTTGGCCCTTGGAGGCCAGTCCTCGTCTCGTCACTGGCGTTGGCGGAGCAGTCCGAGGGAAGAGTTTTTCCCTTCTTGGACCCTTCGGCCTCCCTTGTTGGGGAGGCCTTCGTTTTCTTCCCTCCCCCCACTGGGGGAGAGGCTTTCTTCTTCTCCTTCTCACCTTGGTGGGAGGAGTCGGCCTCGGATTCATCATCCGATAGCACCTGAAAACGGGAACTCTTTCGAGTCCCCGTGGCCTTCTTCTTGGCCTTCTTCTCCGGCACCACGTGGGGTGCCGGAGCTAGCAGCCCCGTTAGGCGGGCGTCCGCTGGGTCCTCTGGCAATGGGGCCGAACAGATAGTCCGTTCGGCCTTCGCCAGCCAGTCCTGTCAAAGGTAAAGGGAGTTTAGATCCCGCATAGAGTCAAACTATGGAAAACAAGTGGCAAAATCACTTACCTCGTCAGTTGGACGCTGCGAGCGGAATCCGCGATCTTCGGTAGCGGATGCGGGAGCCTCGGCGCCCTTGAACAGCACCTTCCAGACATCTTCGTACGTAGTGTCGAAGAGCCCGCTCAGAGTCTGGTGTTGCGCCGGATCGAACTCCCACATGTTGAAGCCCCATCATTGGCACGGGAGAATCCGGCGGATGAGCATGACCTGGACTACGTTGACAAGCTTGAGCTTCTTGTCCACCAGCTTCTGGATACAGGCTTGGAGTCCGGTCAGCTCCTCCGAATCCCCCCAGATCCGACCACTCTCTTTCCAGGAGGTGAGCCGTGTAGGGATGTCGGATCTGAATTCGGGGGCCGCTGCCCAATCAGGGTCACGCGGCTCGGTGATGTAGAACCACCCCGATTGCCACCCCTTAATGGTTTCCACGAAAGTGCCCTCCAGCCACGTAACGTGGGACATCCTGCCCACCATGGCGCCTCCGCACTCCGCTTGGCTGCCCTTCACAACCTTCGGCTTGACACTAAAGGTCTTGAGCCACAAGCCGAAGTGGGGCTGGATGCAGAGGAAGGCCTCGCACATGACGATAAACACCGAGATGTTGAGGATGAAATTCGGGGCCAGATCATGGAAATCTAGGCCGTAGTAGAACATGAGCCCCCGGACAAAGGGATGAAGTGGGAAGCCCAGTCCGCGGAGGAAATGGGGAAGAAATACTACCCTCTCATGGGGCCTGGGGTGGGGATGAGCTCTCCCTCGTCGGGGAGCCGGTGTGCGATGTCGCTGGACAAATATCCGGCGTCGCGCAGCTTCTGGATCTGCCCCTTTGTGACGGAGGAGGCCATCCACTTGCCTCCCGCTCCGGACATAGTTGGAGAAGGTTGAGGTGAGAAGTGCGGACTTGGGCGCTGGAGCTTGAGTTCACGGAAATGGATAAGCCAAGGAGGAAGAAGGCACAGGTAAAAGGGTTGGATCTTTATCCCCTTATATGGGCGGACAAAAACATGTGTCCCCACCGGCCTGGTAAAACTCGCTTATCTCCCAAGCATCACAATCAATGGCGCGGTTGGGTTACCCATGTCCGTATTGATGGGAATCCCGGAATAAGGGGAACACGATCTCTGCTTCGACAAGACGTGCCAAGGAAACCGCTTCGCTAAACGCGCGGAGGTGAAACAATAAAAACAATTTGAGTAAAGGCTTGGTAGTGGTGTGACATCACGCCACAAAAAACGTCAGCAGATTGAACTTGTGTAATGTTATTCTCTCTACGGTGGTACGTGGAATTTATTTTGCAGAGTCGGACACTATCCTGGTGTTCACAATCTTCTATAAATTATTTGGAGGAAGAACCCGCCTTGCAATGCCGAAGACAACATGCGCGTCGGACTCGTCGTCATTGAAGCCTGGTTCGGGGGCTACTGAGGGAGTTCCGGACTAGGGGGTGTCCGGATAGCCGAACTATCATCATCGGCCGGACTCCAAGACTATGAAGATACAAGATTGAAGACTTCGTCCCGTGTCCGGATGGGACTTTCCTTGGCGTGGAAGGCAAGCTTGGCGATACGGATATGTAGATTTCCTACCATTGTAACCGACTCTATGTAACCCTAGCCCTCTCCGGTGTCTATATAAACCGGATGGCTTTAGTCCATAGGACGAACAACAATCATACCATAGGCTAGCTTCTAGGGTTTAGCCTCCTTGATCTCGTGGTAGATCCACTCTTGTAACACACATCATCAATATTAATCAAGCAGGACGTAGGGTTTTACCTCCATCAAGAGGGCCCGAACCTGGGTAAAACATCGTGTCCCTTGTCTCCTGTTACCATCCGCCTAGATGCACAGTTCGGGACTCCCTACCCGAGATCCGCCGGTTTTGACACCGACACCCGTACTCAAACAGGTTGGAGCTCCCTTGATGGTGTGGCACACCTTCCATTTGGTCGCGCTTATCCTTGTCCCTTTGGTGTTCGAGCCGCCATTCGGGAGAGCACCACGCATCCACCAACGCCTCCCAACAGTCCATCTTACCGACACACCATCTCGGGGGCACCTAAGTGAGTCAAGAGAAATTTCAGCGCTACGAATCAAATCAAGAAAACTAAGTTCAAGGACTTAAGAATAGGTATAATTACCGACAAGTACTCCTCCCTACTCAGAAACTTGCTACGACACTTCTTCTTGGCCCTCCTAATACTCTGTGAGGCATAGTAGTCTCAAACGGCCTGCACCCGAGCCTCGTGCCGTTGATACGTCTCCAATGTATCTATAATTTTTGATTATTCCATGCTATTATATTACCCGTTTTGGATGTTTATGGGCTTTACTTTACACTTTTATATCATTATTGGGACTAACCTACTAACCGGAGGCCCAGCCCATATTGCTGTTTTTTGCCTATTTTAGTGTTTCGAAGAAAAGGAATATCAAACAGAGTCCAAATGGAGTGAAACCTTCGAGAGCGTGATTTTTGGAACAAACGTGATCCAGAGGACTTGGAGTGCAAGTCAAGAAGCAATCGAGGAGGCCCCGAGGGTGGAAGGCGCCCCCCCTACTGGGCACGCCCCCCTATCTTGTGGGCCCCTCGGGCGTCCACCGACCTACTTCTTCCTCCTATATATACCCACGTACCCCGAGAACATCATAGGCGACCATGAAAAACTATTTTCACCACCGTAACCTTCTGTATCCGTGAGATCCCATCTTGGAGCCTTCGCCGGCACTCCACCGGAGGGGGAATCAACCATGGAGGGCTTCTACATCAACACCATAGCCTCTCCAATGAGTTGTGAGTAGTTTACCACAGACCTTCGGGTCCATAGTTATGAGCTAGATGGCTTCTTCTCTCTCTTTGAATCTCAATACCATGTTCTCCTTGATCTTCTTGGAGATCTATTCAATGTAACTCTTTTTGCGGTGTGTTTGTCGACATCCGATGAATTGTGGGTTTATGATCAAGTTTATCTATGAGAAATATTTGAATCTCCTCTGAATTCTTTTATGTGTGATTAAGTTATCTTTGCAAGTCTCTTCGAATTATCAGTTTGGTTTGGCCTACTAGATTGATCTTTCTTGCAATGGGAGAAGTGCTTAGCTTTGGGTTCAATCTTGCGGTGTCCTTTCCCAGTGACAGCAGGGGCAGCAAGGAACGTATTGTATTGTTGACATCGAGGATAAAAAGATGGGGTTTATATCATATTGCATGAGTTTATCCCTCTACATCATGTCATCTTTCTTAATGTGTTACTCTGTTCTTTATGAACTTAATACTCTAGATGCATGCTCGATAGCGGTCGATGTGTGGAGTAAAAGTAGTAGATGCAAGCAGGAGTCGGTCTACTTGTCATGGACGTGATGCCTATATACATGATCATGCCTAGATAATCTCATAATTACTCGCTTTTCTATCAATTGCTCGACAGTAATTTGTTCACCCACCGTAATACTTATGCTATCTTGAGAGAAGCTACTAGTGAAACCTATGGCCCCCGGGTCTATCTTTTATCATATAAGCTTTCAATATTTTTATTTGCATCTTTAGTTTTCCAATCTATATCATAAAAATACCAAAAATATATTTATCTTATCATACTATCTCTATCATATCTCACTTTCGCAAGTGGCCGTGAAGGGATTGACAACCCCTTTATTGCGTTGGTTGCGAGTTCTTGTTTGTTTGTGTAGGTGTGTGGCACTTTTGAGGAGCCTCCTACTGGATTGATATCTTTGTTCTCAAAAACTGAGGGAAATACTTACGCTACTATTGCTGCATCACCCTTTCCTCTTCAAGGAAAACCAACGCAAGCTCAAGACGTAGCAAGAAGAATTTCTGGCGCCGTTGCTCGGGAGGTGTTCGCTCAAGTCAAGACATACTAAGTACCCATCACAAACTCATCTCCCTCGCATTTAAATTATTTGTCATTTGCCTCTCGTTTTCCTCTCCCCCACTTCACCCTTGCCATTTTATTCGCCCTCTCTTTCCCAATCTCCTCTCTCTTTCGTTTGCCTTTTTGTTTGCTTGTGTGTTGGATTACTTGTCGCGATGGCGCAAGATAATACCAAATTGTGTGATTTTTCCAATACCAACAATAACGATTTCCTTAGTACTCCGATTGCTCCTCTTAATGATGTTGAGTCTTGTAAAATCAATGCTGCTTTGCTGAATCTTGTTATGAAAGATCAATTCTCCAGCCTTCCTAGTGAAGATGTCGCTACCCATCTACACAACTTTGTTGATTTGTGTGAGATGCAAAAGAAGAAAGATACGGGTAATGATATTGTTAAATTGAAGTTATTTCCGTTTTCACTTAGAGGTCGTGCTAAAGTTTGGTTTTCGTCTTTGCCTAAGAATAGTATTGATTCGTGGAACAAGTGCAAAGATGCTTTCATCTCTAAGTATTTTCCTCCCACTAAGATCATCTCCCTTAGGAACGATATTATGAATTTTAAACAACTTGATCATGAGCATGTTGCCAAATCTTGGGAAAGAATGAAATTGATGATTCACAAAATGCCCTACTCATGGTTTGAATTTATGGATGATCATACAAAAATTTTATGCCGGATTGAATTTTGCTTCTAGAAATCTTTTAGATTCGGCCGCGGGAGGCACGTTTATGGAAATAACCTTAGGAGAAGCTACAAAACTCCTTGATAATATTATGGCTAATTATTCTCAATGGCACACCAAAAGATCTACTAGTAAAAAAGTTCATGCTATAGAAGAAATTAATGTTTTGAGTGGAAAGATGGATGAACTTATGAAATTGTTTGCTACTAAGAATGCTTCTACCGATCCCAGTGATATGCCTTTGTCTACTTTGATTGAGAGTAATAATGAATCTTTCGATGTGAATTTTGTTGGTAGGAATAATTTTGGTAACAATGCTTATAGAGGAAACTTTAATCCTAGATCGTTCCCTAGTAATTCCTCTAATAATTATGGAAATTCCTACAACAATTCTTAAGGTAATTTTAATAAGATGCCCTCTGATTTTGAAAATAGTGTGGAAGAATTTATGATCTCTCAAAAGAATTTTAATGCCTTGCTCGAAGAAAAATTGCTTAAAGTTGATGATTTGGCTAGGAACGTTGATAGACTCTCGCTTGATGTTGATTCTTTGAAACTTAGATCTACTCCTCCTAATCATGATATCAATGAGTCTCTCAAAGCTATGAGAATTTCCATTGATGAGTGCAAAGAAATAACCGTTAGATTGCGTGCTAAGAAAGATTACTTTGTAAAGGCGTGTTCTTCTAGTTTCCATGAAAAAATGATGAAGATCTTAGAGTTATTGATGTTTCCCCTATTAGATATTTGTTTTGCAATATGAATCTTAATAATGATGGGACTGGATATGAGTCAACTTTAGTTAAAAGGCGTCCCAATGATTCGAAGTTTTTAGATCTTGATGCTAAATTTGGTAAAAGCGGGATTGGAGAGGTCAAGACTTTAAATAGCATTGAACCCACTATCTTGGATTTCAAGGAATTAATTATGATAATTGTTCTTTAGAAGATTGTATTTCCTTGTTACAATCCGTTGTGAATTCTCCTCATGCTTATAGTCAAAATAAAGCTTTTACCAAACATGTTGTTGATGCCTTAATGCAATCTTTAGATGAAAAACTTAATTTGGAAGTTTCTATACCTAGAAAACTTTATGATGAGTGGGAACCTACTATAAAGATTAAAATTAAAGATCATGAGTGTTATGCTTTATGTGATTTGGGTGCTAGTGTTTCCACGATTTCGAAAACTTTATGTGATATTCTAGATTTCCATGATCTTAATGATTGCTCTTTAAATTTGCACCTTGTGGATTCCACCATTAAAAAGCCAATGGGAAGGATCAATGATGTTCTCATTGTTGCAAATAGGAATTTGGTGCCCGTAGATTTTATCGTTCTTGATATAGATTGCAATCTTTCTTGCCTATTATTCTTGGTAGACCTTTCCTTAGAACGATTGGTGCGATTATTGATATGAAGGAAGGGAATATTAGATTCCAATTTTCATTAAGGAAAGGATAGAGCACTTTCCAAGAAAGAAAGTTAAATTACCTTATGAATCTATAATGCGAGCTACTTATGAATTGAGTGCTAGAGATGGCACTACTTAGATCTATCCTTGCTTTTATGCCTAGCTAGGGGCGTTAAACGATAGCGCTAGTTGGGAGGCAACCCAATTTTATTTGTGTTTTTTGTTTTTGTTTCTGTTTAGTAGTAAATTTTGCATCTACCTTCTGGTTAGATGTGTTTTTATGTTTTAGTTACTGTTTGTGCCAAGTAGAACCTACAGGATAACCTATGGTGATAGTTAATTTGATTCTGCTGAAAAACAGAAACTTTGCACACACGAAAATAATTTTAGTAATTCACAGAAACGTGAGTTTGCGTTGATTCTTTTTTCTGTAGATCAATAGAAAATGTCCCAGGACTTACTATTTTGGTAGGATTTTTAGAGTTCCAGAAGTATTCGAGAGTTACAGATTGCTACAGATTGTTCTGTTTTTGACAGATTCTGTTTTTCGTGTGTTGTTTGCTTATTTTGATGCATCTATGGCTAGTATTAAGTGGTATGAACCATGGAGAAGTTGGAATACAGTAGGTTTAACACCAATATAAATAAAGAATGAGTTCATTACAGTACCTTATGTGGTGGTTTTTCTTTCTTTCACTAACGGAGCTTATGAGATTTCCTGTTGAGTTTTGTGTTGTGAAGTTTTCAAGTTTTGGGTAAAGATTTGATGGACTATGGAATAAGGAGTGGCAAGAGCCTAAGCTTGGGGATGACCATGGCACCCCAAGATATTCAGGAATAGCCAAAAGCCTAAGCTTGGGGATGCCCCGGAAGGCATCCCCTCTTTCGTCTTCGTTTATCGGTAACTTTACGTGGAGCTATATTTTTATTCGCCACATGATATGTGTTTGGCTTGGAGCGTCTTGTATGATATTAGTCTTTGCTTTTTAGTTTACCACAACCATCCTTGCTGTACACACCTTTTGGGAGAAGCCCACTTGTTTAGAATTTATTAGAACACTCTATGTGCTTCACTTATATCTTTTGAGCTAGATAGTTTTTGCTCTAGTACTTCACTTATATCTTTTAGAGCACGGTGGTGGTTTAATTTTGAAGAAATTGTTGATCTCTCATGCTTCACTTATATTATTTTGAGAGTCTTTTAGAACAGCATGGTATTTTCCATGGTTGTGAATTTGGTCCTAGAATGATGAGCATCCAAGTTGGGTATAATAAAAACTATCATAGGAAGTGCATTAAACACTAGGATCAATTTGATGCTTGATAATTGTTTTGAGATATAAAGGTGGTAATGTTAGAGTCATGCTAGTGGGTAATTATTAAACCGAGAAATACTTGTGTTAAAGTTGGCAAGTCCCGTAGCATGCACGTATGGTAAAAGTTGTGTGACAAATTTGTTGCATGAGGTGCTCTTTTGATTGTCTTCCTTATGAGTGGTAGTCGGGGACGAGCGATGGTCTTTTCCTACCAATCTATCCCTCTAGGGGCATGCATAGTAGTACTTTGCTTTGAGGGCTAAGTAGACTTTTGCAATAAGTACATGAGTTCTTTATGACTAATGTGAGTCCATGGATATACGCACACTCACCCTTCCACTTTGCTAGCCTCTATTGTGCCGCGCAACTTTCGCCGGTATCATGCACCCATTATTTACCTTCCTCAAAACAACCACCATACCTACCTATTATGGCATTTCCATAACCATTCCGAGATATATTACCATGCAACTTTTCACCGTTCCATTATTATGACACGCTCCATCATTGTCATATTGCTCTTTGCATGATCATGTAGTTGACATCGTATTTGTGGCAAGGCCACCCTCGTAATTTTCATACATGTCACTCTTGATTCATTGCATATCCCGGTACACCACCGGAGGCATTCATATAGAGTCATATTTTGTTCTAAGTGTTGAGTTGTAATTCTTGAGTTGTAGACTAATAAAAGTGTGATGATCTTCATTATTAGAGCATTGACCCAAGTGAGGAAAGGATGATGAAGACTATGATTCCCCCACAAGTCGGGATGAGGCTTCGGACTTTAATAAAAAAGAGGCCAAGGAGCCCACCAAATAAAAAAAGAAAGGCCAAATAAAAAGAAAAGAGAAAGGCCAAAAAAGGGGAAAATGACAGAAAAAGAGAGAAGGGACAATGCTACTATCTTTTTTCCACACTTTTAAATACATTATAACTGAGCACTTTTCCTGCCCTCTCAGGCCATCAGCATCCTCAGCCGTTTGATCGTCAGTTCTGAGCATTTTCGGCCGCCAGATTCTTCATGAATAGCGCCTGATCTGGCATCCTGCGCGATTAACACGATGGCGAACTGTGTTGGGCCGCTACTCTGGCCACTTTTTTGGGCGTCTCAGATTAATTTGGCCCTAATGGGCCTGTAGCAGCCAAAAAAAAGGCCGCACTTCTCGAACCGGCATGGCGGCTCTTCCCATGGCCGCCCGACCTGTGTCCGACCGCCGCCAGAGCGACGGATCCCATGGAGGTCGCGCTGGGTGTGCCTGGCGATGGCATGGGCTCTTCTCGACTGCTTCGATTCATTCGGTTTCATGGCGCGGCCGAATGGTGTGTGTCCCGAACAGCCGTTTGAAGTTCTATCGTCAATGGTCATTGATTTTGAGAGATTAATCACTCATTAGTACTAGCGGTTGATGGTCCAGCCATTGATTGCTCCACGTCAGTTACATATGGCGACACATAACCCAGACTTGCCGCTGCTCCTTTCACTCTCCCCACTTTGCAAACCAATCTCCAGCAGCGATGGGTGATGTTCAGGTCTCCAATTCATTCCAATTGTCTCTCCTTCATGCATCTCCTCTTCCCCCAATTCTTCCTTCATTTTTGAATTTGTTTTGTTTTTTGATACTGTTCTTTGTGCTCACAAAAATGCAGGCGTTCTGTTCATTCTGTTGGATTAGAAAGTTTTAGGCATTAACCACTTGGAGGCTCCAGAGTTACAAACACCGTTGCTCGTCCCTGTCCTTTGTTGAATTATGCTTCATCGCATATCATTGTTCATGCCAGAATTTGTTGCTGATGTTCCAAATTGACCAAGTCACTTCTCAATGCTTAGATAATCTTTGTACTGGTAGGAACTAGGAAGTTGTAAACACAAATCAGTACTACTAATTTAGCGTGGACATCATCATGCTTTGTTTATTCACTTTTACAAGTTAAACTCTAACTGGCAAAGTGGTTTCTGATTTATCTTATCTCTGTTAGTCAAAGTTCATGTAATGTGACTTGCCAAGTTCTGTTGACTGTATTGTTGAAAAAATATATCCGAAGGAACTATTATTTGGCATCAAATTAAGGACTGTCCTGCATGTTGCCGTGTTTACCCTCTTCTGTATTTTTTATATGCTTATCAACAATATCTCTTGATATTATAAGTATTAACTTGCGGGATGATTCTATTACAGTGAGTAAGACATGGAAAATATATTATACAAGTTATCGAGTAAGGAGGGAGGCAGGTCAATCTCTCTTGTTCAACACTGTTACAGTGAATCTTTAGGAGTTTACCACACATAATGTTTAAGTGAAGAGAAAGCATCCTATCCGCGACTGCGGACAGCATCACAAGCATTGTTTCCACTTGCCAATAACGATACCATGTAAAGGCATCCGCGTCTCCCTCCCGAGCAGCC
>NC_041391.1:444130307-444135819 GCF_002162155.2 Triticum dicoccoides | reverse complement strand
CGGAGCGTGGCGGCGGGCCGGTCGCCACGGCGGGTGGTGGCGGCGCCTCGGCGACGTCGATTCCCCGCGGCAGGAGGCCTTGCGATCTGGTGCATTGCGGCCGCCAGGGACGGCGGCGGCGTGACCGGATCGGTTCGCGGCGGCGCGGCCGGATTGATCGCTGGTAGGCCGTCGACATGGTGGTGGGTGCGACTCGTCGGCAACTGGACAGATCCACGGGATTCTACCCTTGTCTGGCCCTTGACAGCGCGGGCAACTACGGGGGAAACCCTAAATCCCCTTGGGATTGAGCGATGGCGGCGCTTTTGCGTCATAGTCCCTCTTTAGGGCATTGTTTTGGAGTTTGCTCCGATTGAAGGGACCAGCGACATCGGCGGCGCACGTCTGGTGGAGCAGTTGCCGATGAAAATTGCGCCGACTATGGTCATGACGGACGATGGCGGCGTCTTTGATGTCGTTCCCTTGTCGAGGCATCGTCGTTGTAGTCTGCGTCATCAGGCTTGGGATGCTCTGGGGGAAACCCTAGATCTGGGTCTTTCGGATCGGACGATGATGGCATTTTATCGCTTTCCCTTCTGGGGGCATCGTTTTGGAGTAAGTGCTGGCTGGGGGGATGGTGGAGTGGTGCTTCATCTCATACATTGATGGCGGCGGATATCGGTGGCATGGCGCTGTGGAGGCTCGGCATCCGATGCACGGAGATGGACTCGCGCAGGAGGAGGTTGCTGTCTGGCGTCATGGTGACGTCGATGGCAGAGTGGCCAGGCAAGGTAGAAGCCTCAATATGATCTAAGACGGACCTGTGGAAGATGGCGGCGACGACACACGAGTGCGTCTGACTGGATTGTGCCCCAGACCCGGTATGTGGCTCGGCTGGGCTTCCGAATATGTTTCGGCTTCCGGCTTTTGATGTTAGGCTTAGGTGAGTGGTTTGGATAGTGGCCCAGCTAGCACCCCTTCATCATTTTGGATAGGAGTAGCGGCATGTGTTGCCAAGATGGTGGATTCAGGCACATTGTTGTAATACTTTGTAAGGTCCTCAAGAATAATCAATAAAGTGGTCGTATGCATCTCCTAGATGCAGAGGCTGGGGGTCATCCTCCTTTTCTAAAAAAACACCTACTGATTAATAAGTGCAACGATTAAGATTCCCTAGGAGTTGGGATTGCATCTTTACCACTTCAGTTCTTTGCTTTGATATGGCAGGATTGGTCATCTGATTGCCCTAAAAGGGGCTCTTTATTATCAAGACGAACTATAATACAATAGATACAAATTGACCAGCTGAGAAATAAAGATTTTATTTCTCTGTTTGTTGTATTCATTGACTCTAGCATGGAAGAATAAAGTACGAACAGTGTGTTTGGAATTTCAGTAAAAGCGTTCTTTTTGGTTAGTTTGATTTAGGTTGTGTTCTGGTTTACATTATCTGTTTTTTTCACTCGGTGACAATGTTAAAATTGTAAGTAAGCTGAACCATTTAAATCTATTATATGTTACTTCCATTTATATTTTCAGTTAATTTCTTTGTTATTTACTCGAGATGGGCATAATCAAACTAGGCAGGCTTCTTATAGTATTACTCTGTAGTACGATAAAAATGGGAATTTTGCAAACATATATCCATCTTCTTTTTGAAAAGGAAAAATAAATCCATCTTAACAT
The DNA here is from genome assembly GCF_002162155.2 of Triticum dicoccoides. Lineage (NCBI taxonomy): Eukaryota > Viridiplantae > Streptophyta > Magnoliopsida > Poales > Poaceae > Triticum > Triticum dicoccoides. The sequence goes on along the minus strand of NC_041391.1, from coordinate 444,134,154 downwards.
CCATGTTTTGTGTCTATATCTTTATGAACTACAGTGTAATTCAACCATCAAAATAGACGGGCACAGCAACGCGCGCCATCAATGATCTAGTGTGCTTCAAAATAGCACCATAATCTTCATGATAGAGAGTCTCTTGTGTTGTCACTTTCATATACTAGTGGGAATTTTTCATTATAGAACTTGGCTTGTATATTCCAATGATGGGCTTCCTCAAAATGCCCTAGGTCTTCATGAGCAAGCGAGTTGGATGCACACCCACTTAGTTTATTTTGTTGAGCTTTCATATATTTATAGCTCTAGTGCATCCGTTGCATGGCAATCCCTACTCACTCACATTGATATCTATTGATGGGCATCTCCATAGCCCGTTGATACGCCTAGTTGATGTGAGACTATCTTCTCCCTTTTTGTCCTCACAACCACCACCATATACCACCATAGTGCTATGTCCATGGCTTGCGCTCATGTATTGTGTAAGAGTTGAAAAAGCTGAAGCGCGTTAAAAAGTATGAACCAATTGCTCGGCTCGTCATCGGGGTTGTGCATGATGGGAGTATTTTGTGTAATGAAAATAAAGCATGGCCTAACTATATGATTTTGTAGGGATAAGCTTTCTTTGGCTATGCTATTTTGATAGGACATGATTATTTGTTAGTATGCTTCGAGTATTACTATTTTTTATGTTTTATAAGCTTTTGTCTTGAATCATTTGGATCTGAACAATCATGCCACAATAAAGAAAATTACACTGAGAATTATGCTAGGTAGCATTCCACATCAAAAATTATGTTTTTATCATTTACCTACTCGAGCACGAGCAGGAATTAAGCTTGGGGATGTTTGATACGTCTCCAACGTATCTATAATTTTTTATTGTTCCATGCTATAATATTACCCGTTTTGGATGTTTATGGGCATTACTTTACACTTTTATATCATTTTTGGGACTAACGTACTAACCAGAGGCCCAACCCGCATTGTTGTTTTTTGCCTATTTCAGTGTTTCAAAGAAAAGGAATATCAAACGGAGTCCAAACGGAATGAAACCTTCGGGAGCGTGATTTTTGGAACAAACGTGATCCGGAGGACTTGGAGTGCAAGTCAAGAAGCAATCGAGGAGGCCACGAGGGTGGAGGGCGCCCCCCCCCCTACTGTGCGCCCCCTATCTCGTGGGCCCCTCGGGCATCCACCGACCTACTTCTTCCTCCTATATATACCCACGTACCTCGAGAACATCAAAGGCGACCACGAAAAACTATTTTCACCACCGTAACCTTCTGTATCCGCGAGATCCTATCTTGGAGCCTTCGCCGGCACTCCACCAGAGGGGGAATCAACCACGGAGGGCTTCTACATCAACACCATAGCCTCTCCGATGAGTTGTGAGTAGTTTACCACAGACCTTCGGGTCCATAGTTATTAGCTAGATGGCTTCTTCTCTGTCTTTGAATCTCAATACCATGTTCTCCTTGGTCTTCTTAGAGATCTATTCGATGTAACTCTTTTTGCGGTGTGTTTGTCGAGATCCAATGAATTGTGGGTTTATGATCAAGTTTATCTATGAGAAATATTTGAATCTCCTCTGAATTCTTTTAAGTGTGATTAAGTTATCTTTGTAAGTCTCTTCGAATTATTAGTTTGGTTTGGCCTACTAGATTGATATTTCTTGCAATAGGAGAAGTGCTTAGCTTTGGGTTCAATCTTGTGGTGTCCTTTCCCAGTGACAGCAGGGGCAGCAAGGCACGTATTGTATTGTTGCCATCGAGGATAAAAAGATGGGGTTTATATCATATTGCATGAGTTTATCCCTCTACATCATGTCATCTTTCTTAATGCGTTACTCTGTTCTTTATGAACTTAATACTCTAGATGCATGCTGGATAGCGGTTGATGTGTGGAGTAAAAGTAGTAGATGCAGGCAGGAGTCGGTCTACTTTTCACGGATGTGATGCCTATATACATGATCATGCCTAGATAATCTCATAATTATTCGCTTTTCTATCAATTGCTCGACAGTAATTTGTTCACCCACCGTAATACTTATGCTATCTTGAGAGAAGCCACTAGTGAAACCTATGGCCCCCGGGTCTATCTTTTATCATATAAGCTTTCAATTTACTTTTATTTGCATCTTTACTTTTCCAATCTATATCATAAAAATACCAAAAATATATTTATCTTATCATACTATCTCTATCAGATCTCACTTTTGCAAGTGGCCGTGAAGGGATTGACAACCCCTTTATTGTGTTGGTTGCGAGTTCTTGTTTGTTTGTGTAGGTGTGTGGGACTTTTGAGGAGCCTCCTATTGGATTGATACCTTGGTTCTCAAAAACTGAGGGAAATACTTACGCTACTATTGCTGCATCACCCTTTCCTCTTCAAGGAAAACCAATGCAAGCTCAAGACGTAGCAGCCGTAAGTTCTGAAGTAGGCGCTTGCACTCGGCTTCGACAACCATAGCCGCGGCCTCCTGTTCTCCCTCTGAAACCCTATAGAAGGTCTGCAGTCAAAGAAGACAACAATGATTAGTACAATCACTAGGTAGGTAGTGTTCATTTTTAATTCTCTAAAGCAGAAATTACCCAAAATCGACGGAACACAATGTCGGCCACTGTCTCGCAAGCGACACTAGCGACCATCTCCCCTGGAGGGGCTGGGGCAACAGAGTACAACTCCCAGCTCAGTGCTAGCTATGGAACCTGACCCTCACCGGGCATCGTGACCCACCCAGGGAAGTGTTGCCGGCAAAGCGTGCCAAGGACCTGGTTGGGCCTGCGGACACCACGATCACGGGGGTATACCCAGCCCCTGCAGTATGACAAGGCCAATGCATTAGATATTAATTTGAAGGAACATGAAGGCAAAAGGTTAAAAAAGAGTAAATGCACTTACTTCAACCCTTTAGGCGCAATCAACCACCTCTGGTCGGGGGTCGTCGGCATGGGCGGGAGCTTTGTACCGCCACGCTTGTAGACCTTCTTGCCCTTCTCAACCATCTCGTCGTTGTTATAGCTATCATCTGAAAAGGTGTCCTCGCTACCATCCTCCGGGCCACTAGCCTCCGGAGTCTCGTGGGAAGAAGACGGCGGGACCGGAGTCTCATGGGAAGAAGACGACGGGAGCGGAGTCTCGTGGGAAGAAGATGGCGGAACCAGTGTCTTCTCGGATGAAGACCCCGTGACCGAAGTCTTTTGGGACGAAGACCCTGTGACCGGAGTCTTCTGGGATGAAGACTCTTGGACCGGACTCACGTGGGCCGAAGGATCGGCCACCTGAGTCTGGTGGGGCGAAGGATCGGCGACCGGAGGCTCATGGACCGGAGTCCGAGACGAGTCCACGTCAGACGGAGCAGTCTTGTGGTCGGGTGAATCAGCTGAGGGTGGCGGCGAGGAAGGCGTAGCAGCCTTCCTACCTCTCCCAGGGCCACGTCCACCTCTACCAGCCTTCTTCGTCCTCCCCCGACCTCTCCCAGCCGAAGTAGAAGCGCCCACCGCAGTTGTCTGCATACTATCTAGGAGCACTCTCCGGAGGGGCTGGGTGCAATAATGGAACCACCCCTCACAGTAGCGCTCGCAGGAGGCTCGAGGCGCTCTGGACCCTTGCACACCATCCTGTCAACACCTGTAATGACAAAAAGTAAACGAAATTAGTACAACATAAAAAAATTGGATACCTGACATGAACATAATAATATGTATATAATTTAAGTGTATCATCATCATGAACATAATAAAAATACACCCGATCAACACAAATATATATGATGTTTTTGTATCATCATCATGTCCGGGGTCGATCATGGTGTCAGGGTGTCGGGGTGTCGGGGTCGGGGTGTGCTGTCAGG
>NC_041391.1:444129087-444129815 GCF_002162155.2 Triticum dicoccoides | reverse complement strand
GGTCGGGGTGTGGTGTCAGGGTGTCGGTTGGTCGGGGGTCGGGGTCGGGGTCGGGGTGTGGTGTCAGGGTGTCGTGGGTCGGGGTGTCATGCCGGCATGTCGGGGTGTCGGGGGTCGGGGGTCAGGGTCTCTTTTTTCCTTGTCGTCTTCTCTTCTTCTTCTTCTCCTCCTCTCCTCTTTCTTCTTCTTCTTCTCCTCCTCCTCTCCTATTTCTTCTTCTTCTTCTTCTCCTCCTCCTCCTCCTCCTCCTCCTCTTCTTCTTCCTCTTCTTCTTCTTCTTCTTCTCCTTTTCCTCTTCTTCTTCTTTTCTTCTTTCTTCTTCTCCCTCCTCCTGTTCCTCCCTCCTCCTCCTCCTTCTACTTCTTCTTCTAAACTAAAACTAAAACTAATCTAAAATAACTAAACTAAAACTAAAATTAATCTAAAATAAACTAAACTAAAACTATAACTAAAACAGAAACTAAACTAAAAGAAACAAAAAGAAACTAATAAAAAAAGGGGGAGGAGCTCACCTGCAGGAGGAGGAGGCGACCCGGTGAAGGGGGAGGCCGGACGGCCGGGGCGGCCGCTGGAGGAGGCAGCGACCCGGTGGAGGGGGAGGCCGGACGGCCGCGGCGGGACAGGGCGGGGACGGCGACGGGGCGGGGACGGCCGCGGAGGGACGGGGCGGGGACAGCCATGGCACGACTGGCCGACGTGGAAGGAGCAGCGGGGCCGCGGTGGAGGTC
>NC_041391.1:444073046-444128862 GCF_002162155.2 Triticum dicoccoides | reverse complement strand
GCGCGGGCCAATGTGGGTGGGGGATAGCGACGGACGGGAGGGGGCAGGGGGCAGGGCGACGTGGAAGGGGCGACGGGGTGCGGTGGAGGTCGGGGTGCCGCAGGGGAGGGGTGCGTGGCGGCTGGCTACAGCAGACGGGGTCGGCGGCGGCGGCGTGGTTGTGGGTGGGGAGGGAACGAGCGAGAGAGAGTGGAGAGAAGAGACAGAGGACGGGGGAAGGACGGCCGTTAACGTACCCGCCTCTTTGCCGTCCACCAACGGTCGGCAAACATTCTTTGCCATCCGCTTGCGGACGGCAAAGAGGTGGGATCGGTGGGCTTGGGTTGGTTACACAATAACTGGACCCACCAACCTCTTTGTCGTCTGCCAGCGGACGACATAGTTTCTTTGCCGTCAGACAGCGTACAGCAAAGAGTTGGCTGATGGCAAAGACCTTGTTTGCCATCAGCCACTTCTTTGTCGTCCGTTTTCGTGTGGCTGACGGCAAAGACCTTCTTTGCCATCCGCCAGCGGACGGCATAGAGTTGGCAGACGACAAATAAGCTAATTCCAGTAGTGATATACAACTCTTCTTTAAGAAATATCCATTTAAGGAATGCACTTTTAATATCCATTTGCCAGATTTCATAAAATATGGCAGTTGCTAACATCATTTGGATGGATTTACTGTCAGCGTCCGTCTTCCTCTTGAAGATCAATTTATATTCTATGGCTTGCCGATCATCAGACAAGTCCACCAAAGTCCACACTTTGTTCTCATACTTGGATCCCATCTCAGATTTCACGGCCTCAGGCCATTTCGCGGAATCTGGGCTCATCATCGCTTCCTCATAGTTCGTAGGTTCATCATGGTCTAATAACATGACTTCCATAATAGGATTACTGTATCATTCTGGTACGGACCATACTTTGGAAGACCTACGAGGTTTTGTAGTAACTTGATCTGAAGTTTCATGATCATCATCATTATCTTCCTCACTAATTGGTGTAGGAATCACTGGAACTGATTTCTATGATGAACTACTTTCCAATTCGGGAGAAGGTACAATTACCTCATCAAGTTCTACTTTCCTCCCACTAACTTCTTTCGAGAGGAACTCCTTCTCTAAAAAGGATCCATTCTTAGCAACAAAGATTTTTTCCTTCGGATCTGTGATAGAAGGTGTACCCAACAATTTCCTTTGGGTATCCTATGAAGGTGCACTTCTCCCATTTGGGTTTGAGCTTATTAGGTTGAAGCTTTTTCACATAAGCATGGCAGCCCCAAACTTTACGAAACGACAACTTTGGTTTCTTGCCAAACCACAGTTCATAAGGCATCGTCTCAACGGATTTTGATGATCCCTGTTTAATGTGAATGTAGCTGTCTCTAATGCATAATCCCAAAACGATAGTGGTAAATCGGTAAGAGGCATCATAGATCGCACCATATCTAATAAAGTGCGGTTACGATGTTCGGACACACCATTACGCTGTGGTGTTCCAGGTGGCGTGAGCTGTGAAACTATTCCACATTGTTTTAAATGAAGGCCAAACTCGTAACTCAAATATTTTTCCTCCACGATCAGATCATAGAAACTTTATTTTCTTGTTACGACGATTCTCCACTTCACTCTGAAATTCTTTGAACTTTTCAAATGTTTCAAACTTGTGTTTCATTAAGTAGATATACTCATATCAGCTCAAATCATCTGTGAAGGTCGGAAAATAACAATACCTGCCACGAGCATCAACACTCATTGGACCGCATACATCAGTATGTATTATTTCCAATAAGTCACTAGCTCGTTCCATTGTCCCGGAGAACGGAGTTTCAGTCATCTTGCCCATAAGGCACAGTTTGCAAGCATCAAATGATTCATAATCAAGTGATTCCAAAAGTCCATCAGCATGGAGTTTCTTCATGCACTTTACACCGATAAGACCCAAATAGCAGTGCCACAAATAAGTTGCACTGTCATTATCAACTTTGCATCTTTTGGCATCAATACTATGAATATGTGTATTACCATGATCGAGATTCTATAAAACATCAACATTGGGTGTATGACCATAGAAGGTTTTATTCATGTAAACAGAATAACAATTTATTCTCTGTCTTAGATGAATAATCGTATTGCAGTAAACATGATCTAATCATATTTATGCTCAACGCAAACACCAAATAACATTTATTTAGGTTCAACACTAATCTTGAAAGTATAGGGAGTGTGCGATGATGATCATATCAATCTTGGAACCACTTCCAACACACATCGTCACTTCACCCTCAACTAGTCTCTGTTTATTCTGTAACTCCTGTTTCGAGTTACTAATCTTAGCAACCGAACAAGTATCAAATACCCAGGGGCTACTATAAACACTAGTAAGGTATACATCAGTAACTTGTATATCAAATATACCCTTGTTCACTTTTGCCATCCTTCTTATCCACCAAATATTCAGGGCATTTCCGCTTCCAGTGACCATTTCCTTTGCAGTAGAAGCACTCAGCTTCAGGCTTTGGTCCAGTTTTGGGCTTCTTCATGGGAGTGAAAACTTGCTTCCCTTCTACTTGAAGTTCCCTTTCTTTCCCTTTGCCCTTTTCTTGAAACTAGTGGTCTTGTCAATCATCAACACTTGATGCTCTTTCTTGATTTCTACCTTCGTCAATTTCAGCATCATGAAGAGCTTGGGATCATTTTCGTCATCCCTTGCATGCTATAGTTCATCAAGAAGTTCCAGTAACTTGGTGATGGTGACTAGAGAACTCTGTCAATCACTATCTTATCTGGAAGATTAACTCCCACTTGATTCAAGTGATTGTAGTACCCAGACAATCTGAGCACATGCTCACTATTTGAGCTATTCTCCTCCATATTTTAGCTATAGAACTTGTTGGAAACTTCATATCTCTCAACTCGGGTATTTGCTTCAAATATTAACTTTAACTCCTGGAACATCTCATATGATCCATGACGTTCAAAACATTTTTTTAAGTCCCGGTTCTAAGCCATAAAGCATGGTGCACTAAACTATCAAATAGTCATCATATTGAGCTAGCCAAACATTCATAACGTCTGCATCTGCTCCTGCAATAGGTCTGTCACCTAGCGGTGCATCAAGGACATAATTCTTCTGTGCAGCAAATGAGGATAAACCTCAGATCATTGCTACTATCATCCTTCAACTTAGTTTTCTCAAGGAACATATAAAACATAGGGAAGCTACAACGCGAGCTATTGATCTACAACATAATTTGCAAAATACTATTAGGACTAAGTTCATGATAAATTAAAGTTCAATTAATCATATTACTTAAGAACTCCCACTTAGATAGACATCCCTCTAGTAATCTAGATGATCACGTGATCCAAATAAACTAAACCATGTCCGATCATCACGTGAGATGGAGTAGTTTTCAATGGTGAACATCACTATGTTGATCATATCTACTATATGATTCACGCTCGACCTTTCGGTCTCCAGTGTTTTGAGGCCATATCTGCATATGCTAGGCTCGTCAAGTTTAACCCGAGTATTCTACGTGTGCAAAACTGGCTTGCACCCGTTGTATGTGAACGTAGAGCCTATCACACCCGATTATCACGTGGTATCTCAACACGAAGAACTGTAGCAACGGTGCATACTCAGGAAGAACACTTGTACCTTGAAATTTAGTAAGGGATCATCTTATAATGCTACCGATGTTCTAAGCAAAATAAGATGCATAAAGGATAAACATCACATGCAATCAAAATATGTGACATGATATGGCCATCATCATCTTGTGCTCATGATCTCCATCACCGAAGCATCATCATGATCTCCATCGTCACCGGCGCGACACCTTGATCTCCATCGTAGCATCATTGTCGTCTCGCCAACTATTGTTACTACGACTATCGCTACCGCTTAGTGATAAAGTAAAACAATTACATGGCGAGTGCATTGCATACAATAAAGCGACAACCATATGGCTCCTGCCAGTTGCCGATAACTTTGTTACAAAACATGATCATCTCATACAGCAATTTATATCACATCATGCCTTGACCATATCACATCATAGCAAGCCCTGCAAAAACAAGTTAGACGTCCTCTACTTTGTTGTTGCAAGTTTTACGTGGCTGCTACGGGCTTCTAGCAAGAACCGTTCTTACCTACGCATCAAAACCACAATGATTTTTCATCAAGTGTGTTGTTTTAACCTTCACCAAGGACCGGGTGTAGCCACACTCGATTCAACTAAAGTTGGAGAAACAGACACTCACCAGCCACCTATGTGCGAAGCACGTTGGTAGAACCGGTCTCGCGTAAGCGTACGCATAATGTCGGTCTGAGCCGATTCATCCAACAATACCACCGAATCAAAATAAGCAGTATGACTATTATCGCCCACAACTCTTTGTGTTCTACTCATGCATATAACATCAACGCATAGACCTGGCTCGGATGCCACTGTTGGGGAACGCAGTAATTTCAAAAAAAATCCTACGATCACGCAAGATCTATCTCTAGCTGATGCATAGCAACGAGAGGGGAGAATGTGTCCATGTACCCTCATAGACCGAAAGCGGAAGCGTTAAGTAACGAGGTTGATGTAGTCGAACGTCTTCGCGATCCAACCAATCAAGTATCGAAAGCACGACACCTCCACGATCTGCACACGTTCAGCTCGGTGACGTCCCTCGAACTCTAGATCCAGCTGAGGCCGAGAGATAGTACCGTCAGCATGACGGCGTGGTGACGGTGATGATGAAGTTACCGGTGCAGGGCTTCGCCTAGGCACTACGATGATATGACCGAGGTGGAAAACTGTGGGGGGGCACCGCACATGGTTGGGAGAGAAACTTGTGTGCCTTTGGGGTGCCACCTGCCCCCGTATATAAGGAGGGAGGGAGAGAGGCCGGCCCCTAGGGGCGCGCCAAGTGTATGGAGTCCTACTAGGACTTCCAAGTCCTAGTAGGAATCATTCCCCTTTTAGGAGTAGGAGAGAAGGAAGGAGAGAGGGAGTAGGAAAGGGCAAGGGGGGCGCCGCCCCCTTCCCCTAGTCCAATTCGGACCCATGGGGGGGCACCACCTCCCCTTGGCGTGCCTCCTCTATTTCCCATATGGCCCAATAAGGCCCATTACATCTCCCGGTGAATTCCCGTAACTCCTCGGTATTCCGAAAAATACCCGAATCACTCGAAACCTTTTCGATGTCCGAATATAGCCTTCCAATATATCGATCTTTATGTCTCGGCCATTTTGAGACTCCTCATCATGTTCGTGATCTCATCCGGGACTCCGAACAACCTTCGGTACATCATATCACATAAACTCATAATATCAATCGTCATCGAACGTTAAGCGTGCGGACCCTACGGGTTCAAGAACTATGTAGACATGACCGAGACATGTCTCCGGTCAATAACCAATAGCGGAACTTGGATGCATATATTGGTTCCTACATATTCTATGAAGATCTTTATCGGTCAAACCGCATAACAACATACGTTGTTCCCTTTGTCGTCGGTATGTTACTTGCCCGAGATTCGATCGTCAGTATCATCATACCTAGTTCAATCTCGTTACCAGCAAGTCTCCTTACTCGTTCTGCAATACTTCATCCCGCAACTAACTCATTAGTCACAATGCTTGCAAGGCTTATAGTGATGAGTATTACCAAGAGGACCCAGAGATACCTCTCCGAAACACGGAGTGACAAATCCTAATCTTGATCTATGCCAACCCAACAAACACCTTTGGAGACACCTGTAGAGCACCTTTATAATCACCCATTTATGTTGTGATGTTTGGTAGCACACAAAGTGTTCCTCCGGTATTCGGGAGTTGCATAATCTCATAGTCTGAGGAACATGTATAAGTCATGAAGAAAGCAGTAGCAATGAAACTGTAATGATCATGATGCTAAGCTAACGGATGGGTCTTGTCCATCACATCATTCTCCTAATGATGTGATCCCGTTCATCAAATGACAACACATGTCTATGGCTAGGAAACATAACCATCTTTGATTAACGAGCTAGTCAAGTAGAGGCATACTAGGGACACTATGTTTTGTCTATGTATTCACACATGTACTAAGTTTCCGGTTAATACAATTCTAGCATGAATAATAAACATTTATCATGAAATAAGGAAATAAATAATAACTTTATTATTGCCTCTAGGGCATATTTCCTTCAATACGTGAGTCATGTAAGGGAGTAATTATGCTTTAGTAAGAATATTGGTGTTAAGATTTGTGATTCCCTATGGAGGTACGAAAGTCAATAATTATACAATGAAGTTACATCCTACTTATGGTTCATTATTCAGTGTTATTTATGTTCAATGCTTGTTTCTGACCATTTGGTTGGTCGCTTCTCAATCTATTTGCTAGCATTCATTTGTACTAAGTGAGAATGCTCCTTTTGCATCCAAATCTTAAACCCAAAATTGTGCCAAATGAGTCCACCGTACCTACCTATATGCGGTGTTTCCATGTCGTTCCAAGTAAATTTGTATGTGCCAACTCTAGTTTTCAAAATGAATTTCCTTTTTGTGTGCCCGTACTGCTCATGAAGCGGCAGGGGGTGGCCAATATTTTCCATGCTAGGTATTTTATTCTCACGATGAGTGTTTATTCAGTTGTCATTGCACGAGAGTGTGGCAGGTAATAGTGATGCCCAATCTCGAAATGAAAAGAAATACTATGATAATGAATTCCTTGGAAAGTGTTGGTATGAAAGGCACCCGTGGATGCTGCTAGCCATGGATTGTGAAAGAATGGTGGAAAGAAAATAAACTTTACTTTTTGTTTGGGAACCGCCTATGATTTATCTAGCATGGAAGATATTGGGAATTCTCGGTTGTTTTCGTTCATAGGAAAAGCATGCCTCACAAAATAATTTTATCTCTCAATTTAAGCTATGAGCTCTGGCAGCTCTACAAATCTCTGCTTCCCTCTACGAAGGGTCTATATTTTTTACTTTTATGCAATTTTATTTTATGTTGAGTCTCCATCTTCTCTTATAAAGCACCAACTAGGGAACACTATTGTCATACTTGTGCATTGGATGTAGTTAATATTTGAGTGTGTTTCATGGATGGATCAATGATTGAGCATAATGGGCTAGGGATAACTTTCTTTATCGTTGATATTTTGAAAGACATAGTTTCTTGTTGATATGCTTGAGAATTGATGTTTCCATGTCAAATTATAGACTATTGCTTTGAATCATTCAGGTCCAAATGTCCATGCTACAAAGAAAAGAATATATGATGAATATGTTAGGTAGCATTCCACATCAAAAATTATGTTTTTATCATTTATCTACTCGAGGACGAGCACGAATTAAGATTGGAATGCTTGACATGTCTCCAACATATCTATAAATTTTTATTGTTCCATGCTATTATATTATGAATCTTGGATGTTTTATATACATTTACTAGCAACTTTATATCATTTTTTGGGACTAACCTATTAACTTAGTGCCCAATGTCAGTTGTTGTTTTTTACTTTGCAGAATATCAATACCAAACGAAGTCCAAATGCCACAAAACTTTTTGGAGATTTTTTGCTCGCAAGAAGAGACCCTGGAAGCTTCTGAAGGCCATGAGAGGATGGGCCAGTGGGCCACTAGGCACCAGGGCGCGCCAAAGTTCGTGGGTAGTGGGTCCCAAGTGGCTCCATTTGACCTACCTCCGCCTCTATAAATACTCTAAAATCCCAAAACCCTCAGGCGAGTCGACGAAATACTTTTTTCACCGCCACAAGTTCCAGAACCACGAGATTCAATTTAGAGGCCTTTTCTGGCACTTTGCCAGAGGGGGCAACAATCACGAAGGGGTTCTTCATCATCCTTGCTGCCCCTCCGATGAAGCGTGAGTAGTTTACCACAGACCTACAGGTCCATAGTTAGTAGCTAGATGGCTTCTTCTCTCTTTTTGATATTCAATACAATGTTCTCCTTGATGTTCTTGGAGATCTATTTGATGTAGTGACTTTTTGCGGTTTGTTTGTTGGGATCCAATGAATTGTGAGTTTATGATTTGATCTATCCATGAATATTATTCGAGTTTTCTCTGAACTCTTTTATGCATGATTGTTATTGCCTTGTATTTCTTCTCCGATTTATTGGTTTGGTTTGGTCAACTAGATTTATTTAACTTGCCATGGGAAGAGGTGCTTTGTGATGGGTTCGGTCTTGCGGTGCTCAATCTTAGTGACAGAAAGAGACATTACATGCATGTACCATTGCTATTAAGGGTAACAAGATGGGGTTTATTCATACGTGAGTTTATCTTGTCTACATCATGTCATCTTGCCTAATGCATTACTTCGTTTTTCCATGAACTTTATACACTAGATGCATGCTGGATAGTGGCCGATGTGTGCAGTAATAGTAGGAGATGCAGAATCGTTTCTGTCTACTAATCTTGGATGTGATGCCTATTTACATGATCATTGCCTTGGATATCGTCATAATTATTTTCTTTTGTATCAATTTCCCAACAACAATTTCTTTACCCACCGTGTGCTATTTTCTCGAGAGAAGCCTCTAGTGAAAACTATGGCCCCCGGGTCTATCTTTTATCATATAAAAATTCTAGAAATACCTTGCTGCAATTTTCTTTTATTTATTTTATTTTGTATGTTAGTTAGATGTATTTATCAAATCCTATATAGTTTAATCTATCTCAATACCGTTGAGGGATTGACGACCCCTCTACGCATTGGGTTGCAAGTAATTGTTGTTTGTGTGCAGGTGTTGTTTACATAGTGTTGGTTGGTTCTCCTACTGGATTGATAACCTTGGTTTATAACTGAGGAAAATACTTATCTCTATTGTAATGCATCATCCCGACCTCTTCAAGGAAATCCAACATAGCTCACAAGTATTAATAGGACAATACTCATATTCATTTATTCATCGGAACATATTATTATTTCCCTATTCATAAAGCAATCACTTGAAGAAGCAACATGCTTCGGGACTATATACATGCCCGTGTGTGGTGTGACCAATCTAGTATGTACGCAAATGATCAATTTAGCTTAGCACATTTAGATTCCAACCATGCAAGGTATGAATTCATTGATTCTAAGCATCCTATAATTCCATATGTTAACCACCAAATACTAACCAATGGGAACCTGTGGAATTAAGGAAGAAGATTAAACGTGAGGTAATATTGAGTGGTCCATCTTGCATCATGGCTTTGGGTTGGAGTAACATTGCAATGGCGCCATCCCACATAACAGCTTCGCCCTGGCAAGGAGCCGACTTCGTCCTTCACAAATGTTGCAAACAAAATGCTACAAAACCACATTAGTCCATAACAAGTTGAAATCGTTACCAATAACAAGTGTGACAATTGTGGACGGACATGCCCACTTAGTTGGGTTCATCCTTCCCTCGTGAAGCACATGGCACTTCTTATTTTTGTCGCAGTCAAGGAAGGTGATCCCCTAAAATAAAACTTGTTGTCTATGCGTGACTTCATCAATGGGATAAACGGCTTCACCACATGCAATACGAGTAGACCTCCTCGTAAACATCTAGGCAAAAAAGATCCAGTCCAATACATTCATACACAAAGTGATCCTAAGTGAAACATATGACAAAAATCCTCTAAAAACATCAACAAATTCACGTTCAGCTAAAATTTTGGATAAAAACATACAAGAACCTAAACATGGAAATGTTAGGCCTATAGAACACAGATTTGCGAAAAAATAGTTGGAACTAAAAACAAGCCGGGAGAGAGATCCGACGAGGGTTTGGAGAGATTTGGAGGAAGAAGAGAGAGGAGATTGAAAAATTAGATTGATTTGCCTCCTCGTTAGGCTCATATGGTCGATATTACAAGAAAATGTGTTGGCGCATACCTAGTACAACCAATGGTACGAGCACTAGCGCTTAATGAGAAAACTGACCTTTTGTTGCTCTAGCCACGCAGATGGTACGACAGATGGCACAAGTGCTCAATGCTCGTACCGTCCACCTTCATGGCAAAATGGACCTTCTGTTGCGCTAGCCATGCAGATGGTATGACAAATGGCATGAGTGCTCAATGCTCGTGTCGTTAGCCATCGTGGAAAATGATACCTTCTGTAAGTCCCTGCAAGAATTTGGTACAACCGGAGGTACGAGCGCTCACGCTCGTACGTTAGCCGTATTTTGCTGTGGCACTGTTGGCTTGCCTATCCTCCTCTAGCACGTCTGCTGGTACGGCTGTGATGGGTTGTACATGCACCATCTTTTACCCTAGATGTCTTAATTGAATTTTTCTTCGGGGTTTTTCTTCTTAAGACTGAGACGTTAGTTCCAACATATTCAAAAGGCAAAATTTCCAGACTTTTTAATATAAGCACAACACCTAGTAACTTTTTAATGTCAATAACAACCATCTTCTTCTTCTTCTTCTTCTTCTTCTTCTTCTTCTTCTTCTTCTTCTTCTTCTGTAAACTAAACTTCAGCACTCATTAAACAAACAAAATAAAAGCAAAACAAACTTACTCACTCTACCTTATTTGCATGGGGTGCTTCCCATGAAGCGCTTTATTTTTGGTTGGTTAGCTTGACCGAAGTGATAGTTACTTCTCTTTGAGTGCAGGAACGCCTAGCCCATTGAGGGAGTTATGGACTAAGGGGTCCTCGGGATGTTGGCCCATCGAATATGGGTCGAACTGGTGAAGCCGTACAACAACAGGAGATCAATGAAGCCATGGTGTGCCCTCCAAGTCAAGGATATGCATGATCTCTTTAGCAATGAAGTTGTGGATCTATCTCCGGTAACCCTAACCCTACCGATGTCTATATAAACTGAGGGTTGTAGTCTTTAGGGCCAGAGCCATATTCATAACCTCATCGCCTTAGGGTTTAGCTCATGCTGATCTCGAGGTAGATCTACTTTGTAAACCATACTATACATCTAATACAAACAAGCAAGACGTAGGGTATTACCTCTTCGAGGGGGCCTAAACCTGGGTAAACACTGTGTTCGTCGTCCCTTGTTACCCATCGATCCTAGATCCACAACTCGGGACCCCCTACCCCGAGGTCTGACAGTTTTGACACTGACATTGGTGCTTTCATTGAGAGTTCCGTTGTGTGGTCGCCCGAAGGATTGATGGCTCGCCTAATCATAAGAGAAGGCATCAGACCCGGGGACTTCTTTGTCCCTGGTCAACTCTTCATGTTCAGCAGCATCATGCTACACGCTGACCTGACTGGCCGTTTGGATTAGATCGACAACTTCGCTCCTGAACACCGAATTCGATTTGGTAATCTGGAATATGTTGCGGACACGTGGGGCGATCTGGTTTTCGTCGGATTCACTACCCCCTTCCGCACCCTCGTGGGCCTCGCCATGCCCGCGCTGGAGTCCCCCTCCGACCCAATCTACAGATCGGCCCCTGCCCTCCAGAGAGCTTCGAGCCAAGAGGGCTCCGCTTCAAGTGGGAGCCAGACTCCACCCACGGTTGGGTCTGCTGTGTCGGCGGAGGACCTATCCTCGACCTTCGAGGCAGAATCAGGAGGCAGAGGCCAAGAGTCAATATCAGATGAACTTCCCCGTCACAATGCTCCTCTGGCCTTAAGCCCTTACGACGAGCTGGCAACCGATGGCTAGGGTCACCCCCGGCCCAAAGCAACTTGATCTCGAATCCCAGTGTGGAAACCACACGCAAAAACCAAGGCCCGTCCTTAGTCCCCGGTGACAATCTGGACCCTCTCAAGGATCCAGTGCAGTACCCCGAGTTTAGCTTGGCTTGTGGAAACCAAGGACCAGCCAGGGCACTAACTGCCTCCCACCCCAACGGAATTTGGCCTAGAGCCCTCAAATTCGGCGACCCTCGCTATGTTAAACGAAGCGCTAGACCGAATCCAGAAAATGACCATCCAGGAGGACCTATCCTCCGCTCACAACCATCAACCCTTCGAAGCATACCACGGGGAATTTTACGTCCCACCCACCACCCACTTGGTAGCCACTGTCGATGATTTAACCGATATGCTAGATTACAATTCGGAAAACGCCGAATACATGGACAAGGATAGCGGAGCCACGTCTAATACCGATGCTACCCCCTGTCACCGGTCGCTGGTCGGCCACGTCCACCTATGATTTTTACATGGTGGACACTCCCAAGGACGGCGATGGCACTCCTAATCAGGAAAAAGATAAGCCCGAAGATGAGCCACCCAAGCGCCAAAAACAGTGTCATCGATCAAAGCCACGTCGAAGCCAGGCAAGTAACATGGACTCTGCGGAGAATGGCACCGCAAATAATACGGATGACCTCGCCGGAGCTGCGGCTAACGAGCATCATCAAGATGACCCCGCGGGGCAGGAGGACCCATTCAACCCGGAAAACCCCCGACGACTCCGAAGATAGCAACTACCTCCCACTCTGTGAAGTGGAGGCCAGTCTTGGTGAAGACGATTTCATCATCCCCAAAGACTCGCTGAAGCAGGAACGGTTCAAGCGGAGGCTTCTATCCACCGCCCGCAGCCTGAAGAAACAAAAGCGCAAAATCATGGCCGAGCAGGACACCCTCAATGATCGATGGACCAAAGTCCTAGCCGCCGAAGAAGGGTAAGGTCATGAACAACCAATCAAAAGCTATCCCAAGAGAAGATTGCTGCCGCAGTTCGACGATGAAGCCGTAGAGACAACACGTCCAACATACACACGCGTCGAACAACCGGACCGCCCCCCTAGAGGACGGGACAGAGAAGCTGACAAGGCCGAGCACCCCACTGACCTACCTCGCCATCATGGCAAGGATCAAGTGCGGCCCACCTGTGAGTATGACCCGCCACGACCTAGATGTTCGAGGAGGCCATACCATGTCCATCTAGGGACCCAGAGAAGATCCATCCACTCAATTGGAGGGATATTACGAGTGGTCGAATCGAGACGATAGAATCTGGGAGAAGCAGCAAACTCGGATGTCCGAAGACCTCCGACGAGATGTAGCTCGAGTTCGGGGCGCCGCACACCCCTTGTGTTTCATAGTGAGGGTAATGCAACACCAATTCCCAGAAGGCTTCAAGCCTGTGAACATTGAACCATACGACGGAACCATAGATCCGGTCGTATGGATAGAGGATTTCCTCCTCCACAATCACATGGCGCGAGGAGATGACCTTCACGCCGTCAAATATCTTCCACTAAGGCTTAAAGGTTTGGCTCGACACTGGTTGAATAGCCTTCCCGAGGACTCTATAGGCTGTTGGGAAGAGCTTGAGGACGCTTTTCGAGCGAACTTTCAGGGCACCTATGTCCGGCCTCTGGACACTGAAGACCTAAATCACATCACACAACAGCCCAGAGAATCTGCCTGACAATTTTGGAACCAATTCCTGATAAAGAAAAACCAGATCATCGACTGTCCGGATGCCAAAGCCTTGGCCGCTTTCAAGCATAATGTCAAGGATGAATGTCTTGCAAGACACCTCAGCCAGGACAAACCAAGAACTATAGCAGCCCTTACTTCTCTCATGACCCGCTTTTGCACGGGCGAAGACAGTTGGCTTGCTCGAACAAACGCCAACCCCGACACACCGGTACCTCCGAGGTTCGGGACAGAAATGGAAAGCCTAGACACAACAAGAGTAAACATCGCCACAATGACGACGAGGGCGAGGATACGAAAATAAATGTCGAATTCCAAAATCAGAAGTCCGGACCCCAAAAGAAAGCCCCTAAAGGCAACAGCGACAGCCCATCCAGACTAGACGCAATCCTGGACAGGACTTGCCAGATCCACAACACTCTAGAGAAGCCCGCCAACCACTCCAACCGTAATTGTTGGGTGATGAAGCAGGCCAGTAAGCTTACAGCCGAGGACTCAGGCAAAAGCTCGCAAAGCGAGGACAATGACGAGCCCGTAGGCCGAATAGTGGAGGCCAGAAACCCTTCCCTTTCGAGGTCAATACAGTGAATATGATCTACACAACCCACATAACAAAGAAGGAAAGGAGGCGAGCGCTGCGAGACGTATATTCTGTCGAGCCCGTAGCGCTGAAGTTCAATCCATGGTCAGCCTACCCGATCACTTTTGATCGTAGGGATCATCCAACCAGTATATGCCATGGAGCATCCGCAGCCTTAGTACTCGACCCCATCATCGACGGATTCCACCTCACTAGATTCCTAATGGATGGGGGCAGTAGCCTCAGTCTGATATACGCAGACACAGTGAGGAAGATGGGGATCGCTCCGTCAAGGATCAAACCCAATGACACCACCTTCAAGGGGGTCATTCCGGGAGTGGAGGCCCGCTGCATAGGCACCGTGATGCTTGAAGTAGTGTTCGGCTCTTCGGACAACTTCCAAAGCAAGGACTTGATCTTTGACATTGCACCTTTCCACAACAGCTATCATGCCCTCCTTGGCCGAACGATGTTCGCCAAGTTCAATGTCCTCCCGCATTACGCGTACCTCAAGTTGAAGATGCCTGGCCCTTTGGGTGTCATCACCATCAACGGCAACACAGAACTCTCACTTAGGACCGAAGAGCACACAGCGACCCTAGCGGTCAAACACCAAACCGGCCCATACAGGTCCGAATGCCGACCAGCCGTAAAGGCCCGCGACAACAGTAAACGGGTTTGAACCCGTTCCCCGTCATGGGAACCCGCATGCGTTCGCTGCAAATAGGGATGCGCGCCCCACAGCATACCCACATTCTTTGCGCTCCATGTGCCTCATTAGCACAATTTCGCACTCAAAATACCATGAGCACCCATGAGGCATATATCAATAAATCCAAAGTACATGTTCGGCTAACCCGAACTTTTGAATCACCTCATCTTCGGACGACCCGGGGGCCAATTCCGAAAACCCCCCAAGCATAAAGCTTCACCAACAGGATCCTCGCCCCACAAGGTCTCGTCGAAGGTCCCAACCTCCACCTCTCAGAAGCAAAGGCGGAGACGTGCAGCAGGGCATAATGAAGGCTTTGGCTCACGCATCAAGGCCCTGTGTAAACCTTTACTCTGTATTTTTTCTTACAAATAATGCCTTTGCAATTCCGATTGTACGGTTAGACGTCTCGAGCCTGTGAGAAATAATAAAAGCGCCCTTTATGGTGTTCGGATATCCGCATCTTGTGATTGTCTATTTCCTTTCCGATTCTCCCAACGCTCTTCGAACAGCACCGCATAAAAACATGACTGGTTAACTAACCTAGAGCTCGATTTCCCCATCAGCTCAGTACCCCAAGTCCGACACTACTTTCCGCTGAGTGTTCGGCGTCTCGGATATTGCACTATATGCATCAAGTTCTGAACTACGTCTTAGGTCAACAGTTGGGTTGCCCGGCTCCTGAGCTTGCCCCTTATGTTCTGCATGTTCGGCTAAGAGGGCAAAGGGAGAACCCCTGTGATTGTACTTCTGTCTCACCCAGTCAAGTACCTCAAAAGGAGAAAGCCGAAAATTGACCGCCATAATAAGCATGAACTGATCAGTGATCCGATGACGAGGTTTGACTCTAAAAATCATTGGCAATTTCGCCATGTCACACGAAGGGTTCGTCTTGACACAAACCACATGATCGGAAAGGGTAGGCATTTCCCCCAAGTACATTACAAAACACAGGGGGCTAGTCCTTAGCCCCCACCGTCAAGCTCCTAAGGCTAAGTGAAAGCAGTAAACCCGAATAGTCTGATTGCCTAGTTTTTCTCACACGCTACCGCCTCCGGGTACCAAGATGTTGGCTAAGGGTAACAGTACGGAGACAAAACACCCCTCGTGACATTCACCTGGGGGCTGAAGCTGACGACTGGTAGCTTTCAGAATAAACATACGGCCCAATAGGAGTCAAAATTAAAATCATGACAATATGAAACAAGTCAAGAGGCCGCATTATAAAGCACAAGGTCCACTTGGTACAAATTTAATATAGACATTCAAGCATTACATGTTTTGAACACTAGCCCTCTATCGCCCGCTCGCCATTCATCACCTGCGCAAAGTACTGCTTAGGACAACGATGCTCTTTTCCCTTGGGGGAGGACTAGTGGCCAAGTCCATTGGATTAATCTTCGGCCGATGCACCATGGTCTTCGCAAACGCAAGCCTCGCCCCCTCAAGGTACGCAGAGCGCTTCATGGCGTCAATCTGGAGCGGCACCTCTCATAGCTTCTATAGCAGACCTAAGTAGGTGTCCTGAATGGGCTCGGCGGACCACAGACTGACACAGAGGTCCTTCACGACCAGCTCGGACATCTGATGCATCTCCATCAGCTGCTTCATTTGATTGCTGAGGAGGGGAGGACGCTCGGAAACCAAAAACTGTGACCAGAAGAGCCGTTGCATGGAGTCCTCCTCGTGCGTAGCATAGTGCTTCGCCGCGGCCGCCACATTCTTCGGAAGTTCGGCGAAGACGCCTGCGGAGCACCAGACCTGCATCAGCAAGGCGAATCTGTTGCCTCCGAACACACTCTACGGTAAGTATTTCTTACCATTTGCAATTTGCCCGACTTGGCGGAGCTCTTCCCAAACAGCTCGTGCATCAGTCCTCGCCTCCTGGAGCTCTTTCTCCGCCTTGGACAGCTAGGAGGATCGCTCCTCCTTTTCCTTCTCAAGGAGCTCCAGCTTCTTGGTGGCATCCTGGAGCTCCACTTGCACTTCGGTTACGCGAGCCTCATGCTGCCCACCAACGAGCTTGGCCTTCTCGAGCTCGGCCACCGCCTCGTCAGTGGTCGTTTTCTTTGCAGCCGCCTGGGCCTCAGCTTTCTTCAGGGCCTCCCTCAAGTCGATCCATCTCCTCAAGTGTCGCGGCATTAGCAGCCGCGGCCGCGGAAGATGCCTGCATCAGCAAAAGAAATGTCGATATTATTAATTGGACTACCGAATTTGATCCTCTACAGGCTTCTCTGAAGTCCTTGCAGAGTCTCGGTGGCTACTATATACATGGCCTATCCAAACTAAGGACTAAATCCGATTTATGAGAAACGAGCATTACTTGAACCTCAAAGCCTGTTAGTAGGCCTTGAACAGCGTTGTTTAGTCCGAAATGAAGGGACTGAACACCCTGTATAACCGCACTCATAAGAGTGTGGTGCTCGTCGATGACGGCAGAGTTGTCCACCAACTCCGCTAGCACGTCCGGCCAGCCCACCTTCCCCAACACCTTCCCCGTCAAAATGAGGTACCGGCTCCCTTGGGGGCTCGGGAGCCGAATTCGATAGGGGTTCGGATGATCCAAATCCCCTCCCCGCGTCAGCCAGGAGGGATGCATCCCCCTCGTCTCCAACGACCGAGACGTTGGCCTCGGCCATGGTGGCGTCGACTTCCTCCCCTGAGTTTGGAGGAGGAGGGATCTTTTGCAACAACACCTCCCCGAGCTCTTCGGGGATTAGAGGAAGTGCGGAACGTGAGTCGTTGTCCGCCAGTTCGGTGGGCAGGGACGTCCCCTCCGAGGTCTCTTCGATGGGGTGGCCATGAAAAGAACTACACCGCCAAGAAAAAACAATCAATCTATGTTCTACCAGGGACTACTATAGAATAAGGCAATTGAAAAGGCAACGATATATACCTGGTCGCATGGGCTTGACCCTGGGTCCCTTTTTTGGGAGCTCCTCGGACGCTTCGGACACCTCGTCCGAGCTGTCAGACAGGACTAGCTTGGGTCAGCACCACCTCTTCAGGGCCGAAGAAGTTTGAACCTCCTCGACGTCACCAGACGCCGCCCTCTTCTTAGAGTGCGAGGAGGAACTTTCCTCCTTGTCCCCATCCTGTACGGATGAGGCCGTAGCGTCCCCGGACCGGTTACCCGACCGAGCCCTGTGGCAGAGCCCCTCCCTGACCCCTGGTACCTCCGTCCTCTTGCCCTTCTCGACGGACGCCTTGTAAGGCACCACGACTAACAACTTCTAGCTGTTAGGATCGAGGCCCCTCTAGCAGCAGCACCGGGCCGCTGATCTTCTCAGCCTTGGCAAGCTAGCCCTGCAAAATCCACATAAAGAGGTTCGGATCAAATCGTATGATGCGAATATTCGAACTCATGTTGAGACAAGTGCCACTCACCTTCCTCGGAGGGTTCGTAGCATCGAGGCCGATGTCCTCCCCCTCGACCGGCCAATCCTTCTCTGGTTTGAATAGCAGACTCCACACTTTCTTGTGGGTCGTGCCGAAGAGATGTTTCATGGTGGCCGGATCCTCGGGATCATATTCCCACATTGGCTTGGCCCTCTCCTGGCAGGGGAGGAGTTGACGATGGAGCATGATCTGAATCACGTCGACTAGCCTCGCACCGGTCTCCATTACGCTAACGACACGCTTCTGCAGCGCCTTGTAGTCATCGGCAGACCCCTAGTCCGGGCTCTTGGTGGTCCATGAGGCCAGCCTGGTAGGGGGTCCGGATCTAAATGCGGGAGCCGCCGCCTAGCCGGCTCCCCTTGGCTCGGTGATACAAAACCACTCCTTCTGCCACATTTTGACGGTGTTGACAAAATGGCCCGCCGGCCACTAGACCCGCGTCAGTTTACTGATCAT
This sequence comes from Triticum dicoccoides, assembly GCF_002162155.2. Classification (NCBI taxonomy): domain Eukaryota; kingdom Viridiplantae; phylum Streptophyta; class Magnoliopsida; order Poales; family Poaceae; genus Triticum; species Triticum dicoccoides. Next base: position 444,110,375 of record NC_041391.1, on the reverse strand, counting down.
GGCCCCGCCGCAGTCCGCATGTTCCCGCCAACTACCTTGGGCTTGATGTTGAACACCTTTAGCCACAGGCTGAAGTGTGGCTGGACTCGGAGGAAGGCCTCGCAGAAGATGATGAAGGACAAGATGTGGAGAAGGGATTTGGGGGCTAGATCATGAAAATTTAGCCTGTATAAGAACATCAACCCTCTCACAAAGGGGTGCAGGGGAAATCCAAGCCCCCTAAGGGAGGAAAATGACCCTTTCGCCCGGCTAGGGCGTAGGGATGATCTGGCCCTCTTCGGGGGGCCGATGGGCAATGTCAGCCGACAAGTAGCCGGCCTGCCTCAGCTTCAGGATGTCACCCTCGATGATGATGGAGGCCTCCCACTTCCCATTGGCGCCAGATCTGGCCATGGCTGAAGGGGATGGGGTGGGATTTGCTGAGGAAGCAGAGAAAAGGGGCGCCAGAGCTCTAAGGATCTACGTGAGGGGAAGGTGGAAGAAGGCATGGGATGATTACTGTTGTAGCTCCCCCTTTATAGGCTATTGACGAGCCAGGGGCTCCTTTTTTCACGCCATTGGCTTCTCCACTTCCCGATACACTCGCAACATTATGTGTGGGGAGGGGGATCGAAATCATTGATCATATCCCCCGAAAGGCGGGGCACGATCTCCACATTAATGAGACGTGTTAGACGTGGCATCGGCCTTGAGCCGCGCTTCGAGAAACACTAACCACTCGGCGTTATGAGCGGGTGTGACTCTTTGTTGGAGAGGAAAAGTTGCCAGGCGAAGGCACTGTTTACGCTTGAACAATTTCTTTTGCCTTCGTTGCTAAGGAAAACTGCCATTTCAGATTCCGGACATCACTTGGCTCCGAACATGAACAAAGCACACTGAAGAACTCGCCTCGCAAGCCTAATACTGTTGGGTGAGCGGATGCCAGATACAAGCCTTGGCGTTGGAGGCAAGTTCGGGGGCTACTGAGGGAGTTATGGACTAAGGGGTCCTCAGGACGTTGGCCCATCGAATATGGGCTAAACTGGTGAAGTCGTACATCGGCAGGAGATCATTGAAGCCGTGGTGTGCCCTCTAAGTCAAGGATAGGCATGATCTCTTTATCCCTTATTGTAATCTATCTCCGGTAACCCTAACCCTACCGGTGTCTATATAAACCGAGGGTTGTAGTCTTTAGGGCTAGAGCCATATTCATCACCTCATCGCCTTAGGGTTTAGCTCATGCTGATCTCGAGGTAGATCTACTCTGTAAACCATACTATACATCTAATACAATCAAGCAGGACATGGGGTATTACCTCTTCGAGAGGGACTGAACCTAGGTAAACATTGTGTTCGTCGTCCCTTGTTACCCATCGGTCCTAGATCCACAACTCAGGACCCCCTACCCCGAGGTCTGCCGGTTTTGACACCGACACCCATTGCTCCTAGCGTTCGGGATATTGTCTCGTGTGTACATCTTCACCTTCTTTTCCTAGGGAAGTACTTCATAAATGGATTCTTTGACGGAAGGTCAAATCTCACATTTTCGTCAAAAACGTTAATGGTAGCTTTGATGGTCTTAAGAACGGTCTACCTAGTATAATTGGTGCTTGGTGCAGCAAAGTAAATCGGGTCGCCCCGAAATATCAGATCGCCCCCACTTCGCTTGACTGGGCGACACGGGCGGCCTCCCATCCAATCTCCAGTGCCGCCTCCTCCATTATTCCTCCCTATCGACGGCAGGCCCTCAACTTTCTTCTTCTTCTTCTTCTTCTTCTTCTTCTTCTTCTTCTTCTTCTTCTTCTTCTTCTTCTTCTTCTTTGACTCTTCCTAGCGGGGGCATCTCTGCCAAGCGGCTAGTCAGATCACCATATGTAATATTAGATGGCCAAAGCGCACTTGTTGCGTCCTCTCCCCATTATCTCCCATTAGAGCCAGCCATGGAGCGTTCACCATCCCCAAGTGGTGTAAGGTGAGGCGGACATGATGTCTTCAACTCCAGCATGAGATGCCATCATCCAGCGGTGCATCGGTCTGATCTATGGCTTCCCTATAGATGATTCATGTGATGGCTTACGGGCGATGCTATCATTGGGGTACGTGATTTAGCTTACTGGCTTTGTGTTCTCTAACATCATGACTTCAATGGTGTGCTGGACTGTTCGGCTGGTCCGCTGGTGCTTGGTGATAGTGGTGCAGTGATTAGTGGTAGATCTAGCGGCTTCATCATCTACGCCACTTCGGCCAGCGGTGCCGGACTCGCCGTGACCACCGAAAGGTCTTCGCCAGGGATTCTCTCTTCAGATCCGGTGGTTGTGTTCAGCAGGGAGATGCAAACTATGGCGATGATTTGACGGAGAGGGATGGTTGTGGAGCGGTGGTGGTCTGGCATGCAGCTGCTGGGCCTGGGATCGCGGGAAAGTGGCGGCGACAACACATAAGTGACGTCGATGGTGGTGCTACTCGAGCATCTGGTCTCGAGCTGCGGGGTGAAAGCCAAGGTCTGACATGTGTCAGTTATACCTGGCAATGGTGATGGCTTTCCGTCGTTACCTTGTTGAAGGCATTGCTTAGATATGTTCAGACTGGTTCTTCAGGGTGAAAAGTAGATTGTGACGTTGGCTGGTTGTATCCGGTGACAGCGGCGATTGAGCGCCCCTCCCTTCCTGAAGACGTTGTTGTTAAAGAACCTCGGTGTATGTGTGATGTCATAAGATGGTTGGTGTGAATATGGTCATTGTTGTAGTTTGCGGATTGCGGATCCAAGCTAGGGTTTTTTCATTTTTCCTCGTTTACATATAGCTTTGGTCTTACATGACTTTGTTATTTGTCAGCGTGTTTTGTGTGTGTGTGTGTGTGTTGATGTTGGTTGTGTGCATCATAGCCATGCAAAGGTCGGATGTGTGCTCATTATATTTGTATAATTGGTGTAATGAGATCTTCAGGCATATCAACAATACGTCTCGTCCCTTTGTCCCTCCTCCAAGAAAAGGCGGTTAGGATTTCTGCCTCCCGTCGTCGGCGCCGCCGATCTCCCACGTCTCCTGTGGCCTTAGGGCCATGGGTGCGCGGTGGATCCCGGCCCTTGTCGACGGGAGGGCTCCGTTTTCAGGTGCTTCTTCAAATTTTGTTAGGGTTTGTGTCTTGTTCAAGAAAATGAGACGGCGACAACTTCTTAAAGATGGAATAAAGTTCTCCCCGCCTAGCCCCCGTCCCAATGGCGTGTCTAGCATCGTCGGAGGGCGTGTGGAGGTGTGTCTCCGGCGAATCTCGCGATATTTGGTTGGTGGTTGTTTTTGGTGGATCCGCTCGGATCCGGTCTTTGTTCGTCTTTGTTCATGTGTCTTCAGGTTGGATCCTTCCGATCTAAAATTCTCTTTATCGATGGCGGTTGCTGTTCTGGGGCGTTGGCCCTATGGGACCTTAGCACGACGACTTTCTGACTGTCTGCTACAACAAGTTGTACCCGCTCCGGTGTTCGTTGTACTGTCATGATTGAAGATGAATAGATCGACAGTTTCCCGCAAAAAACAAAAACAAAATCAAATCATAACAGAGCAATCATCAATTTGAAGGACTACAAGTTGTTTTTAGAGTCGGTTGAACTTGTAAACACGCTTTATGTTTTTCAAAACAAAAAAGTATCGAGCTCGGAACCGAAAGTATATTTACCACAGCTGACACTGCTACAGTTCGTTGGAGGGGGTGAGATCTTAAGTCTCAGTTTGCCGCGTAACGAATTTCGGACGAGTCTCTCCGACCGCCACACAGCAACTTTTCCCAGTCACAGAAATCACACCAACTTCTTCCCCAGTTCAGCTCACATCTCCTTCAGTCCATTCTGAGGGGCGTCTCTACCCAACTCCAATGCCTTCCAAACCCTAGCCCTCACCCCTCGGCCCCTCGCTGCCATGCCAGATCTGAGCACCGTCTGTCCCGAACTGTCTGCCGACGCCGCCGTGGACCTAGTGGGCGGGGATGCGGCCGCTGACCCCGCGACGGCAGCGGCGGCGGCGGCGACGGAATCCTCCTCCGGCGGCGATGGCGCTCCCATTATCCCTGTGGAGTGCCGTTGGAGCGGCCGCGTGCGCGCCTTTGACGTCCAGGGCGCGGTCCCTGTGACCGCCTGCCCCGAGGCGCGCCGCGGCGGCGAGAGGAAGTCGTCCTCTGTTCCGCCCCCTTCGTCCGCGGCGGCGTCACTCGCCCCGTTATCGGGTTGGGTGCTCGAGGACTATGTGAACGAGGGCGTGATCGCTGTCACTGCCGGCGCGGAGGCGCGCAGAGGAGGCGGCCGGAAGAACTCGTCCTCTGCCCCGCTGCCTCCGTCCGCAGCGGCACCAGCGCCGGCATCTGGTCGGGCACTCGAGGAATATGTGAACGCCGACGTGGCCTCTCTCGCCGCCTCTCCTGAAGCGCACCACGGCGGCGGTAAGGACTCCTCTGCCCCGTTGCATTCTGCCGCCACGGCCGTACATGCGCCAGCACCGGGTGTGAAGCTCGAAGATTATGTGAACGTGTGTGCGGTCTCTGCCACTCCATATCTTGAGGCGCGCCGCAGTGGCGGAAAGAAGCCGGATCTGATGCTAGAGGACTATGTGAACAAGGGTGTGGTTTCTATCACAGCCCACCCTGAGGTGCGCCGCGGCAGCGGGAAGAGGTCGTCTTCGACTCGTTCGCCTTTATCTCCGGCAGCAACGGTGCTGGCGCTGGCATCGGGTCGGTCACTCAAGGACTATGTGAAGGAGTGGGAGGCGAGGAAGGTGGCGTCAGGTGCCTCCCTGCAGCATTGTGTGCTGCCATTCCTCACTGGTGCGCCCAAGGCGGTAAGGGTTTCTGCTCCTAATGACTGAATCGCCGGTGGCTGATTCAGCATTACTTAGAATTGCTGTTCTACCGAAATTCATGTTAAGGTGATTTACTCTGTGCACCATCAAACTTAACTATAAAATATCTCCACAACTGCATATTGTACCAAAATGCAACCCATACATCTCAATTGGTAATACACCGTCACAACTAAGATCAACCAATGCTCGAGCAGTTTGTCAACAGATGTAAACAAGCAAAGCCTTGATTATAAAACCATCACATTTGTCCTTGTGATGCACAGATTTACTTTCTCTATCCACAGCTCACATATTTTCAACAGCATGCTGTCATAATTTCTAGTCATGTAGAGAACTTAGATTGATCACAGGTAGGCAGAGACTTATATAAAGTTTGCAATCAGCTGGCTAGCAAGCCGTCTGATCTGTTCTCAGGATCAGCCGACTGATGCTGTAACGCCCCGGCCAAACCCACCGGTTCCTGGCCGTTGCGCCTGGCTACCACCTAGGATCTAGACTAGCCCCACAGACCAACACTAGTCTTTCCTGCGCACATTGTCCTCACTCGTGCGCACCCGGGATCAACTTCGTAGTCAGCCACCCATCCTCAAATTGCTCCAAGCCAAGCACGCTTAACTTTGAGGTTCCGGGAGCCGGAAAAGAAGGTGCACCTTGTTGATAAGAGTAGTTTATCATTTGACGTCGGCCCAACAGGAACGTTCCCTCCTGGCACACGTCTGCGCGTCCAGCCCGGCACATGTGCCATGCCGTGTGCCATGACAGGTCACACGCGCCATACGCCACATGCCCGCGCACCTGACCCACACACACCTGTGTAACCGCGAGCGTCGCCTCTGATACCAATTGTAACGCCCCGGCCGAAACCCATCGGTTCCTGGCCGTTGCGCCTGGCTACCACCTAAGGTCTAGGCTGGTCTTTCCTGCGCACTTTGTCCTCACTTGTGCGGACCCGGGATCAACTTCCTAGTCGGTCAGCCATCCTCAAATTGCTCCAAGCCAAGCATGCTTAACTTTGAGGTTCCTTTTGGATGGGCTCCTGGAAAAGAAGGTGCACCTTGTTGATACAAGTAGTATATCACTCCTATTAAGCCGGGATCTCACTGATGCCTAACGCGCCTCAACATTGTTTGGGGTCAAAGTTACGACCCTTCTTCCAGTTGCGTGACTTAAGGCACCAGCTCATCCTGGCACCTAGGTGGCGGCCTAGGTGGTGATTAGATAATCACATATATTAGTCAAATCATAACAAACAACAATCATACAACAGAGAGAAAAATCAGAACAAATGACACTCATATGACATACATCCCACAACATCTCTCAAGCAAAAACACATTAAATTATCCAGTCCTTTCTCCCAGTGTTCTAATACCACCAGGCTGTCAGGTCCACTGCTTACCAACTCAATCCTTGTCCTCCTATTTCTAACTCTCTACTCTTATACTTGTACAATTCTATGTGAGTAGAGGAGAGCAAGCAGAATCCAGCACCGCTAGCCGCAGAGCTGGCAGCTGAGAGGCAAGCAGCGGGGCAGAATATGGATATGGGCAACGAGCTGCAAAGTAGAGTGGGGAGGGGGAGGAACAAAGAAGAAAGGGAATGAAAAAAGAGTACCTGTGAGACGACGGCGGAAGACAGGGAGGTGACACCATGCTATGGACGGTGGCAACAGATGTGGGCTGGAGACGGTCAACAACTGGCATCAGTGGCTATGGTTCCTTCCCAGTTCTGAACCCTCTCTCCACTTCCTCTCTCCTAGCAAGCTGAAGACAAGATCTGAGCTCCCCTTTCCCTCCTAGATATCAGTCAGTTTAAGCGAGCAGCCACACTAGCCAACTGGCCAACATGTTAATATGTTATCAACTACACTGCACAGTGGTGAGCTGGCATGAACAATGTGGTTGTTCTTTGATCAATGTGGGATCTGAGAAAAGTTGTTTTATGCAGTATTAGTTCCAGTGCTGCCTTTGACCCCCTCTCCATTTTCACTCTACGAGTAGACCAAAGACCAGATCTGATCCCCCCTTCCTTCCTAGATATCTGCCAGTTCAGGCGAGCAGCCACACTGTTTGTTGCTTGCTGATCATGTTATTGGCTACACATCACAGTGGCAAGCTGCCATGAGCAATGTAAAGTTGTTCTTTGATTAACGTGAGAACTGAGAGATTTTGTTTCCTTAAGTTCCACTGCCACCTTTCGAATTGCTTGATGCTTAATTACATATTACTCAGCATACACCTCATCAAACTTCATATACGCCTCTGCCTACCTGTTGAAAGTTAAAACTGCAGCTCATACATGATACCGTGATAAGTTTTCGTAATTAAATCAACATTGGGACCAAGTTTCAGTTTTGATCAATTTTTATTGGCTTTGTATCTGATGGTTCTTCGTATGTGCACAGGTTGAATGTCGTGTATGCTATAAGATTATCCATCCCTCGGAAGAAATAAAATGTTCAGTTAGCCGTTGTGAACAAATGTTTCATCTGACCTGTGTGGTGGAATATACTGCAAATTTCACTGCTGAAAGCTTCAGGTGCCCTCAGCATGTAAGTTGAAATGTTATTAAATGGGATATGTTTAATATTGCAAGTGCTGTGCATTGGCAAAACATGAGATTTTCCTAAAAATGCAAGTTATGTAGCTTAAAGAACTTTTGTTGTGAAGTTGTTGGACTTGTCCAGTTGTCATACTTGAGTATGCCTACCCTGTTTTGATATGCAGTATTCGGTCCACATGGATAATTGTTGCATTCAACATACACTTATGCTATACTTGATGGTTTGGAAACTATAAATAGACACACTTATGGGTTATGTTAAGTAACACAATATATTTGCAAATGACTCAAATATATTTTGAGTCTTTGACAGGCTGATAGTTCATGGTTATGGTTGTTGATGTATGACCAATTCATGACCTGCACATGGCTTACTATTTGTGAAGGAATAAGTAAACGAAATAACACAGTACTCCCTCCATATCACAAATGCATGTCCTTTTGGACATGTCTTAACTTTGACTATGAATATTGTTCTAAATATTTAGATTGAGAACTTGTAAATCATATGTTTAGATTTGTGTCGAAAAGTATATTCATAATATAATAATTTTATATTTTTCTTGTGTATAATGCCGTAAGAATTAATGGTCAAAGGTAAATCGTGAAGACTGGGTCAGTATCCAAAACGACATGTATTTATGATATGGAGGGAGTACATTTTTTTGCATTTTGTACAGAGAATATTTTTTAAAAGGTATTTAAAAGGCCAATTCCTGTAGTTCCGAATATTTTTGTAAGGTCATACTTAATTTTGATACACATTAATTGGACTTTCTTTCTCTATAATCAGGGTTGCATGGTTTGTAAGCAAAAAATGTTTTTTTGGCGCTGTGGACGTTGTACAGTTGCAGCACATACAAAATGTGCACCATGGCCTCTAATTCATCTAAAAGATGACCAAGGAAGTGCAATTTGCTGGAGGCACCCTTCCAATTGGCTCCTTCAAAATGAGGTCTATCCTTTATCCCTTACAATTCCTCAATTCATATTGTTATGCGTGAACAGGGTAACTACTTTGCCTTCTAATTTACTAGTCCCTCTTTCATGAATAGATGAGGTTTTGGACATGGACACTCTCCACTCGCAACTTTGACCATTACTTTTCATATGAACATGTTAGTAAAAAATGTTACAATCATAATATTTTCATGAAAATCTGGTGATACTAATCTCACTTGACCGATCTGAATGTTCTTTCATGTTTCTGGTAAAAGTTAGAGATGTTTGAGTGCAAACTTTCTAGGGCGTCATTTATTTACAGCTGGAGGTTGAATCGTTAAGTATTTCCACAAGAAGAAAAACCCAGCGCAAGTATTTTTAAGCATTTTTTCTAGGAATATGGTTTTCGGTTCCCTCGCGTCTGACTTGCATCTTCGTATTCTGTTTGTGCAACTATGCTGAAAGCTACAAATCTTCTAATGCATTTCATTTAAATCAAGCCATTTCTTCCTTGAATATCAAATCGGTGGTACAGTCTTTTGTTCTCAGTTTGGCCATAGCAAACAGGATACCTACCTTTTCAAGTTTCTTTTTTGAGCTTCCGTCCCTCTTAAGTTTTAGCCCACTTTTTCCCGCTAATATAAGTTTCTTTGATCATACCAGAAGTTCATCATTGGAAAAGTTGTTTTTGGTTTTCATATATGTTCACAGAAGAGACTTGGTTCCAGATCTTGCTTCATAATTGCTCTATACGGATGCATGAACAACACTAATCTCTATCTCTATGCCATACCTTGCATACATGGTAGTTGATACAAGTATCCATGAATGCGTAAACATAACACATATTATCAATGCACCTCGAGAATTTGCCCATACTCCATGTGGTCTTTAGAGTTCTCTTAATGTTTCACCATTTGTATATCTGTAAAATGACCATTGCTCCCCGTGATTCTTCTTTTTTCTGTTAATAACAGATCACAAATTCATATTTTCCAAGTCCTAATGAAAAATGATTAATTTTGTGGAGTTCATTCTTAATAAAACCAGAACTCTCTGCCATGAGGAGCATTTAGTTTTCTGCTGGTTCTGTTCCAACTATAGCTAAGCTTGATTCATGGTTTCGTGCACTGCTGATCCTTACATTACTTTCTTTTACCTCTAGATTATTAATTTATATTATCAGAAAAAGTTAACTGCATTCCATACCTTTTTGTTAATATTTGTAATGCTTGAGGTGTCTGACAGGAGTACTTTGTTTGATGGTGACAGAATGCTGACCTGACAAACAACATAGAGGTTAGTGCTGGCATAATATAACTGTATGTTGCTACCTCCCTTTTTATATTTGCTTCTTTTAAGTTGTGTTGCGCTATTTTCGTAAATAGTTCATTTTCAAGGGTTCCTTACTTGTTCTTGCAGTGTTAATGCTCTGTAGGCTTTAGGATGCTTTTATCCGGTACTCCAGTCTTTAAGCAGACCAATATTGTTGTCTTGTGCTCTCTCTGCATGATAAAATAGCTGATGTTTTGGGATGGGTTTGGTCAGTTGTTTTAGAATGGCCACATGCAAAAAATATTTTCATATGCTTTTTTGGTTTAATTATACATACTACTATGGCTGAAAATGAACAATGGAGACTGAAAATAAGTGAAAATCGTCACTTTAGAATGGGAGGGTTACAGTCTTTGAAATCCATGAAGATTTGGGAGGAACCTATTTAGTTTATTAATGCTGGAATGCTGCAGAAACAAGTTAAATGATTGTCTTGTTCCAGAAAAGTAATATTTTGTCAAGAAGATTTATCTGTCTTGCCTACCAGGCTTTTGTGCATAACTAATGCTAACAATGCTTGTTTGACAGGAAGTCTTCTGCCGACTACCTCTTCCATATGTTAATGAAGAATTCAATATTGATTCAACCATTAGGAATTTCACGGCAATTGTTTGTAAACCGCCCTCCTACACACATATCAGGCGCAGTATCCTAAAGTAATACTTGCTGTAGTTATTCGATCAAGATATCTGGAGCTATTTACTTCCATTTGACTTCTTTATTGTGGAATGAGTTTCGTGTTCTTATGCCTTACACCTCTACACGTCATCATTGTTTTCTTAATGTTGTAAAAGATGTATATTTAGTCAAGAAGAAACGCGCCGATTCGAGTGCCGAGACTGGGTGCACAAATTGCAAATCGGATTCTGTTTGCAAAGATGATTGTGAATGCAGGTATTCTTTCTAACTCTATTAATACATTTTAGATGCATACATTAATAATGAAGTTTTGGCAAAACTATCTCTCATGGCATTCTGGCAAAAGAGCAAGCATATGCATTCGTGGGTACTTATAAAATTGCCTCGATACTCAACTATTGTACTGACCATTCTAAGTTTCTAACCGAGATTGTGGGTCAGGAGCGATACAATGAGAGAGCGCAGGGAGAAGAGAGGAGATTTGGGCTGCCAGATGGGCCTGACTATACATTGTAATTTGTTTTTTCTGTTTAGTAAATGTACTGCTAACTGGAATACCACATCATCCATGTTAGTTCACATTTGCTGATTAGGAGTCCATGCTGCTTACCTGGCAAAACTACCACGATCACCAGCATCAAGGTTGGTTTGATCTGGTTTAGATAGGAAAATAAATCGATGTTGGAGTTGTGCTGAAAATTACTTGGACCTAAATAGAACTTCACCATCAGTTTTAAAAAATGATTATTTAGTTTTTGTATATTACTGTTTTGCACCATGTATTATCTGTCTTCCCCTCCTGTAGCTCGGAAAAGTATACAATAATTATTTTGACAATATTGACAAAAGATCAATCTGTTTCAAATCCAGATTTGATCAATACAAAGAGAAACAAAAAAAAAGAGGTGAATTCTGTCTATTGTCGATCCAGATTTGATCAATACAAAGATGAACAATAGCTTTATGTTAAAATGGAGAAAAGTAAAATATGAGCTCCTATTCAGTCACCACTAATATGGATTTGAATGCGCACCGCAGATTCATCTATTGTCAATCCTGCAACTATGGTAGTACGGTAGCACCAAAATGCGCAATAGTATTGGATTATTTCTTTCTACTATAGCAAATGGAGTAATGTATTTTCTTGTTCTTTGAACATTAATGCTGGATTACTGTTACGTGTGCATATGACTAATCACCGAATAAGTTAGCTTGATTGTACAGATTTTGTACATGTGTATGATGTAGATATTTACCCTAGCAACCATACTTGTATTTATTTGACATATTGAAATTTGGTTGTCCTTTATCAGGGGTCTTTCTATGAGTTGTTCCAAGAGTTGCCACTGTTCAGATCTGTGTAGCAACAAGCCATTCCGCAAGGGCAAGGATAAGAAAATTAAAATTGTCAAGGTAGTCCTGTCTTTCAAATGATGTGCTTGTATACATTTGGACTTCGCTTGCCAATTTATTCACAAACCTGTGTAGCGACAAGCCATTCCGCAAGGATATGTTTAAACTACTCTTCTAATTTTTCAAGGCCCACTCTTTTCCCCTTCGAGAGTTTGTGTGTGCCATGAGTTGTACTGCTGGGAAACAGCTAAATGAAGGGGCACATTGTTTATACATGGGCCACTTGCATAAGCACTTCACCTAATTGCTACACAATGCAAAGGTGGCTGCCAAAGTACCCACTGCCTTCACAAATCCCCTTTCTTGTACTATTGGATGCAAAATGACATGTGGCAATGATAGGGGTGCGTTTTTGAGAATCGGTTGTGGTGTTATGCTTAATGAAAGATGTTTATTCTACTTCTTTGACTACAATAAACAACAGCCTTTTCCCTTTACAGTCAGAAGGCTGTGGATGGGGTGCTGTTGCATTGGAGCCATTGGAGAAAGGTGATTTCATAATTGAGTATGTGGGTGAAGGTACAAATTATTCTGCTACGTTACATATTTGTCTAATAGAAATAGCAAAAAGTTTCTAGATGACTGCACATATGCAATGGGGGAAATGACATTTTGCTTGTGCTCTCATTTTCACTGGCTTTAATTCATGTAATTTCGTTTATGCTTACTTGTGCCAAATAAATTCTTGAGTTACATTTACGATTGCTCTTTGTTTAAGGGCGGTTGTTAGAGTTGAGAACCCGCTGCCCTAACGCCACATTACCACGTCAAGTTATGAGGAACACTCAAAGTAATGTATTGCAAGAGCCCAAAGGGCATACCTACAGAGCACAAGGGACACAACCCTGGACTTATGCCATTGAATGTAGAGCTCATGTTTTGTAAATTAAGGAAATAGAAACTAGTTTGGTTTTAGTCCTGAGTTATCTTCCGTAAATCTGCTGTGGCAACTTAATGATATCCTTATGTATTTTCATTTTAAACCTTATTTCAGTCATCAATGATGCAACATGTGAACAACGGCTTTGGGACATGAAGCGGCGTGGGGACAAAAATTTCTACATGTGTGAAATCAGCAAAGATTTTACAATAGATGCAACTTTTAAAGGAAACACTTCACGTTTTCTAAACCATAGTTGTGATCCCAACTGTAAACTAGAAAAGTGGTAATGATTTCTGGTACAGAAAGCTTGTTTTGCATTCAGTGATGATAATTTTTGTTTTAAATGATGATGTTCCTCATTGTCTATTACTCTGTATGGTTCATCAGGCAAGTTGAGGGTGAGACAAGAGTTGGTGTTTTTGCCTCTCGTTTCATTGAAGTTGGAGAGCCCTTAACTTATGACTACAGGTATTTACAGTCATTTTTTTTCTCTCAAAAGAGTACATATATTTCTTAGCCTGATCAGGCAAAAATGAGTACATTATAGCAACATGGAGGAGCAACGAATATATTGCATTAAGCGGCCTGCTGCAATCAGCTCTAGTTGCTGATGAGTTTGTGATATTTTTAGTCAAGCTTGTAACATTCTGATCCGGGTATGTACCACCAAAGTGACCAAATTAGCATTTAACTACAAATATTGTTATGGTGAGCCAGCAACTTGTCCATCTGAGCTTGGGGTCTTAGATCAGTAGGTCACTTGCCTTGGATTGTGATTTTCCAGAGAATACACCGGTAGTAGCATTCTTGGGTTTCTGTTTGCCAATTTGCGTGCATTACTGTAAGCCAGGATATGCTGTTTAACTTCCCTTTAGTACAAACCAGGTTTAGTTGTTCCTAGTGTTCCCTGGTCTCAGTTAGTTGTTCAAACCTAGGTCATATGGTCAGACCCAAACACTCTCTACCAAACTTGTGTTATATTATCTGGGCCAAACCACTCTGTGCAGTATGGACTGAAATGGGACATGCCTGCGATGAAGAAGTACAGCGTGCTTCCATACCTATTTCAGATGGGCTAACAAAACCCTTTTTGAACAGCCCAAGTCCTAGCTATTCTGATTGCAGGGCATTTCACTGGTTTTGATAGATTTATTCTTTACGCAGAGAGGATATAGTAATTCTGCATGGTTTAATGTATGCTAATCAGGGGAGCAAGTGAAATGAGATTCTTTCCACCTTTACATCCATATTTCCCAGGACTGGTTATTTCTTTGAACAGTTATAGTATACTGCTTTCTTCCAGGTTTGTGCATTTTGGAGAGAAGGTTAAGTGCCATTGCGGAGCAAAGAGTTGCCAAGGATACTTGGGCAGCCAACTAAAGAATCCAACACAGAACGCTCTTGCGGCTGCGGCGCTTGAGAATAAGTTGCTCGTGCAACAGGGCGGCTGCTCTCCTTCAAGGGTGAAAACAGAGACTCGCCTGTTACCCTGGACCAACTGTATAGAGGTTCCCTTTAACTTGAGGAGCAAAACGAAGATAGACCGGATATGTTGGGGACAGAAACGGCAGCGGACGTCCCTTTTAGATCCATCGTCATCTTCAGCTAGCGTGCAGCCATCAGATATTGAAGCTGGTGCATTCATTCTATAGAGCTTTTCGGCTAAGCTGAAGTCCTGAGTCGATTCTGTATAAATATATCATGATGATACACTCGTATATGAGTTCATTTGAAACGATTCTTTCACATTTGCTGATTCAGGACTTTTACGGTGTTGTAAGTTGTAACATTTTCTTCATCCCATAGTCAATTTTATAGTTGAAGTTGGAGAGAACATTCTGATCTTTTGCAAGTTGTAAGCAGGCTTGAGCTGATTGTGTTTATTAACCTCCCGTTCATGCGAATGACCTGGTGTCTGCCGTGTTGAGCTTGTTTTCCCAAAGTTGCATGCAACCCATGACAGGCGGTTGCATCATCGAAGGCCTCTTTTGGTTTAGAGGATAGAAATATATCATGGGAATAGAAAAGCATAGGAAGTGAAATGACATTTACTATCTCAGATACCATTTGATTCATAGGATTCGTCGAGTCTAGATTAATGTAATTTTCCGTTGAAATGTTAAGGATTTGTTCTTATTCTGGATAGGAATAGGAGTCCATTTCTACAGGTCAAAAAGCTTCGAAGAATTCTCTCCTACAGATACATGTCCTTTAGAATTCCTATTCTCTCCTACAGATACATGTCCTTTAGAATTCCTACAAAACTCCTGTGAATCAAAGGAGGCCTAAAATTCTACACTGACATGCCATGACATGCAGTTCTGATATGGTCGTTGAGGTTTGGTGACAATTCAGCCAGGGAGAGAAGAGGATTTGATATACATGCCTAATTCTTGCTCCGTGGAGCATACAATGCCGACACTCTAGTTCACACTCTAATTAGGGAAGTATCAAGAGACCTTCAAGGACGACCCTAGTACCCTGTTTTGAGAAGATCGAGAGGGCCTTTCTTTGGGCGCAGACCAAAAAGACTTGATGGCTTGGGGGTTCTCAACATCCTCAAAATATGCCAGAGCTTTGGTTAATTTGGGCAAGTCTTGCAATAACACTCGCATGGATTTCATATATGCAGCCACCCCCATCACCTGCATGGCCATGTTTTGGCACTCACCTTGGCTCAATGGGTGGAAGCCGAAGGATATCGCTTCCGCCATATTCCTCATCTCAAAAAGGAAGAATTCAACGGTGCGTGATGCTCTCGGGGACCTTGCTTGGATTGCTAGGATCGACATGTCGAACGGGCTCCATCAACCAATATCCAGCAGTTATACGAACTTGACTGATGCTATTACTTGCAATGTCACCACCAAACGGGTGTATTCGGTGGCCTCCACATATAAGGTGTGGTTCGAGGGGACGCCGCCCAAGTGCAAATTCTTTGCGTGCATATCTTTCTTATCGAGCATCGACAACTCCAAGAGATAGATTCTTACCGAATAATCACCACAAGCGGTACTAGTACCCGAACCTCGGAACCATCAGAATTGAATCAGATTCGCCACAGAATTCAATAGGTCCACGACAGACAAGAATGACTTCTAACAAAACTTTCAGGAAATAACAAAATAACATTTGCTCAACACAAGGCTTATTCTTATATTCATAAACCTGCAGCCAGATACAGGCATTTCCATACATTCGCTCACCCTGGCAGAAAACGCTAACCATTTCACGTCACTTGTCCATAACAAAGTAATAGGGCAGGAACAGGAAATCTAAGAACAAACTGACGCAACACAAGCTCATTCAAACCAGCTAGCATCACCATCAAGAGCTCTTCATCTTCTTACCAGCCCCCCTCTCATCCTTCTCCTGCGCAGCATCGTCTTCCCAGCAAAGGAAAGCATCCATCTTGGAGCCGCTCTCTAAATTGCCATCAACATAGCAATTCAGGACAGATCTTGGCGACCCAGTGGAGTCTTCACCGACAGCAGTGAAGCTCTGGTAGATGAGCGAGCCCCCGCCAGGCAGCTCCTGGACGACCATGTTGGTACTATCATAGACCCCAACATTCAGCCTCTCGCCCCAGGTGCCAGCAAGGCTGGGGCCGCCAAAGATGGTCACAGCAACAGAGAATTCAGACGGGCCAAAGGATCTCAGCACCCTCTCGACCAGGTCACCATAGGCCACGGAGGCAGGGTCCAACCCCATGACCTCATAGCTAGCATAGCTGAAGCCGTCCTCGGGGGTGACATGAATGGTGGAGAAAGCAGAGCCATGGATGGCGTTCATGGAGTAGCCACATGGCTCGAAATCAAAGTCGCAGATCTCCATCTCTGGGATTATGTCAGAGATGCCAGAGAGCTTGGTCATCTCCTTGGCGCAAGATGTGTGGCCATCAGCAGAGGTCTTGAAGAAGACAGAAGCTTTCTTCTTGTCCAGACCAGTCATGCACATCTCAAGGTTAACCACAGGCTGCTCAGGCTGCTGGGTGGCATAGTAGACATGCCACTTCTGGCCTGGCTTTGCAGGATCACCAATGACATAGGCATTGCCGCCAGACTTGAGTCCACCAAAGTAGCCATTCAGGAAGGCAACCTCGTCAGAGAAGTTCTTGTGTGGAGAAGGCTGTGCTTCAGGGAATATGAACGTCCCACGGGAGTACTTCACAGCAGCAAGTGGCAGGGACAGCTCCTCAGCAAGCTCAAGAACCCTTGGAATGGCCAGCAGGAGCTTGGTGGTACCGCAGGTCTTGATCACAACCTTGTACGGATACACGAAGAGGCTTGATTCAGAAAGGACATACGAGTCAAACTTCTCATTGGAGAGCTCAGATACAATGGTGCACTTGGCAAGATCAAGGACCGAGTCGATCTGGGCACGAGAGAGAGCACGCAATCCCCTGCCATTGGGGTCAGTGAAGACTGGCGCTTCAGAGAAAGTGATCTCCAGGCGCTTCTCATATCCCTCGAACCCAATCGCAGAGCCGGCCATTGTTTCAGAAGGTTGGTAGAGGGAGAAAAGGCTTTGCTGGTCAGAGAAAAGCAGCTAGCCAGAGAAATTTTAGGAAGATGAATTGAAAAGGGAGGGAATTCTAAGCAATTAGGATGGGACGCGAGAGGGATTATCAGGATGGCTTCCTCGAGCACTGCAAAACAGAAGCAATTGGAAGTAGAAACAGTGAGCATCTAATCATCAACAAGATATTCAACGAAAAGAAAGGAGGAGCTCAATTGATTCGATACATACGTTTGAGTAGGCAGCGGAGCGGAACTTCTCAATGCCGCCTGCAGGGCGGACGTCCTCAATGCTGTAGCCGAGGGGAGCTTCGTACATGAGGGAGGAACGACTACTGCTGGACTTTTTACCACCCTTGGATTCCATAGCACATCAAATTCTGCAGTGGGTTGATATGGGTTAGAAACGATGAAGTACAGAACATATTGCGAGGTAAAAAGTACTACTAATATCCTTCTGGGATTCCCGTTTCACCAGGTACATAAAGTAGAGGAATAGTTCGCTAATCACTACTGAATTATTAGTGTACATGATATTCGACCTGATTTGAAGACGACTATTCCAGTCCGCAGCATAACAGAAAGGGAGGAAAGCACCATGAAATAGAAACGAATTGACATCAAGCAATATTCAGGTAAGCCAAAATCTACCAAAAATTGATGTACCGAACAGCATATTCGTACAGTTACACGGATAATTCCTGACTGCGTTGCATATATTTCACAAAGTCTGTGAAATTACAGATAATCTAGACGACGATGTTTATTTACTTTTCCTATCCAACCCATCACCGGGGCGAAAAGGAGTATGATCCTACTAGGCACAGGAAACAAATTTCTACCGCGGATCGAAGATGTCTATCGAATAGAAACAACATGAGCTGATGGAGAGAAATCTTACAGTTCCAGGAAGAACCTCGGAGGCACGCGCCGAATCTGCTCCTCCTCGTCACAGACCTTGAACAGGTAGCAAGCGACGGATCTGTCTCTCCCGCTCCTCACGGATCTCGAAGAAACGAAAGTAAACGGACGAACACAATCTCACTCCGAATTTCTAGGTTTTCGACGAGATGGTGGGTGGGGAACGGCCGGAGTTTGCGTTTGTGCTAAACAAATGAGGAGACTTGCAAGATGGGAAAGTCACCCCGGCCTGGGCAGCCTATTTATAAGGGGCCGAGCGAGCCCTGAGAAAGGACCCGGTCCACTGGACCGATCGGATAGAGGCTCACGGGCGCTCCGCGCCTGGCGGGTGCCGAGTCACGGTGGACCGCGTTCTGGCGCTTTTGCGTGCGGACTTCGCGGCGCGGCGCGGATAATGCTTGGCTGGGAGGGCTCCTCGCGTTTGCTTGGCCCAGGAGGCTTCGCCTGGGAATATTTGGGAGGCGTCCAGCTGTCCCGGAAGGGTCTCGGCTCGACGCGTGAGCCCGTTGCATGCACTGTACGTGTGATGTGTGTGGATCGTTTTCCTTTTGAAAAGGAGGTTGGGTTTTTGTTTCGTGTGGAGGAGTGGCTCCGTTGCGCTTTTTGATTCTGTGGCGTCGTGGTGGAATCGCTTGCCCCCTCCGGATACCGTGGCACGTCACTGTCGTGGACAAACGGTGATTTAGCGGCTGATGTTTCCACCATCTCAGGATGTGGCACACGAAATTAGAAAACTTGGCCTAGGGATAGAATCGTTTTCATAAAAAAAATTCTTATTATTTGACTTTTTTTCTTCACTTTTCCTCCTTTTTGAATAAAGACATGATAATCGTTTGCCTCTTCAGATACCGTTGCACGTCGCTGTCGTGGACAACTGGTGATTCAATGCGACCCATTTCGTTCGGCCATGTGGTCGCCGCATACAAAAACGCTGGCCCAACGTGCCGACGCATTTCTAAAAACCGTCAACTTCGCGTCTGCGTGGACCCATTTCTGACCCAAAATTGCGCATGAATGTGTCGGCGCGTCTTTCGCGTACGCAGCCGTGTGTTCCCTCGTTGCCATCGCGGGCTTGCATATCGGCCGCCCAACCTCTCGAATAAGCAAGGATTCAGAAAGGAAGGTCAAGTCATCAAAAAGCTACACAAAACGAAGACATCAAGCTCATGTTGGTGAATGGGTATCCGACTTCGACTCCGACCACCACTCTGAGAGAAGTTATCACTCCGACTCCGAATATACTCAAGATGAAGGTGTTGTCGGTCTAGCACTTGTGTCAACCAACTCCTATGACATATTTGATTCACCAAATGAAAGAATTGGGAGATGCTTCATGGCTAAAGGCCCCAAGGTAACACACCCCGAGTATGTTGATTTCAATAGTGATGAAGATGACTTGCTAGGTGATGATGATTTACTTGTTGACAACTCTAGTGATGAATACTATTATGAAACATCAATTAATCATGATAATTAAGATAACACGAATGACAATGATAAGAAGGAGATTGAGCGTCTAACTAAAGAACTAAACACTCTTATGTTAGCTCATAAAACTACTTTAAAAGATCATCGAGAACTTTTAAAAAGTCATGAGAAGTTACGCTTCGAAAAGCTCAATCTTGAGCAAGAGCATGGGTTCTTAAAGGCCATCAATGATGATCTTTGGAAGAAAAGTTCTTCTTACATTGCCAAGCGTTTACTCTTGTCTACTTACATGCACAAGTAAAATCTAGCAACAAAAACAAAAAAAAGATTCTTCTTCTAGTAGTAACAATAATCATGCTAAATCCAATATTATTGCATCTAGTAGTTCTCTTGATTCCACTAATGATTCTCTTAGCCAAGTTACACTTGAGCAAGAAAATAGCTTATTGAAGGGAATTATAGAGAAAGATGTTTACAAAAGCCTTGTCGGAAGTAGGCAATTTGAGGAAATTGTACGCAAGCAAGGAAGGCACCGGAAGAATCAAGGTGTTGATTTTGAACGAAAGTTCAATGCCAATGGAGTTGAGTGGGAAGAAGATCAATACCCCAAGACGAAGTTTTTTCCTCAACAAGAGAAGTATGAGCCTACTTCCTTCAAGGGGACACAAGCTCAAGATGATCTTCCACCACAAGACCACAAGCTAAAAGGCAAGGACAAGCTTCAAGAAGAGATTGATGCATTTGAAGATGCTCCAAACGCCTTGGTCAAGTGGGTTCCCAAGACTACATGAAGTTCTACTTCATCAAGTACATCTACAACCCCAAGGATTCCCATCAAGATGATGTGGATCCCGAAGAAGAAGAACTAGAGAGTTATTGAGGGCGACTCGGCCAACATACTTCACTCATATTTATTTTGGCAAGGACAAGTGCAAAAAACTTCCACATCTTGCACTAGTTCAAGGAGTCACAAACCCTCTTGTTGGTAAGACAAGGGACAAGGTAACCTAATGCTTTCATGGACATCATTATGTGTGTGCTTCACTCTATGTCTATGGATATCCTTGTTTGTTCCTTGTGGGACTAACCCATGTAGGTATTGAAAGTGCAACTCATCCAATGGATTGCTTCAAATGATCTACATCAATAATGACCATCCACATCTTCAACATTTACATGAAGTCATCATAGACAAAACCCAAGGTTAGTTCATCCCTCTTAGGGGGGATATCACATCTAGGGGAGCTTTACTCTAAATAATTGAGCTAAAGCAACTCTAATGGTGTGAACACAACAATGCTTTATCTAAAAGTGGTAACCCCACTTGTGCTTAAACGATGAGTATGACCTATGATAAAATGTTCTCATTTGACTCATAAGTCAATATACTCATATATAGATGACCTAGTCATCACCAATTGCTTGATAGATGCTAGAGTGATTGTGCATGCTTTGCCACATATTTCATTTGCTATTTTATTGTGTGAGCATGTTACTTGCATTCTTTTCTCATTTGAGGACATCCATTTGTTGCTTTGATTGTTTGGAGTTTCTTCTTTTTGCCAAATGGATGGACAAGAATGCCTAAGAACTCCCTCTAGCTATCTATACTTTTCTCTTCTCAAACTCCATTCATGATCATCACAAAGTTTGATCTAAGTCAAATTCAAACCCTCTTGTGTGAGGAGCACCCGGAGTCCCGTTTTGTCATAGACTTGAAACTTCCAAAACCTCTCTGTGTATTTTGGTCTGACCGACTCCTCCATTTCGGTCACACCGAGTTCACTGGGTTGATCAAGTTTTCAACCTCGGTGCAACCGATTAGAACCTTTCGGCCTCATCGAGTTTCAGTAACCGCTTGCAATTCTGCGTCTCGGTGCCACCGAGTTGTTCCACTCAGTCACACCGACAGTGTCAGGATACATATACTGATGGGCCAGATTTTGGAAATCACTTCAAAACCTCTTCGCCCGCACGTGTCCTGCTCTGCCTCTCGGGTCTCCGGATCGTCACCTCGTCGTCAGCGACCTCCTGCCGCTGGTCTCCGCCGTCGTCAACGGATTTCTCCACCGTCGTTGTCGCCGTAGCAAACTCACTGCCGAACTAGGGTATGAGTTTGACCCCTTGTGCATTCTTTTTTACTTCTGATTCTGAGTACAAGGTCAATGCCTTCCACGTATGAGATCGATCCATGCACAGAGAATCTCCTTTAGACTAGATTTGAATTGAAAATTTAGGTTAGGTTTCTGCCAGACTCATCTCGGACCGACCGAGTTGTAGGAATCGGTTCCACCGATGTGGCTTAGGCCAAAGCACAAGTGATTTTCGGTCTGACCGAAAGTTGCAAATCGGTGTGACCGATACCAGGACTTTGTGAAACCCTAGCAAACTCGGAGTCACCAAACTGTGTCTCGGTCTGACCGATTCCACATGTTTAGACTCCAAAGTTGCTTCAGTGTCACCGAGTTTTACAAATCGGTAGCTTCAAAATGCATCCTGTAGAAAACTAAAACTAAGTTTTTGACTCATTCTTTTTGCAAAAACTCTGCACTTTGTGATGCTCATCTTCTCTACCTCATCTACATCTATTCATAGGGTCTGCTGTCAGTTTGCTTTGCCAGAATGTCTGACCAGAGTGATAGCCAGAACAAATCAGACGAGCTGGTGAACATGAGTGAGGGCACTAGTCCCTCTAGCAGCTCTGAAGATGGCAGCAGGAGCACTCCAAGCTTTACCCAAGGCAGCTACAAGGACAAGGAAGAAGAGAACCTCAGATTCAGAGGATGAGGACTATGTGGCTGTTGATGAGGAAGTAAGCTCCAATAAGAAAGTGCTGAAAAAGGAATATGGAATTGCTGCTACAACAAAACCTGGTATGCACAAGAAGGCACCTACCAGGAGAGTTCCCATGTCAAAGGCCAGAACCTCCACTCAGGAAACTATGGTTTTCACACTTGAGCCAAGATTAGGTGAAGAAGGGAAGAAGAGGGTCAGAAAAACTACAAGTAGAGTGATTGGATCCATCTATGAGGAAGGATTCTGCAAGTGAGGAGGAAGAGGAAGAGGAAGAAGAGGTTGCTGCTCAAGCACCTCCAACTAAGGCACATAAGCTGAGGGGGGATGCCATCAAGTCTGGGGCAGCTCCTTCAAAGCCCAAGACAGCCCCCAAAGCTCCAACTCAAGCTCCAAAGAGAAGCACCAGGAACATACCTACAATAGAAAAGAACAAGGCCCTAGTGCCTGAAGCCGCAAAAGAAGCTGAAGCCCAAGTGCTTAGGAAGCTCAAACCCAAGATTCCAGACCACAATGACAGTCACCCAGTTGCTGAAAATATGAAGGAAAGAAAAGATGCTGGTCTCAAAAAATGGAGACAAGCATATCCATATGTTGTGAGGAGGAGGACTGCAGTGGCCTACAGGTTCCACACCAAAGAGCAACATGATTTTTATGAGACAGTCTTGCTTGATAAGAAGCCCATAGTCAGTGATATGAGATGGGTGGACTGGAAATACATCGATGCAAATGTTGATCATTTCCCAGGTGTGCATGAAAGCTTCAAAGCAAATGGTGTTGATGACTTTGCTCGTCAGAAGCTCACCAAATGGAATGATGAGCTCATAATGAAATTCTATTCAACAGCTCACTTCTATCCAGATGGAAGGATTGTGTGGATGACAGAATGATAGAGGCACCAATCTACAGTTGATGAGTGGCCTAGGCTCATAAATGCCCCTGAAGAAGAAGAAAATGACATAGATGTGTATGCTGAGAAGAAGAAGGATCACAACACCATGGCCAATATGTATAAGGAAATTCCAGATAAGGCCTTGGAGAGACATAAGTTTGGATCAGTCTATTATCTGTTGTCTGGTTTGGCCACCATAAATACCATCTTGAGGCACACTTTGTTGCCCAAATCTAGAGACCATAGGATGATCAGAGGCCATTCGATCAACTTGCTGCAGTTGTTTAATGTTGTGCCACATAAGTTCAAGGTCATGAGCTTGATTGTTAAGACAATCAAAAGGACAGCAGCTGACCAGAAGAGATCTTGTGGATATGCTCCACACATCCAAGAGCTAATCAATTCCAAGATGAAGCAAGGAGTGTATCTTTTGGACAAAGAACGCCTTCCTTCATTGCCTGACTTTGAGGACAACACAGTTGTCATGGATGCTGAAGATCCATCTTCAGTTGCATCTCATGAGAAGAAGGAGAAAGCCAGAGCAGAAAAAGTAGCAAAGATGCCAAGAGCAGAAGAAGCTTCAGAAGTCTTTCTTAAGTCAAAGCAAGACCAGCTTGGATTTCGGATTCAAGCAACCTTGAGGATTGAGAAAGGACTAGCTACCCTGACTCAAAACCAGGAGAGCTTGGAGAGGATCATTGAGACAAAATTCTATGATCTGTACTTGAAAGTGACTGAGATACAGATAGCTGTTGAAGAACTCCAGGAAGAAGCACATGAGAGGAAGGGCAAAGCTACTACACATATGTTCCACAAAGTGCCTAGGGCACAGAGGTCTGCAGTTGTGCCAGTGACAGACACAAGAGCAACAACTTCAGCACCTGCATCCACTGCTCCCACAGCTCCTGTTGCCCCTCCAGTGGCAACCCCTCCAGCTCCAACTTCATCTACAAATGCATTCGTCCTTGGAGTCATCTCAACACCTCCTTCCGAAGATCAAGCCTAGAGAGACGCATAGCACTATGCATTTTCGAGCTTTTTGGTAACTTGTTGCCAAAAGGGGAGAAAGTGTATAGATCATAGGCTTCGGAGAGAGGGAGAGAGATTTGTCTCTTTTTGCTACTCGTTCGCTTTGTTTGCTTGTGAGATACATTATGTTTGTGTGTGTGTGAGATACTTTGTATGATCATGTGCTTGATCATATCACACTTTATGCTTATGTTTGAATGATGACATTATCTATCTCTTGTATGATCATTCACTTTGCCTTGGTGATGAGTGCCTATTCTTATTTATTATCATTTTGAGCGCTCCACCAAGATGTATGTGACATGGAAGAGTAAGCCATGATCCTAACAGATTGTGCATTTGCAGTCCAAAGCAAATTTTAAGCAATGCACAAATTTAGGGGGGGGGGGGCTCTTGCTTATCACATACTTCCCAAAGCGACAATGTACTTCATTCTTATTATTATTTTGTCGAAGCTTTGATCTATATGTTGTCATCAATTACCAAAAAGGGGGAGATTGAAAGTGCAACTAATCTCTGGGTGGTTTTGGTAATTCTTAACAACATATAGTTTATTGAACTAATACTATTTCAAGATGATCATTTCAGAAAGTTCAATGATTGGCATGACATGGACTAGAGATGTGGACCCCTCAAAATGCAAAGGACATATATTGGCAACAAGCTCAAGACTCTACATTTTCATTTTAGTGATCCAAGATCACATTGAGTCCATAGGAAAGCCAATACTATTAAAAGGGGATGAGGTGTTTCTTAATGGATTACTTGCTCAAAATGCTTAGTGATATGCTCCAAAACCTCAACCACTTTCTCATTTCCACATATGTCCTAAACCGAAAAGTCAAATTCGGTCCCATCGACTTGATCTATCCGGTACCACCGAGTTTCATTTGACATAGCCACTGCCACAAGCCCTAGTTACTTCGGTCTCATCGATAGGGATCTCGGTCTCACTGAGATGGGATTGCAAACTCTCTGTTTCCTTTTTTGTAACATTCAGTCTCACCGAAATGAGCAAATCGGTCCCATCGAGTCTGCATTGCAAACTCCCTATTTCCTTTTCATAACACTTCGGTCCCACCGAAGTGAGCGAATCGGGCCCACTGAGTTGGCCTGACCAACCCTCTATGTACCTATTGTTGAAATTGGTCCAACCGAGTTTATGCGATTGGTCACACCGAGATTAAGTTATGCCCTAACCCTAGCATATCGGTCTCACCGAGATGACTATATCGAACCCACCGAAAATCCTAACGTTCACATTTTTACCTAAATCGGTCTGACCGAGTTTGCTGATTCGGTCCCACCAAGTTTGGGAATCTGTGTGTAGCGGTCAGATTTTGTGTGGAGGCTATATATACCCCTCCACCCACTCTTCATTCATGGAGAGAGCCATCAGAATAAACCTACACTTCCACTACTTATTTTCTGAGAGAGAACCACCTACTCATGTGTTGAGATCAAGATATTCGAATCCTACCATATGAATCTTGATCTCTAGCCTTCCCCAAGTTGCTTTCCACTCAAATCATCTTTCCACCATAGCCAAATCTGTGAGAGAGAGTTGAGTGTTGGGGAGACTATCATTTGAAGCACAAGAGCAAGGAGTTCATCAATAACACACCATCTATTACCTTTTGGAGAGTGGTGTCTCCTAGATTGGTTAGCTGTCACTTGGGAGCCTCCGTCAAGATTGTGGAGTTGAACCAAGGAGTTTGTAAGGGCAAGGAGATCGCCTACTTCGTGAAGATCTACCCTAGTGACGCAAGTCCTTCATGGGCGATGGCCATGATGGGATATACAAGGTTGCTTCTTCGTGGACCCTTCGTGGGTGGAGCCCTCCGTGGACTTGCGCAGCCGTTACCCTCCGTGGGTTGAAGTCTGCATCAATGTGGATGTACGATAGCACCACCTATAGGAACCATGCCGAAAATCTCCGTGTCAACATTGCGTTTGCTCCCTCCAAACTCCCCCATTTACTTTCTTGCAAGTTGCACGCTTTACTTTCCGCTGCCCATATACTCTTTGCATGCTTGCTTGAATTGTATTGAGATTGCTTGACTTGTGCTAAGTTGCTAAAATCTGCCAAGAACTAAAATTGGGAAAAGGTTAAGCTTTTATTTTGTCAAGTAGTCTAATCACCCCCCTCTAGACATACTTTCGATCCTACAAGTGGTATCATAGCTTTGGTCTCCATTTTCCTTGATTTGTGGTGATCATAGCCTTGGTTTCACAACCTAGGAGAGTATGGCGCCTAGTGAGGGAAATTACCACCGCTGAGGTCCTTACTTTGATGGTACTAATTTTGCTAGTTGGAAACGTAAGATGAAAATGTATATTATTGGACATAACCCCGCCGTTTGGGATATTGTGTGTATTGGCTTGCAAGGTGAATTCTTTGATGGGAGAGAACCAAACCGTGAAGCTACCGCGGAAGAATTGAAGATTCTGCAATACAATGCTCAAGCTTGCGATATCCTCTTCAATGGATTGTGCCCCAAAGAATTCAACAAAATCAGCCGTCTTTAGAATGCAAAGGAAATTTGGGATACTTTGATTGATATGCATGAAGGTACCGACTCCGTCAAGGAATCCAAGTTGGATGTGCATCAAAATCAACTTGACAAGTTCAAAAATGAAGGATGGTGAAGGTGTCGCCGAAATGTACTCCGGGCTTGCTCTCATCACAAATAAGATTGCTGGCTTAGGAAGTGAAGAGATGACTGACTAATTCATCATCAAGAATATCTTGAGAGCCTTGGATAGAAAATATGATACCATGTGCACACTGATCCAAATGATGCCAAATTACAAAGATCTCAAGCCAACCGAAGTCATTGGAAGAATTGTTGCTCATGTGATGTCACTCAAGGACAAAGAAGAGCTTCAGAACAAGTCTAGTGGTGCTTACAAGGCCTCATGTAATGCTCCTACATCATCAAATGAGAAACAAGCCTTGAACGAAGAATTGAGCTTAATGGTGAAGAACTTCAACAAATTCTACAAGAGTAGAAGCAAGGAAAGAAGTTCCAAATCAAGGTCCTACAATGACAAAAGATCTTCTAGTCGTGAGCGAAATTGCTACAATTGTGGAAGACCCGGACACTACTCCAATGAGTGTACGAATCCCTACAAAAGAAGAGAAGACTCACCTAAAAGAAGAAGCAAAAGGGAAGAATCACCACCAAGAGAGAGAAGGAGTAGAGATGATCGCTATGAACGAAGAACCTCTCGAAGAAGCAGGGATTCGAAAAGGAAGGACAAGTCATCAAGGAGCTACACCAAATGAAGACATCAAGCTCATGTTGGTGAATGGGTATCCGGCTCCGACTCCGACCACCACTCCGAGAGAAGTTATCACTCCGACTCCGAATATACTCAAGATGAAGGTGTTGCCGGTCTAACACTTCTGTCAACCAACTCCTATGACATATTTGATTCACCAAATGAAGGAATTGGGAGATGCTTAATGGCTAAAGGCCCCAAGGTAACACACCCCGAGTATGTTGATTTCAATAGTGATGAAGATGACTTGCTAGGTGATGATGATTTACTTGTTGACAACTGTAGTGATGATTACTATGCTGAAACATCAATTAATCATGATAATCAAGATAAAACGAATGACAATGATAAGAAGGAGATTGAGCGTCTAACTAAAGAACTAAACACTCTTAAGTTAGCTCATGAAACTACTTTAGAAGATCATCGAGAACTTTTAAAAAGTCATGAGAAGTTACGCTTTGAAAAGCTCAATCTTGAGCAAGAGCATGGGTTCTTAAAGTCCATCAATGATGATCTTCGGAAGAAAAGTTCTTCTTACATTGCCAAGCGTTTACTCTTGTCTACTTACATGCACAAGTAAAATCTAGCAACAAGGACAAGAAATATTCTTCTTCTAGTAGTAACAATAATCATGCTAAATCCAATATTATTGCATCTAGTAGTTCTCTTGATTGCACTAATGATTCTCTTAGCCAAGTTACACTTGAGCAAGAAAATAGCTTATTGAAGGGAATTATAGAGAAAGGTGTTTACAAAAGCCTTGCCGAAAGTAAGCAATTTGAGGAAATTGTACTCAAGCAAGAAAGGCACCGGAAGAATCAAGGTGTTGGTTTTGAACGAAAGTTCAATGCCAATGGAGTTGAGTGGGAAGAAGATCAATACCGCAAGACGAAGTTTTTTCCTCAACAAGAGAAGTATGAGCCTACTCCCTTCAAGGGGACACAAGCTCAAGATGATCTTCCACCACAAGACCACAAGCTAAAAGGCAAGGACAAGCTTCAAGAAGAGATTGATGCATTTGAAGATGCTCCAAAGGCCTTGTTCAAGTGGGTTCCCAAGACTACATCAAGTTCTACTTCATCAAGTACATATACAACCCCAAGGATTCCCATCAAGATAATGTGGATCCCGAAGAAGAAGAACTAGAGAGTTATTGAGGGTGACTCGACCAACATACTTCACTCATATTTATTTTGGCAAGGGCAAGTGCAAAAAACT
Organism: Triticum dicoccoides; assembly: GCF_002162155.2. NCBI lineage: Eukaryota > Viridiplantae > Streptophyta > Magnoliopsida > Poales > Poaceae > Triticum > Triticum dicoccoides. The sequence goes on along the minus strand of NC_041391.1, from coordinate 444,081,692 downwards.
TCCACATCTTGCACTAGTTCAAGGAGTCACACACCCTCTTGTTGGTAAGACAAGGGACAAGGTAACCTAATGCTTTCATGGACATCATCATGTGTGTGCTTCACTCTATGTCTATGGATATCCTTGTTTGTTCCTTGTGGGACTAACCCATGTAGGTATTGAAAGTGCAACTCACTCCAATGGATTGCTTCAAATCATCTACATCAACAATGAGCATCCACATCTTCAACATTTACATGAAGTCATCATCGACAAAACCCAAGGTTAGTTCATCCCTCTTAGGGGGGATATCACATCTAGGGGGAGCTTTACTCTAAAGAATTGAGCTAAAGCAACTCTAATGGTGTGAGCACAACAATGCTTTATGTAAAAGTGGTAACCCCACTTGTGCTTAAATGATGAGTATGACCTATGATCAAATGTTCTCATTTGATTCCTAAGTCAATATACTCATATATAGATGACCTAGTCGTCACCAATTGCTTGATAGATGCTAGAGTGATTGTGCATGCTTTGCCACATATTTCATTTGATATTTTATTGTGTGAGCATGTTGCTTGCATACTTTTCTCATTCGAGGAAATCCATTTGTTGCTTTGATTGTTTGGAGTTTCTTCTTTTTCGAAAATGGATGGACACAAATGCCCAAGAACTCCCTCTAGCTATCTATGGTTTTCTCTTCTCAAACTCCATCCATGATACATCACAAAGTTTGATATAAGTCAAATTCAAACCCTCTGTGTGAGGAGCACTTGGAGTCCCGTTTTGTCATAGACTTAAAACTTCCAAAACCTCTCTGTGTATTTCGGTCTGACTGACTCCTCCATTTTGGTCACACCGAGCTCACTGGGTTGATCAAGTTTTCAATCTCGGTGCAACCGATTAGAACCTTTCGGCCTCACCGAGTTGCAGTAACCGCTTGCGATTCCGCGTCTCGGTGCCACCGAGTTGTTCCACTCGGTCACACCGATAGTGTCAAGATACATATACTGCTAGGCTAGATTTTGGAAATCACTTCAAAACCTCTTTGCCCACGCGTGTCCTGCTCTGCCTCTCGGGTCTCCGGATCGTCACCTCGTCGCCAATGACCTCCCGCCGCTGGTCACCGCCACCGTCAACGGATTTCTCTTCCACCGTAGCCACCGTAGCGAACTCATCGCTGAACGAGGGTATGAGTTCGACCCCTTGTGCATTCTTTTTACTTCCGATTCTGAGCACAAGGTCAATGCCATGTTCTATTCCACGTATGAGATCGATCCATCCATAGAGAATCTCCTTTAGACTAGATTTGAATTGAAAATTTAGGATTAGGTTTCCGCCGGACTCATCTCAGACCACCGAGTTGTAGGAATCGGTTCCATCGATTTGGCTTAGGCCAAAGCAAAAGTGATTTTCGGTCTGACCAAAAGTTGCAAATCGGTGTGACCGATACCAGGACTTTGTGAAACCCTAGCAAACTCGGAATCACCGAACTGTGTCTCGGTCTGACCAATTCCACATGTTTAGACTCCAAATTTGCTTTGGTGTTACCGAGTTTTACAAATCGGTAGCTCCGAAATGCTTCTTGTAGAAAACTAAAACTAAGTTTTTGACTCGTTCTTTTTACAAAAACTCTGCACTTTGTGATGCTCATCTTCTCTATCTCATCTACATCTATTCACAGGGTCTGCTGTCAGTTTGCTTTGCCAGAATGTCTGACCAGAGTGATAGCCAGAACAAATCAGAAGAGCAGGTGAACATGAGTAAGGGCACTAGTCCCTCTAGCAGCTCTGATGATGGCAGCAAGAGCACTGCAAGCAATTTACCCAAGGCAGCTACAAGGACAAGGAAGAAGAGAACCTCAGATTCAGAGGATGAGGACTATGTGGCTACTGAGGAGGAAGTAAGCTCCAATAAGGAAGTGCTGAAAAAGGAATATGGATCTGCTGTTGCAACAAAACCTGGTATGCACAAGAAGGCACCTGCCAGGAGAGTTCCCATGTCAAAGGCCAGAACCTCCACTCAGGAAACTATGGTTTTCACACTTGAGCCAAGATTAGGTGAAGAGGGGAAGAAGAGGGTCAGAAAAACTACAACTAGAGTGATTGGAAATCCATCTATGAGGAAGGATTCTGCAAGTGAGGAGGAAGAGGAAGAAGAGGTTGCTGCTCAACCACCTCCAACTAAGGCACAAAAGCTGAGGGGGGATGCCATCAAGTCTGGGGCAGCTCCTTCAAAGTCCAAGACAGCCCCCAAAGCTCCATCTCAAGCTCCAAAGAGAAGCACCAGGAACATACCTGCAATAGAAAAGAACAAGGCCCCAGTGCCTGAAGCTGCAGAAAAAGCTGAAGCCCAAATGCTTAGGAAGCTCAAACCCAAGATTCCAGACCACAATGACAATCACCCAGTTGCTGAAAATATGAAGGAAAGAAAAGATGTTGGTCTCAGAAAATGGAGACAAGCAAATCCATATGCTGTGAGGAGGAGGACTGCAGTGGACTACAAGTTCCACACCAAAGAGCAACAAGATTTTTATGAGACAGTATGCTTGACAAGAAGCCCATAGTTAGTGATATGAGATGGGTGGACTGGAAATATATTGATGAAAATGCTGATCATTTCCCAGGTGTGCATGAAAGCTTCAAAGCAAATGGTGTTGATGACTTTGTTGGTCAGAAGCTCACCAGATGGAATGATGAGCTCATAATGAAATTATATTCAACAACTCACTTCTATCAAGATCGAAGGATTGTGTGGATGATAGAAGGACAGAGGCACCAATCTACAGTTGATGAGTGGGCTAGGCTCATAAATGCCCCTAAAGAAGAAGAAAATGACAAAGATGTGTATGTTGAGAAGAAGAAGGATCACAACACCATGGCCAATATGTATAAGAAAATTCCAAATAAGGCCTTGGAGACACATAAGTTTGGATCAATCTACTATCTGTTGTCTGGTTTGGCCACCATCAATACCATCTTAAGGCACACTTTGTTGCCCAAATCTGGAGATCACAGGATGATCAGAGGCCATTCCATAAACTTGCTGCAGTTGTTTGATGTTGTGCCACAGAAGTTCAAGGTCATGAGCTTGATTGTTGAGACAATCAAAAGGACAGCAGCTGACCAGAAGAGATGTTGTGGATATGCTCCACACATCCAAGAGCTAATCAATTCCAAGATGAAGCAAGGAGTGTATCTTTTGGACAAAGAACACCTTCCTTTGTTGCCTGACTTTGAGGACAACACAGTTGTCATGGATGCTGAAGATCCATCTTCAGTTGCAGCTCATGAGAAGAAGGAGAAAGCCAGAGAAAAAAAAGCAGCAAAGATGCCAAGTGCAGCAGAAGCTTCAGAAGTCTTTCTTAAGTCAAAGCAAGACCAACTTGAATTTCTGATTCAAGCAACCTTGAGGATTGAGAAAGGACTAGCTACCCTGACTCAAAACCAGGAGAGCTTGGAGAGGATCATTGAGACAAAATTCTATGGTTTGGACTTGAAAGTGACTGAGATACAGACAACTGTTGAAGAACTCCAGGAATAAGCACATGAGAGGAAGGGAAAAGCTACTACACAGGTGTTCCACAGAGTGCCTAGGGCATAGAGGTCTGTAGCTGTGCCAGTGACAGACACAAGAGCAATAACTTCAGCACCTGCAGCCACTGCTCCCACAACTTCTGTTGCCCCTCCAGTGGCAACCCCTCCAGCTCCAACTTCATCTACAGATGCATTCGTCCTTGGAGTCATTATCATTCACTTTATGCTTATGTTTGAATGATGACATTATCTATCTCTTGTATGGTCATTCACTTTGACTTGGTGATGAGTGCTTGTTCTTATTTTTTTATCATTTTGAGCGCTCCACCAAGATGTATGTGACATGGAAGAGTAATCCATGATCCTAACAGATTGTGCATTTGCAGTCCAAAGCAAATTTTAAACAATGCACAAATTTAGGGGGAGATCTTGCTTATCACATACTTCTCAAAGCGACGATGTACTTCATTCTTATTATCATTTTGTCGAAGCTTTGATCTATATGTTGTCATCAATTACCAAAAAGGGGGAGATTGAAAGTGCAACCAATCCCTAGGTGGTTTTGGTAATTCTTAACAACATATAGTTCATTGAACTAATGCTATTTCAAGATAATCATTTCAGAAATTTTAATGATTGGCATGGCATGGACTAGAGATGTGGACCCCTCAAAATGCAAAGGACATATATTGGCAACAAGCTCAAGACTCTACATTTTAATTTTAGTGATCCAAGATCACATTGAGTTCATAGGAAAGCCAATACTATTAAAAGGGGATGAAGTGTTGCTTAATGGCTTACTTGCTCAAAATGCTTAGTGATATGCTCCAAAACCCTCAACCACTTTCTAATTTCCACATATGTCCTAAACCTAAAAGTAAAATTCGGCCCCACCGATTTGATCTATCCGGCGCCACCAAGTTTCATTTGACATAGCCACTGCCACAAACCCTAGTTACTTCGGTCTCATTGATAGGGATCTCGGTCTCACCGAGATGGGATTGCAAACTCTGTGTTTCCTTTTTGTAACATTTCGGTCTCACCGAAATGAGCAAATCAGTCCCATCGAGTCTGCATTGCAAACTCCCTGTTTCCTTTTCGTAACACTTCGGTCCCACCAAAGTGAGCGAATTGGTCCCACCGAGTTTGCCTGACCAACCCTCTGTGTACCTATTGCTGAAATCGGTCCAACCGAGTTTATGCGATCGGTCACACTGAGATTACGTTATGCCCTAACCCTAGCATATTGGTCTCACCGAGATGACTATATTGGTCCCACCGGAAATCCTAACGTTCACATTTTTACCTAAATCGGTCTGACCGAGTTTGCTGATTCGGTCCCACCGAGTTTGGGAATCTGTGTGTAATGGTTAGATTTTGTGTAGAGGCTATATATATCCCTCCACCCACTCTTCATTCGTGGACAGAGAGCCATCAGAACAAACCTACGCTTCCACTGCTTATTTTCTGAGAGAGAACCACCTACTCATGTGTTGAGATCAAGATATTCCAATCCTACCATTTGAATATTGATCTCTAGCCTTCCCCAAGTTGCTTTTCACTCAAATCATCTTTCCACCATAGCCAAATCTATGAGAGAGAGTTGAGTGTTGGGGAGACTATCATTTGAAGCACAAGAGCAAGGAGTTCATCAACAACACACCATCTATTACCTTTTGGAGAGTGGTGTCTCCTAGATTGGTTAGGTGTCACTTGGAAGCCTCTGTCAAGATTGTGGAGTTGAACCAAGGATTTTGTAAGGGCAAGGAGATTGCCTACTTCGTGAAGATCTACCCTAGTGACACAAGTCCTTCGTGGGCGATGGTCATGATGGGATAGACAAGGTTGCTTCTTCATGGACCCTTCGTGGGTGGAGCCCTCCATGGACTCGCGCAGTCGTTACCCTCCGTGGGTTGAAGTCTGCATCAACGTGGATGTACGATAGCACCACCTATTGGAACCACGCCAAAAATATCCGTGTCAACACACTACAAGAAATATGTCAACTAGTCACCTTCTGTCAGTGACCCTGGAAGAATTGGTCATAGATATATGACCATTTGAGACCAATTGGTCAAAAGCTGTTCGGGGGGCTCCAAACCCTAAACCATTACGACCATTTTTGTCAGAAAGGTCGTAATTTCCTTACACGAAATGGTCATAAAGCAAACAGTGCTGGTCCACTGCCTTATTTCTAGTTGTTAACGACCAATATATATGGTCATAGCCTTGTAGATTGTGGTGGGTTGTGATGACTAGGCGCCATCTCATCAGTTTTGACTATGTGTCATGTCCATGTGTCAATTTTTTCCCTAGGTTGTGAAGCAACCTATATTTCTGTTATTCCAAAAAATTCCTAAAAAATTCTCATAAATTTTTTGGATCATATATTCATCAAATATGTCAAAAACATTCCTTGCCTAGTTCAAAAATAACTCAACGATATTCATCTTCCTATTCTGTTCAGAGCAGCACTTTGTGAAGGAAGTACCACTTTGGCATGTCCAAATGGTATCCATTTTCTACAGTGCTTTCCTATGCCCAAATAACCATCCTCCACCAAATGCCGGCTTAATCCATTCATTATTTTGAGCCCAACTTCAACATTCGTATTTATGTCCAGTGTGGTACTTTGTAAAGCAAGTACCACCTAGGCTCCTCCTTTTGAGGTGAAAATTCGTGAAGACGGTCTTCTTAGTAACTGATTGTCCTCAGCCAAAACTCACGCCCATTAGCCATGTGTATTTCTCGTACCGCAAATCAAACACTTGGCTATTTATTCATGTTTGAGCATCGATTGGTCTCCTCATGAGAATATTATCTTGTGATTTTCTTCCTAGAACCTACCTGGAGAGTGCCCAACCCACTAGACATGCCTAGGCCGCCCAGAACACATCACGCGGTGACCACGCGGCGGGCATGCGAGCTTACGCGCTCTAGAGTTGGGGCCCTCGGCCACCGTCCAAACCTCGATGTCTCGCCATCAAACCATGTATTTCTGATTAAATATATACTTATTTACCTAGAAATGATTTTTGGAAAAAATAAAGAGCAAACTATGAGGCAGCTATAGTTCAAATTTGACCCGCTTCCAACTAAACCGACGGGAATTTGTCTTTTTCACTAGAGATGGATCAAATTTTTTGACACCCAACCGTTTTGTCAATTGTGCATTAAATATGGCCTAGTATTTTATAAAATTGATTAGGTCCAATTTTGCAACAAATATATGGTAGGTCCTTCACACAAAAAACTCATTTCGGGCACTCGGAAAATGGAAAATGAATTTTCCGTGCAAAGAAAATGAAAACTCCCTTAGGCAACATTGTTTGGAATTCCAAGGTGCACCCTTATGCACAATATGAGATCATTTGAACAAACTATGCCATGAATGTGGCCATAAGATTGATCATTTGGCTTGAAAGCCATGAATCTTCACACTTGATAGCTCATTTCCGAGAACACTTTTTTTAAAATAATTACCATATTACAAGTTTATTATTTTTCCTGGAAACTTGGTCACATATAATGACACAATGCGAAGGTTTTCCAATTTTTTGATTTTTTTTAATTTTTTATGCCCGTTTCAAAATGCGGTCAAAACGGCGGGTTTGACCGTTCCTAGCTAGTGGTTGAATCTTGGAAAACTTTTGATGTTTCTCTGATTAAATAGATACTTATGTACCTAGAAATAATTTTTGGAAAAAATAAAGAGCAAACTATGAGGCAGCTGCATTTCAAATTTGACCCGCTTTCAACTGAACCGGCGGAAATTTGTCTTTTTCACGAGAGGTGGATCAAAGCTTTTTACACCCAACCATTTGGTCAATTGTGAATTAAATATGGACTAGTATTTTACAAAAATGATTTGGTCCAATTTTGCAACAATTATTTGGTAGGTCCTTCACAAAAAAACCTCATTTGGGGCACTCAAAAAATGGAAAATGAATTTTCTGTGCAAAGAAAATGAAAACTCCCTTAGACAACATTGTTTGGAATTCCAAGATGCACCCTTGTGCACAATATGAGATCATTTGAACAAACTATGCCATGAATGTGGCCATAAGATTGATCATTTGGCTTGAAAGCCCTGAATCTTCACGCTTGATAGCTCCTTTTTGAGAACACTTTTTAAAAATAATTATCGTATTACAAGTTTATTATTTTTCCTGGAAACTTGGTCACATATAATGACACAATGCGAAGGTTTTCCAATTTTTTGATTTTTTTGAATTTTTTATGCCCGTTTCAAAATGCGGTCAAAACGGCGGGCATGACCGTTCCTAGATCGTGGTTGAATCTTGGAAAACTTTTGATGTTTCTCTGATTAAATAGATACTTATGTACCTAGAAATGATTTTTGGAAAAAATAAAGAGCAAACTATGAGGCAGCTGCAGTTCAACTTTGACCCGCTTTCAGCTGAACCGACGGAAATTTGTCTTTTTCACAAGAGGTGGATCAAAGCTTTTTACACCCAACCATTTGGTCAATTGTGAATTAAATATGGACTAGTATTTTACAAAAATGATTTGGTCCAATTTTGCAACAATTATTTGGTAGGTTCTTCACAAAAAAACCTCATTTGGGGCACTCAAAAAATGGAAAATGATTTTTTCGTCCAAAGAAGATGAATATTTCCTTAGGCAACATTGTTTGCCATTCCAATATGCATCCTAATGCAAAGTATGATATATTTTGAACAAATTATGCCATTCTAAAATGCACCCTCGTGCAAAAAATACAAGAGAAACAAATAGGAAAACACAATTACATAAGCTTTGTTCTTATTGGTTGAAATGTTTGTGCCATGGATCGATGACATGGCATCCATCCATCCATCCATACCATTTATCTAAAGAAAAAAATAGAAAGAAAGAAAAAGAACCCCCACCCCCGGGGCAGCCCAACCACCCAAACCCTATCCCCTCCCCAGATCCATCGTCGCCGCCCCCTTCTCCCCCCTCATCCCCTCCAACCACCCAAACCCTATCCCCTCCCCAGATCCAATCTCGCCGCCAGCCTCACTCCCCCCCTCATCCTCTCCCGCTCGCGCATGATTCCCGCGCGGTGGGTCCTCCCCATTCCCCCCGCGGCTCCGACCATGGCCGCCGTCCTCGCGTCGCCGCCACC